>NC_091251.1:112101785-112403928 GCF_042477335.2 Ovis canadensis
GAGACTCCCATGGACAGGGGTGCCTGGTGGGCTTATAGTCCATGGGCCGCAAAGAGTCAGACACGACTGAGTGACTCAGCACGCACGCACTCAGGTTCTCTTCTTCAGTCTCATGACTGGCCCAAGGTCAGGTCACACAGCTGTGAATTGTTTCCCCGATCACTGTTCTGGGTGCCGTGTGGTCACTGCTCTCAAGGAGTGTATCCAGTAGGTGATGGAAGATCCTGCTTTGGGCAAAGTTAATAACAGTCTTTAAATAAAGATTGTGAACCAGAATGTTAAAGTTACTACAAGATCAGCAAAGGGAGGAGTGAGCCAAGTGTGAGGTTTGTTCTGGGGTGGGGTGGCCGGAGACCACCTTCCGGAGCAGGATGTCTTGAGGAGGGGGCAGTGAAGGGTCCCGAGGATTCTCAGTCAGCAGGGAGGAACAGGAAAGGCTGGCTATGGAGGAACTGGCCTGAGCACCAGCCTGGAGGCAGGGAGGCTCACAACATCTGCTGGAGACGGGGTCCCGGGGTCACAAAGGACCTGCTGTCGCACCACGTGGGAAGCCGTGTCTTTCTCTCAGTGTCCCTTTTCTTTTCTTGCCACTCACTGTAGCTGAGTTGCTGGTAAGCACACCTGTGATGCTGGCCCTTGGCACTCCACTTGGCCTGGATCAGAAGACTCAGCCAGGGGAGCGCTGTGAGCTGGTCCTGAGACTTCCCTCCGGGCACCGCAATGTGAGGGCATGGTCTCAAGGCGGGCCGAGTGCCTTTTCTCAGTCTTGGGGGGGTTCTCACAGAACCATCTCACAGGCTGTCCTGGGGCAGCCCCGTCACAGATGGGGTCACAGTCAAGGAGGCGACTTCCCCAGGTCCCCCCCAGTGGATCCAGCAGCCCCCACTGCCCCGTCCGCCCGACCCTCCTGTGGCCGCTCAGCTGTGTCGCCGAGAGGCAGTAAATCCTCAGCACGAGGGAACTAACACCCATGTGCTGTGATCGTAGTGACTGGAGCTTTGAGCGCAGGCTGGAGTCGCCTTCCAGCGACAGCTTCGGTCGTGGAGTAAATTCCCTGTCCCTCGCTGGCTTCTGTTGCCAGCATCTGCAGACTTGCGGTCCTTTCTAACTGTCCTGACACTATCCCTCATCACAAAAACAAAAGCAGGAAAGAAGCACGCCGCGCTTGCAGAGGCTCTCAGCCCCTCTGAGCGACTGAGTTTTGCCTCCGATGTAGCTTCTGTGTGTGCGTTAGAGAAAGAGTGGCCATAATCGTTGAGAATCCCCAGAAGGACTCTAGGCTAGACTCTTCGCTCAGATGATAAAGAACCCGCCTGCCAGTGAGAGATGCCGGTTCAGTCCCTGGGCCGGGAAGATCCCCTGGAGGAGGGCATGGCAACCCGCTCCGGCATTCTTGCCTGGACAGTCCCATGGACAGAGGGGCCTGGTGGGCCACAGTCCATGGGGTTGCAAAGAGCAGGACACGACAGAGCAAGGAGCTCACCACTGCTGGGCATTCTAGGTAGAATAAGGGTGGAGTCACATATAAAGACCATCAGGCAAGAATATTAAAAGAGGGACTCCCCCATCCTACGCTGTGCCCCAGGGTCAAGATCGAGGCCTCCAGCAGGGGCTGCGGAGCTGGCTTACTGGGGCGGCGGCTCTCGAGTGAGCAGGCCCGCGCCGTGTTTCCACCTGCAGATCCGCGCTTCACGGCAGGCCTCCTGCAGGCTCTCAGGAGCCCGCACACTGCCACCGTCTCGCCATCAGGCTTCTTCCCATCTGGGCAGATCGCCGTGTCCTTCAGCGAGTCATCACTGACTGGGCAGAGTGCTGAGACGAGGCGTGTGTACAGCACGAGTGTCTGACCTCGCCTCCCAGGGGCCTGACGGTCGAGCTGAGCAAGGACGTCCTTGCAGTGAAGCAGATGCCTTGTGTGAGAGACGCCCCGGGCATAAGCTGGCCGCTGAGACGCATGAGGAGGGCTGAGAGACGCCCCGGGCGTAGGCTGGCTGTGAGGCAACCCGGGCATAGGCTGGCTGAGAGACGCCCCGGGCGTAGGCTGGCTGCTGAAATGCGTGAGGAGGGTTGAGAGATGTCCCAGGCATAGGCTGTCTGTGAGACGCATGACGAGGGCTGAGAGACGCCCCGGGCGTAGGCTGGCTGAGAGACGCGTGAGGAGGGCTCTGGGCCGAGTGAGCAGAGCCCAGAGGTCTCAGTGCATTTCCAAGGTCTTTTAGGTGCGTTTTTCAGAAAGAAACCAGCTTGAGCTGCCTTAGGCCCACAGAAGGGGGCTGTGCTGGGATCACGGGATGGGAAGGACAGTGGAGACGTGGAGGGCCGGGCCGGCCGGCCCCCGACGACGGGCTCTGTGGGCTGCCGCCCCTGCTGCAGCTCCGTCGCGGAGCTTCTCCGCCCCGTTGCGGGCCGTTCTGCGTTTCTAGTCACTGCACAAGCTTGGGTCTGCCCTCCACGCCTCTCCTTCCCAGCCCCGGCCCCCAGTAGGGGCCTGCTTGCAGAGAAGGCAGTTTGGTGTGAGCTAGGAAGCCACCCAAGAGGTAGGAGCTGACTGCCAGAGAGTTTCACCCATGAGTGAGGTGATGTGTTTTATCAGCAGGAAGCAGCTGAAGGGTTTTTGCAGCACAGGAGACGTTGTCCTTCAGCCGCTCTGTCTCATCCGCGTCACGTACTGTTTGGCGGAGCTTCTAAGAATGCAGGAGACCTCTGTGTGGCCCTCAGAGAACTAACGTTTATGGATTTGGCTTTGAGGGCAACCCGGAGATCTCTGCCAGGTCATCGGTCACCTTGCAGAGGCTGCAGGAGCCCAGAGCGAGACTTGGCTCATGGAGGAGAGGCCCTCCCACACACAGTGCGCCCGGCTCGTCCCTGGACTCGGCGCCTGGGGTGGCCTCCCACACGGTCGGCTCCGCAAGCACCTCCCGCCGCCTCCGAGGAGGCAGACGAAGCGGGGTCTTCATTCTCGGGAGGCCTGTGCCGCTGTCCCAGCCAGGCAGCCCTGCCTTGGCCTCTTTCTTAACACTCTGGGCTCCCCACTGATGGGGTGGGGCCCACGCACAGAGTTGGGGGTTGTCTTTACTCAGCCCATTGATGCAAGCAGGAATCTCGTGGAGACACCCTAGAGACACTGGGGCGATGTTTACCGGTTCCCTGGTATCCCGCGCCACCCTTCTCGGGAGCCTTAATCTGTGTTATGGACGGCCCTGAGGCTCCCCGGCTCCCCCCACCCCCTCTCTCATCTCCACCGCAGGTGCTGCTCCTCTGCACCCACGGCCTTCGGACCTGGGCTTGTCCTGTGTGCCCTGTGTGGTCATTGTTGACTCAGGCATCCCCTCAGCGGGGCTGGGAGCTGCTCTCACAGGAGGGCCTGGTGCACGGGGGCCTCTCCCTGCAGTCTTTCCACTGGAGTCGCTCCCGTGAGGCTCCTGGGGCACCCTCACCCCTTTGTGTGAGGAGGACAGTTAGGCAGAGCAGGGACTGTGTGGGCGACGTGGATTTAATTAAAGGGGTACTGGGTGGGGGTGATGCTCAGTCGTGTCCGACTCTGCGACCCCATGGCCTGCAGCACACCAGGCTCCCCCGTCCTTCACTGTCTCCCGGAGCTTGCTCAGACTCACATCCATCAAGTCGGTGATGCCATCCAACCGTCTCATCCTCTGTCGCCCCTTCTCCTCCCGCCTTCAGCCTTTCCCAGCCTCAGGGTCTTTTCCGATAAGTCGACTCTTCTCACCAGGCGGCCAAAGTATTGGAGCCTCAGCTTCAGCATCAGTCCTTCCAGTGAATATTCAGGACTGATTCCCTTTAGGATGGACTGGTTGGTTCTCCTTGCAGTCCAAGGGACTCTCAAGAGTCTTCTCCAACACCACAGTTCAAAAGCATCAATTCTTCAGCACTCAGCCTTCCTTATGGTCCAGCTCTCGCATCCATGCATTACCACTGGATAAACATAGCTTCGACTAGACGGACCTTTGTCAGCAAAGTGATGTCTCTGCTTTTTAATAGGCTGTTGAGGTTGGTCATAGTAGATGCTTGAGGACTTGTCAGGAACAGTTTGCAGCGTGGGGCAGCTCACCTGTAGCTGTCTGTTGAAGTGACGTGTGTGCACACAGCCTCACGCTCACTGGCATGGGGTCTGTTGCCTCACTCACAGTAATAGTCCCTATGTCTTCCTTCAGTGTCTTAAACTTTCTGTGTTGGCTGTTGTCTTGAATGGCTGCTGGGAGCGGCGCAGTCTGCGGCCCGGTGTGATTCCTGTGTTTGGGTTTCTCCCTTCAGTGCTGTCAGGATAAGCCTTTTAATACGTTTCGCTACATGTTTGCCAGTGACTTACATAACACCCAGTTCCCGAGTCGCTCTTCTGACTGGACATCATCCAGACCCAGTTTCTGGAGATCAGCCCTCCTTTGTGGCCCTCAAGCAGAACTCCATGTGTGAAACACCCACTCTTCTGAGTTAGCAGCAGTCAGAATCGCCACTTCTGTCCTTTATCGGGGGACCATCCCGACGTCTGCGTTCCTGAACGCCGACTTGAGGCCAGCATTGCACGTGGTCAGGTTTTGTGCTCAGCATGGGGGCAGCCTCAAGTTCGGCAGGTGCCACCTGCAGGAAGCCGGCGGCTCTCCTCTCTGTGGCCGTCTTAGGGGCCAGTCATTCCGGAAGCGTGTGCTCAGACGCTGCGTGGCCTACGGACTGCCGCAGGTGGAGAGCCGGCACTCCCCAGTCATGATGATGGTGCCGTTTGAAAGTTCTGGGATTGATCTGAAAGCCGACAAGTTCCAGGTAGCCAAATACTGATGTGTTCCCATTTTTTCTGGTTTTTTCCCCTCTGGCTGTACCAGGCCTTAGCTGCAGTACGCAGGACCTTTAGTCATGGCGTGTGGGACTTCGTCCCCTGACCAGGGATCGAACCAGGGCCCCTGCACTGGGAGTGTGGAGTCTCTAACAGCTGGACCACAGGGAAGTCCATTCTGCTGCTTTTAAATGGCGACTCAGTAAACACATCGTTTTGAGGTTAACCTAACTCGCCATAGAGCGTGGAGTCAGCAGCTTTCTCTTTGATCGGGAACACTTCCAAGACCTTTGGGGATGAATGTGACTGTGCTCCCCTTGGCTGTTGTTGCTCACAGTAGGTGCTCAACCAGTGTTTGTTCAGTGAAGACCTTATTCTTTCACAGTCTTGACTTCATCCTTCCACTTTTATAATGTTTTTTGAGTTGTCCCTTTTATCGTGGCAGTCTTCATGCAGGTTGGGAAAGGATTTCCAGACGCAGAGCATTTCAGAAGGGAGTGAGGTTATTAGGAGCGAAGAGCAGAGATAGAGCGGGCTGCCGCCTCCTGACAGGCCAGGGCGAATTGGCCTTTTTTGTGGGTTAGTAGCCAACTTCTATGCCTCGAGACAAAGACAGTTCCTGCCAGCGGGTCACCATTAGGGGTTGGTTAGGTCCCCGTGCAGTGACTCCCGGGGTGAGCGTTCCCGCCTGATGCGGGGTCAGGAGGCCTGCTGGCGATACCAGAGGAGCTTTTGGCCGTGGTTACACAGGAGCTCAGTCGGCTTCAGGGGCGACCTTGGTCCAGTCTCTGCCCTTGTGGCCATGGTGTAAGGCCTTGCACCTGTGGCCTTGGGGCAGGACTCCACACCTTTAATTGAGGCGTATTTAACTTTAAGGCTAGACGCGGTCATCTGGGTTGAGAGAAATCTCAATATCGGAAACATCACCTCATGGTTTGGAAGAGCAGCAGCTGTGTTCTGGCTGTCGGGCGTCTGCGAGTGCTTCAGGGAGACACAGTCTTCCCTCTGTGCACCTGTGCACTTCGGTGTGTGCTGAGCGCGGACGTAGGCGCTGACGAGGCTGCCCAGCGCTCTGTCCAGAACCCCTCCCACCTCTGGGAATAACGCACAGACCGTCTCAGAACGGTGGCCCGATGTCCCGAGCATCCCTGCCCTTGTCCCAGGCTGAGGGCCGGCCCAGCCCCTTGCTCAGCCCCGGGCTCACGTGCTCCTGAGACGGCGGGTTCTCTTTCCTGTGATCAGAGGCAAAGGTGCTGCAAACAGATGCCCGCCAGCTTTCAGTCTTCATGGCTTTGCTTTCTCTTTTCTCCGTCTGGTTAAACATTTTTCATTTCTGTTGCCAAGCGTGGCTCTGGCCGGAAGAACTAATAAAATTTACAAGCGCCCACACCTTAACCGTCCCCTTGCTCTCCCTACACCAGCTCTGCCAACCTGCCCGGGGCCCGGCGCACGGCTCGGGCGCTCAGAGTTCCCCGGGAGGCCACGGCTGAGCACCAGGTTTCAGGTGATGTTTCTCTGTAACCCCTCGTGTTCTTCTGCTCAACTGACAGGACCACGTCCTGGCCCCACCGCTCAGCGGTCCACGTCCAGTCCCCACGTCCTGTCCCGTCTGCTGGGCACAGCCTCTGCTGCCCCTGCTGGTCCTGGTCTCTGCTGCCCAGGACCCATCCCATCCACCCCCGCTCAGCTCCCGCCTCCTCCTGAAGCGGTTTCTGCCGCCCGTTAGGATCTGTGTCTCTCTCCCTTGAAGGCTTCCGAGGCCCAGGAAATAGCACTCCGTGTCCTCAGGGGCAGCACGGTCGATGGGAGCAGCGTGCCTCCCACCGCCTCGCCCCTGCCTTCTGCCCCCACCCCCGGGCCCACCACGCACCAGTGCCTGTCAGCCACCAGTGTGGCAGTGATGGCCATCTCCTGGCTGTGACCCCCCGGGCCTGCTTGTGCTCAGTTAGAAGTGGCTCAGAGAGACAGCACAGAATTGGAGAGAGTCCAGGGACCACGAAGGAGCCCTCCCCGAGCACAGGGTCTGAAGGCTCAGGGACTCGAGGTCTTTAGGAGCCAGAGTGACGGGGGCGTGCAGCCCCGCACGAGTGGTGAGACTCAGCCCGCTCACTTCTCTGGGCTTCCTTCTCCTTATGCTTCAGGAAAAGCGAGAGAGCCACCTTCCTGTAACTCGCTTCCTTGCCAATCAGCACATCTGTGATGAAAGGCGCTCCTTCCAGAAGGTTCATCTGCCGCTAGTGTTCACCCAGGAACATTTGATACCTTGCCTAGGGTTTTACTGCTTGAGGATGAGCTACTCGGTTAGATGCAACTGGAGACATAAATTACATCTCAGACTGAAATGTGAGCCTGCTGCTTGTTGTCTGTGATTGAGCTAAGCTGCTAAGCCTAATCCGTCACAGTGGGGACCAACTCTTTCCCTCCCGGAACTGATGGGGGAACCAGTAGCTCCTCATGCGTGTCCGCGGCCACCCTCTCACCTGGTGTCTGATCACTGTATTGTCATAACACCTGTCTTCAAAGTGACCCATGCCTGGGACGGTGCCGTCCTCTGTTTTGTAAAATGCCAGCTGGTACCACTCTGACACGTAAATGTTGATGATGAGACAGCCTCGAGTTATTCGACATCCAGATTGAAGGGGAAAGTGGCACTCTGTAAATATATGATGCCCTAGAATTGGGGTCAGAAATGGCAGTCTAGGGAAAAGCGCATTGCTTCCTGTCAGGCATGGACAGCTCAGTGCTCCTGGCGTGTGAATCGGCTGCCACAGAACGGCACAGGGGGGCTTGCGATCTGGGTCTGAGCCATAAAGATTCATCATCCCTCACCATGCACATTTGAGAAGTAACGCAGTAAGCCAGGAGCTAAAAAAGAGGAAAGTCGTTTTTTGTCTGAAACTCCATAAAGTTTTTGATAATCATTGAATAGGCATCACTTCCCAACCTCTGGCCTCTTTTTTTTTTTAAGATGTCAAGGGCCAGGGTTTCCAGAATTCGGCTCATCCTGTCTTGTTGTTCAGTTGCTCAGTCGTGTCGGACTCTGTGTAACCCCATGGACTGTAGCCCGCCAGCCCCTCTGTCCGTGGGATTTCCCAGGCAGAAGGTACTGGAGTGGGCTGCCGTGTCCGCCTTTATGGTGGAATTTCCTTGCTCAGAAAACCTCTTGCAGCTCCTCACTGCACATCACAGTAAAGGCCGCTCTCTCACCAGGGTCCTGTGACGCCCTGGGCTGTAAGTGAAGGATAACCAGCTGAAACTTGCTTCAGGCGGGGCTGAATCCAGAGGTCTGCGCGGTGTCATCGGGGTTCCTTTCTTCTAGCGCCCGGTTCCTTTGAAGAACGTGGAGATCGGTCTGCAGCTTGGGGCTGACGTGAACCTTGCCGAACTGTTACAAGTTGTTACTTCCGTGGCCCCGAGGGCGGGCTCTTGTCTAACACTCAGAAATGAACTGTCTGAGGAGACACGTGCTGACCAAGCAAGAGACCTTATTGGGAAGGGGCGCCCAGGTGCAGAGCAGGCGGGAGAGGGAGCCCAGGAGGACCGCTCTGCCACATGGCTCACCGTCCCGGCCTTCATGGGGACTGGGTTAGTTTCCAGGTTGCGTCTGGCCAGACCGAGATGGATTCCAGCACAGAGGATTCTGGAGGTTGCTAGGCGCTTGGGCTGGAGTCTCCTCTCCCCTTCTGGCCTTTCCCAAACGCTTCCAGTTCGGGTAGCTTGTTCTGCATTCCTTGCCGGGACCCCTTGTAATAAGGTAACTCGTGCGAGGCATGGCCGTTGTTCCCAAACAGGCTGGGCAGTTTCAGTCTGTGGCTCCCGTAGCGAGACTAGCTTCCCAGAGAAGGGTGGTCTCTTCCCCATATCCCTGGCTCAGGCCACGTGCCCATCACCATGGCCAGGAGCCGGCCCGATTCAGCAGGGAGAGGCCGCAGGTGTCCACGCTGCTCCCCTTCACCGCCCCCTGCAGCCTGCCGCCGCGTTCCCTCTCCAGCGCTCCCCCGCCTTGCCTCCCTCACCATCCCCCTGCAGGGCCTGCCCTCAGGCTGGCCTCCCCCATGCTGCTCCCTGCCAGCTCTCCGTTCATCAGAATTATATCAACTTTTCAAGGTCCAGCAAAAATATTTCCTGTGGAGCCTTTTCTTAAGTGACCACCCTTACGAGGTCCTTTCTTCCTTTTCTGCGCAGACTCTGCCTGTCACACGTGTTCCCTTTCGCAGCTTTCCTCACCTGCATCTGGGGCAGGCGTCCCCCCGCCCGCAGTGCTTCCATGCACGTTGCTGCATTTGCTTCCACGCAGATGCCCAGAAAGTGAGCGGGGAAGGTCCTTTAACCCCGTTTTTGCAACTCAGCATTTCCTGACCACCACCTGTGCTTCAAGGCTTGTGCTGGGTGCTGAAGTGAGGTGCATCAGTGCAGTAACATCCGGGAGATTGGGGCGTCCCAGGAGCTGCGAGTGGTAAAGGGTCCGCCTGTCGGTGCAGGAGATGCAGATCCGATCCCTGGTGGGGAAGATCCCCTGGAGGAGAACGTGGAAACACACTCCAGTAGTCTTGCCTGGGAGATCCCATGGACCGAGGAATGTGGCAGAGGCAGACATGACTGAGTTCCCATTTTACAAGTGAGGAAGCTGGGGCCTGGTGAATGCGTGGCCCGGTATCCCCCGTGGCCGCCTTGCTTAGTTCCTCTCGCACACAAGTTCTCGGCGTCTCTGGGCCACTAGGGACCCTGTGCCCCCCGCCTGGACCCACCCTCACTGACCAAATACAAGTCACCTTTCAAAGTGTGATTAAAATGTCACCTTAGGGGGACTTCTGCTGAGCACCCGTCCCCGACAAGTCTAAAACAGGCCTCCTATTTTCTAGGGCTCGTCTGCTGTTGCTCACAGCACCGTCACAAATTGTAATTAGTTATTTTACTTCCATAAATGTGTGTGTTTAACGTCTCCCCACGAGACTGTACATCCCGAGAGAACAGGGATTGTGGCAGTTGTGGTGACTCCTGTACATTGAGTACAGGCCGGCACAGAAGAGAGACCCAAGGAGTCATGAGTGGGCTGAATGAGCACAGCCTGAGCCTCTCACAGCACCCTTAGCACCCGCACAGACGCAGCCCGGGCTGCCCAAAGGCCAGGTCCACACAGCGCTGCCGCTCACCATGCCTCCCCTGTGCCCCGGAAGGAGCAGCCTTCTCTACCCAAGTCTAACTTGTGCTCACCAAGATAGGAACTGTAGGGCTAGCACTCTGTATGGGTTCTGGAGACAGAGCCCTGTTTGACCTGGGCGTCCAGGATGAGAGGGAGTGATATGAGTGTGATTGGGTGGCCAGGGGAATGAGGCAGAAACGGGGGTCGGTCACCCGGGAAGGGGCCGGGGGATGGTCAGTGGTGTGGGGAGCGCCCAGCTGACCTCCAGGGCGCCCACGTGGCGGGCAGGCCCCGTGTGAGGAGGCAGGAGCAGTGTGAACACCGGCCGGATTCGGCACCTGGCCTTGCATCCCCATGAGGGTCGAAGTTAGTACGAGCCTCTTCTGGAGTTCTCAGACTCAGCCTTCATTTGGTGGGTCTTGTTGAGTTCTCACTGTTGCATTCCTATCCCGTTATCTTGGACACTCTCATTATACATGAAAGCAGCTTTCATACTTCACCAGAGTGACAGCCCATTATTGTAGCAATACTGAAAGGATTCCAAGTATTTGGTAGTATCTTCTACATACTTCCTGCCACTGCACACAGAGGTCGGTAGAAATGGGCTGTGACAGCCAACAATTTCACGTATCTTTATATACTTTATTAAACTTTGGAAGCTTTGCTATAATTTATTTTCTGAAACTTGGACATCTCATTTTTAGGAAAGAGTAATTTGCAGAGTGTCGTAAATATATTTGACCTAACTGATATCAGAAAAAGCTCAAAACAGTCACAAAAATAGCTCTGAATTCTGTTGTGAGCATCATAAAAATATAGTTGCATCTTGGGACCTTCTTGCAGAAAATGAGATGTAATTATAGATTCTGTGTGTCTGCAGGGCCTGGACAGTTTCAAAGTGAAACAGAAATTCTTCTCTGGGAGCAGCCAGGAGCCCACAGCCTCCTTCCCTGTGCCGTACGACCTGCCTCCAGAACTGTACGGAGACAGAGGTGAGACCCGGGGGACAGAGACGCTCGGGTGTGAGTGCCAGTGCAGAGACGATGGCGCTCGGGGAGACCTGTGGGTGGGCTCTTGGCTGGAGCCTGGCCGGTGGGCTGCTCTGGGAGCACAGGTTTGCAGCCCCGGAGACACGGCTTTCAAGCTGCTGGGTCTCGGAACCCCCTGTGCCCTTACTAATCAAGGACCATAGACAGCTTTCCTTTACATGGGTTTCTATAGCTGTTGACATTTGTCATAAAGAAATTAAAGCCAATAAATTTTAAAGTACTTATTGACTTATTTTAAAATAATAATAAGCCCATTGATATACTTAAAAATACCTGAAGTGGCTATTCGCCAGCTCAGGTTGGTTTGGAAGGCGGCCTCGTCCCCGCTTTGTAGGCATGCCTGCTGCCTGGGCCGACGGCTGGGCTCTCGCCGCTGCTCCGCACTGCCACCCACGTCGGGCGGCCTCTGTACACCCAGGCGGCAGTGCCCAGTGACGACTTAATGTTAGGACGGCCGTCGTTCTGACTTTACAGGTGTACCCCCACCCCCGTGAAAGGTAGGTCCCCAAGTCACCCTCTGAAAACTGCTGCGCTAGGCGAGGACTTTAAGGTCAGAGACCAGGTATATTTCGCAGAGGCAGTCGGAGGCGTCTTGGCACAGGTTCCCAGTGCTCTGGAGGGAGGCTGGCCGGGGTGGGTGTCCCCACCTCCGCACCTGCTCTGATGTGGCCCCTCCACCCCAGAGCGCTTCTCTCAGCCCCGGGAAGTCTGGGTTTGAGGCGAGTTCACGCTTCACCAGGCTCATGCAGAGGGAGATGTAATACAATCAGGACAGGGCAGATCCTGCCATATTTTCCCCTGTAGGGTAGACGTCTACTGGGGTAGCCAAGCATAGTCCACGGTTTTTGAGCAAATGCTCAATGTGAACAGGGCAAGTTTGAGTTTTGATTGGAAAGTGTGATCACTAATCTAGAGCCAGACATCTTGGAATGTGAAGTCCAGTGGGCCTTAGAAGGCATCACTATGAACGAAGCTAGTGGAGGTGATGGAATTCCAGTTGAGCTGTTTCAAATCCTGAAAGATGATGCTGTGAAAGTGCTGCACTCAATATGCCAGCAAATTTGGAATACTCAGCAGTGGCCACAGGACTGGAAAAGGTCCGTTTTCATTCTAATCCCAAAGAAAGGCAATGCCAAAGAATGCCCAAAGTACCGCACAATTGCACTCATCTCACATGCTAGTAAAGTAATGCTCAAAATTCTCAAGCCAGGCTTCAGCAATACGTGAACCGTGAACTCCCTGATGTTCAAGCTGGTTTTAGAAAAGGCAGAGGAACCAGAGATCAAATTGCCAACATCCGGTGGATCATGGAAAAAGCAAGAGAGTTCCAGAAAAACATCTATTTCTGCTTTATTGACTATGCCAAAGCCTTTGACCCTGTGGATCACAAGAAACTGTGGAAGATTCTGAAAGAGATGGGAATACCAGACCACCTAACCTGCTTCTTGAGAAATCTGTATGCAGGTCAGGAAGCAACAGTTAGAGCTGGACATGGAATAAGAGACTGGTTCCAAATAGGAAAAGGAGTACATCAAGGCTGTATATTGTCACCCTGCTTATTTAACTTATATGCAGAGTACATCATGAGAAACCCTGGACTGGAAGAAACACAAGCTGGAATCAAGATTGCCGGGAGAAATATCAATAACCTCAGATATGCAGATGACACCACCCTTATGGCAGAAAGTGAAGAGGAGCTAAAAAGTCTCTTGATGAAAGTGAAAGAGGAGAGTGAAAAAGTTGGCTTAAAGCTCAACATTCAGAAAATGAAGATCATGGCATCCGGTCCCATCACTTCATGGGAAATAGATGGGGAAACAGTGGAAACAGTGTCAGACTTTATTTTTGGGGGCTCCAAAATCACTGCAGATGGTGACTGCAGCCATGAAATTAAAAGACGCTTACTCCTTGGAAGAAAAGTTACGACCAACCTAGATAGCATATTCAAAAGCAGAGACATTACTTTGCCAGCTAAGGTCCGTCTAGTCAAGGCTGTGGTTTTTCCTGTGGTCATGTATGGATGTGAGAGTTGGACTTTGAAGAAGGCTGAGCACCGAAGAACTGATGCTTTTGAACTGTGGTGTTGGAGAAGACTCTTGAGGGTCCCTTGGACTGCAAGGAGATCCAACCAGTCCATTCTGAAGGAGATCAGCCCTGGGATTTCTTTGGAAGGAATGATGCTAAAGCTGAAGCTCCAGTACTTTGGCCACCTCATGCGAAGAGTTGACTCATTGGAAAAGTCTCTGATGCTAGGAGAGATTGGGGGCAGGAGAAGAATGGGATGACCGAGGATGAGATGGCTGGATGGCGTCACTGACTAGATGGACGTGAGTCTGAGTGAACTCCGGGAGTTGGTGATGGACAGGGAGGCCTGGCGTGCTGCGATTCATGGGGTGGCAAAGAGTCGGACACGACTGAGCAACTGAACTGACTGAATGACGTCATCCCATTAATACTGCAAAACCTCGATTCCCTAATGGGGTTGGCCTTGCCTGGTGGGTCCCTTCCTTCCCTGATCGAGGCTGATTGGGTTCTAGCCGCCTCCCACCCTCACTTACTCCTGGCCTTCGTGGTGAGCCGAGCCTGCCTTTCTGATGGCTGCTTTCTCAGGTTATCTGGGCTCCTCTGACAAAGCCCCTCCTGCCTCACACAGCTGGCTTCCTCTCTCTGGTCACATGGACGGCTTCCAAAGGCCTTCTTGTTCCCTGCCTTCCGAGCCGTATGTATTTCTCTGCGTCCTCTAAATATGTTGTTGTAAACTCACCATATTTGTTTTTCACTAGCAAGAGGTTCTGTGAGAATTTCAAGGCGTCCGTGACAACTCCTCCCCGCCTCCAGCTCACAGATGGAAAACACTGCTTTAGACCCTGGTGCTTAGGCGCCAGCCTGACAGCTTGTCACGTGACTTTGGGTGGTGGTTTGCCTTCTCTAGGCCTTAGTGTCTCCATTTGCAAAATGAGAAAATGAGAGTGCACAGCTCACTGCTGAAAAGTGACTGAGATGAGGTCTTGAAAGCATCTAACCCAGCGTCCAGCTCCGGAGTGGCATCCAGTTGCTGTTAGCCACTGTTTCTGGTGCTTAAAATGTCCGATGCAGTTCTAACGGAGTGGGCGGTCCTTCTCTCCCCCACCCTGATGAACTGACAGTCTGCGACTCGTGCAGGACAGTCCCTGACCTAGGGCGTGACCTGATGCCCTCGTTCCCCTTCTGGCTTCGGGCTGTGCCTTTGTCTCTTTTCCTCTCTCTCGTTTTTCCGTTCTGTTCCCTCCTTCCTGCCCCCCAGCCTCCCAGCTCTCCTGGATAAACGTGCTGGTGGTGGGGAAGACCCAGTGTGATGGTGGCCTTAGGCTGAACCTCCTGGGCTGTGTGCTGAGCTGTGGCCTTGGGCCCTGTCTTGACAAAGGGATGCATTGCCAGGCCCGGCCCAGACCTGAGATGAGCTCTCCAGCAGTGGGTCCCAGAAATACATGCCAGCAGTTCCCAGTCACCCGGACAGGGAAGCGCAGTGCAGAAGCAGGGAGGGTCTGCCTCCCCTCTGGACTGTAGCTGGAGGGGCCCTCGGCTTTGTCTAGCAGGGGTGGCAGTTAGTCGCTCCGCCGTGTCAGACTCTCTTGCGACCCCGTGGACTGTAGCCCACCGGGCTCCTCTGTCCATGGGACTTCCCAGGCCAGGAACACTGGGGTGGGTTGCCATTCCCTTCTCCAGGGGGTCTTCCTGACCCTGGGACTGAACCCAGATCTCCTTTATTGGCAGATCGGTTCCCACTCGGCCAACTGGGAGGCTCCCCTGGCAGAGCTCAGCGCCTAACCGGCACTAAGACGCATTTCATGCGCGCACACGACTGTCGCGAGGCACGCGCTCTCACGGGGCGGCCGAGGAGGCTCGCCTGAAACAGGCCTTCATCCCAGCCAGTGAGTGGCAGCGCTGACTGCACAACCCCCCACCGCCTCCCTGTTGGCATATTTTTGTGGAGGGCCTTCCAGCCAGCATGGAAAAGGGTCTGCCCAAGAAATGCAGACATTTGGTTGTTTATAGAACAGAGCATGGCATTTGCCAGGCGGGCGGTTTCCAGGTCCTCTCTTGGACATCACTGGCTCATCTTGAAGGAAAGGAATACAGTCACCGTTGGTGTCTGCAGGGGGTGGCTCCAGGACCCCCCTGGATACAAAACCCTCAGATGCTCACGTCCCATGAGAAGCGCTCTATGTCCCCAATTCCACAGCCCCAGATTCGACCAACCTCTGATCGTGTAGTACATGTTTGCTGAAAAAAAATCGGCACGAAAGTGGACTCACAGACTTCAGACCGAGGCTGTTGGAGGGTGCGCTGTAGATGCAGCGGTGGTCTTTTAAGTTACTAGGGAATGTCTGTGTGTCACAGGTCCTGCACCAGTGAGACTCTCGTGACTAGCTGTTCAAACAGCAAGGGTCAGCGTGTGTCCTGCCTGGGGATGAAGTACAGCCGCCGTAACCCCCCAGAGCAGTTTGCAGGGAAAGAGGAGAAAGTGCAGGAACGCGCAGACGCAGAAAATGGTGTTTCTCAGACAAGAGAGCGGCCAGTGAGGAGCCAAAGTCAGGTCTCCAGCCCTGCCAGCCCCCTGCCTCCCGGGCAGATGAGCAGAGAGTGTGGTTCCTGCTTTCGAGCCATCCGGAGGCCGAAGGCTAGAGAGCAGGGTTCCGATACCGTGTTTCCACCGTGGGCGTTCTGCGGCTGCTGCTGCTGCTGGGAGCTGCTGTGTACATGGTCACTCTATGATTATTCAACACAAACAGCGAGGCCGGGCGGCGTGAGCGGCCGATACCGTTGTTAGGCGGGCCAGCCTCCTAGCTGCCGTCTGCCTCTGCTCAGGAAGAGGCCCGCCCTCCGCCGGGGCGGCTGGCTGGTCCATCCCAGCCGACCTGCCGAGTGAGCACTCCGCCCTTCAGACTTGTTCCGTCACTCAGAACAGTAGTGTTTCTCAGAACAGTAGGGGGGGGGGGGGCGGGGGCGGGTATTTTTAATCATTGCAATGTATTTACACCCTACCCAAGGCAACCTGCTCCAGTATTCTTGCCTGGAGATTCCATGGACAGAGGAGCCTGGTGGGCTATAGTGCATGGGGTCTCAAAGAGTCAGACATGACTGAGCAACTCACACTTTGACATTATTTGGGCGCTTCTGGAAGAAAAGTTCACATTTATTGAGTGCCTGCAGTATGCTGGGAACGAGCTCCCCAGTCAGTCTTGCTTTCATCCTTCACAGTAATCCTGGGAGGTTGCGGGTGTAATTAGCTCCCATCTCACAGACAGGGAACCCGAGGCCAAGATCCACAAGCCTTCCCCAGGCCGCAGACAAAGACGAAGGCAGCATTTGGACCTGGGTCTTCTTTCCATTGTATCCGTACCGTTCCAGGGCCTGTTGCTTTCCTTGATGTGGGTCTACAGTCATTACAGAGAGGTCTTCATGGCTCACCGATCACTGGCCTTAAGTTACAGAACAAAACCGTCTCCGGGGTATGACTCTGGGCCCCGTGGTCTGTGTGACCGTGACCAGCTGAGAGCAGAGAAGTGGCCTTACTGTCCCCGTGGTCACTGCTGGTTTCTCCCAAAAGAAGACGACGAGAGCTGCCCTCCTTTTCAGGTTCTCTCTGCGGATGGAACAGGCATCTGGCACGGCTCATCCGTTTATCTCATTTAATGGGCTTCCCTGGTGGCTCAGTGGTAAAGAATCGCCTGCAATCCAGGAACATGGGTTGTTTCCTCTCTTGGGAAGATCCCCTGGAGAAGGAAATGGCAACTCACTCCAGGATTCTTGCCTGGGAAATCCCATGGACAGAGGCGCCTGGTGGGCTGCAGTCCCTGGGGCTGCGAAAGAGCAGGACAGGACTGAGCTACTCAACAGCAGCAGTATCTCCTTGAACCTCCTGCCAGCTCCACGTCTTAGGTGCAGATGAGGAAACTGGGGTCCAGAGGCGAAGGGACTTGTGAACCTTAGTGGCAAGCCAGCATTTACCCCGGGATTCATGCTCCCGTGTCTTAACATGAACCTTTACTGCAAGCTCCTACCCAAAAGGGCTCAGTTCAGAAAAGGGCTCTCGTGATATGTCGACTCCAGCCAGTGAGTGACTTGATCCTATCAGGCGAGTGGATTTTCTGTAATCAGATAAGTATTATACTCATGGAATCTTTTTTCCCCCAGATCGACCATGGATTTGGAACATCCCTTATGTCAAAGCACCTGATACACACGGGAACATGTGGGTTCCCTCCTGAGAGCAGGAAAGCTCTGTGAAGTTGACATGTAAGGCTGAGCCCCGAACGCTGGATGTCCTTGTTTGTAACGTGTGTTCACTTCCCTTAATGTTTCATCTGCCCCCCAGTGAAACTCTGCAAAGGTCAGTCTTTCAGACATGAACGTTGGTTATCCTTTCAGTGGTCACTGTTGACATTCTCACTTGAAAAAAAATTGTATATTTTCTTAACTCCCTTTTCTATGCCTTGGAATAAAAGCTATCAAACTTCCCCATATTAAAAGAATATAAATAGATAGATGCAAAATGATCTTCCCGGTGATGCAGACACTCGTGGTGTCAGCGCTTCTGAACGGAAGGTTGACATTGTGAGCTGTGTTCCACTGGGAAGGGTGCCCCTGATTCAGCTGAAACTTTCCAGAGCAGGAGCGTGACCCGTCACCCCTCCCTCAGCTTTCTGGGTGTGTGGCGCAGTTGCTGGAAGCGCCTGCTGTATGTCACTGAGGCCCACGAGGCTCCCCAGACGCCACGCACCAACTGACAGTCGTCATCCGGCAGCTTCCCATGACACTTCATCCTCCCCACTCAGACCAGCCCCCGCCTGCCCTGTCCTCAGCCGTCCCCACAAACTCGCAGAAAAGACAGCTCACAGGCGCCTAGCAAAGCACACAAGTATTCCACTCGAGGGGCCCCTGCAGGTGAGCTGACAGGGAGGGCGGAGGCCCAGAAAGGGTCAGGATGCCCGCGGGACTCCAGTCGCCCCGGTCAGCACAGTGGGTGTCACCATGCTTCTTGTCCAAGCGCCCCTCAGGGGTGGGAACCACGCTCTCCTCCGACGACCCAGAGCCTCCTGGATTCCTCTGTGTGGGTCTCCTTTCCAGTGGTCCTCAGCCTCTTCATCCTGTAACTTAGAATGCAGTTGATTGTTAATTCTGAATCTTTTTTTTAAGATGCTCGTTTTTCAGAGTGTTCCTCAGAGGCCGACAATGTTCACATCAGAAGTGGGGTGGGAGGTAGGCGGCCGGGCGGGCGGGCAGGGATGGGGTCTCCTGCCTCCTTCCTGGCAGAGAAGGCCTCCTTCACTCTCTTATGTTTTGGGTTCTGTAAAGGGTATCATCTGGGTGTTTTTGTTTTGTTTTGCATTCTGCTTAAAAACATAAAATTGAAAAGCCACTGAATTCATTTAACCAATTCCTTCCACTGGTAAGAAAAGTAAGGCTTAAGCCTTCTTGGAACCTGCCTTCTGTTTTAACACTGAAACCCTTCTCAGATTTGAACCCAGCAGCAGCCCTGGGCTCACAGTAAAGGCGGATGCGACGATGAGACCAGCCCAGAATGGGAACCCAGCCGTCTGAGTGGGCATCCAGAGGACTGTGGTTGACCACCCGGGATGCCCACTAGCACGGTCCACCCCGGGTGGGCGTGGGCTCAGTGCAGGGCTCCAGGCAGCACTGGACAAGCCACCCAGCCAGACAGCATCACAGCTGCAGGCCAGTCATCCCAGAGCAAAGGAGACCCGTCTTTCCCAGTGGTGCCCGCCGAAGCCCCTTGCAGCCTCTGATTGGCCAGGCTGAGTCACGTGTTCATTAGACTTGCCCAGCCCCAGCTCTCTGCTCCCTCCGCCCTGTGAGACCTTAGGCGAGTCACATGATGCCTCTGAGTCTTCACTTTCTCGCCTGTTAGGTGGGGCTCATAGCTATCCTTCCTGCCTGGTATGATTGCTCCAAGAATCACAGGAAGTAGTGTTCTGGAATACGGGCAGTAACTCTTTATCAGTTTAAATCGGGATGATTCTTGATGAGTACCACGCTGGCAGTCTCTCCCTGGGGCATTTAGAGAATGGAAACTCGAGGGTCAAAACGCCTTCTGAGAAATTAGCTACTTCCTGCGAATACCACTCCCGCCCACACTACCGCAGGTGGGTTTCTCTGAAAGATAGGGGAGATTGAAGAGTCCTGGCTGCAGCCAGGTGGCCACGAGGCCTCTGGATTCCAGGTGAAGGAGGCTCTGTTACAGAGGAAACTGTCCCGGGACCGCTTTGTCCCAGAGCCCAGGCTCTCAACTCTGAACCGAGTTAACAGCTCTTCAGATCGCATACTTCCTGCCCTGAAAGCACGATCCACGTTGCCTGCCGCCTCCGAAAAGAGGGGGTCCTCATGGAGGCCGCTGGGGCTGAGGTTGGGGTCAGGGAGTCCACGTTCAAGTGACCCCACGGGTGAGTTGACGCTTGAGCCCTGGGAGGAAGTCCGTTTCACAAACGAAGAAACTGAGGCTCAGACCTGTGAACTGCCTGAAGCCGTCTTCTTGACGGAGAGCCTCTCGCTTCCTGCACGCCTCATACCGTAACAGATTCAAGAAGTGGGCACCTTTGTGCTTCCCTTGGCAGAATCTTCCTTAAGAGACTGGAACAAACCTTGTGATTCCACGAGCCACTTCCCGCCTCTAGAAACAGCCTGGGCCCTGTGAGGAGCCCGCCTGAGCCCCGACTCCGCTCTTCCGGTCTCCCTGGCATTTCAGGGCACGCTTGGCGGTGAGCGCCCTCTCCTTGCCTCTCCAGCTCCTGCTTCTCCTGGGGCTCCCTGGCTGCTGCCCACATGGCACTGGGTGCCCTTAAGAATAAGTGCAGGTGTGGGGAGGGTTGGCAGCAGGAGGGAAACTCGGGCGGTGACGGAAGGGTTTCTATCTTGACTGTGGCTTTGGTTACACTTTACGAAACCCCTTGAATTATGCACCAAGTTGGTTCTTTTATTGTACGTAAATTATAACCCAGTAAAGCTGCTTTTTAAAAACTCAAATGCACAAGTTCAGATATGTACACTGTGTGAAAATTCTACATCAAAAAAAAAAGTTGTTAAACTCTCTATATAAACTCTAAAGTACTTGAGGGCAAGTGTATTGATCGCAGTTTATTTTGAAATGCTTTAAAATAAGATGTATTAAAGGATGATTAGATATGGTAAAATATAGGAAAATGTGCCCAGTTTAGATTGCTGCTCTAAAATTCTTTAAACCTTGGTACATGTTTGAAGTTTCCTTATCAAATGTTGTGAAGGGAGACCAGATAAGTTCAGGTCTCTGGTAGGATGAAATAGCTCCTACTGAACCCACTCTCTCAGAAATAAAAATAGAAGTTGTGGTGTGACGCTTAAACCATCCAGCGACTGAAAGTGACCAACAGCAGTTAAAAGAAGGGGGTCAGCAGCTGCAAGAACGGCGCTCTCCAGGGAGAACTTCCTCTCTTCCCGCCACTTCTGGCCTGAGGTCAGGTCGTAGTCTGCACCACACAAGGCAGGTAAACCTCCCGTGGAAAATGTGCAGTCTTTGTGGCTTGGAGATCCAGAGCACCGACTGACGGAAGAGCCGGAGTGGGGATTCCCAGGTTCTCTATGTAAACTCCTCAGGTCTAGGGCTGAGCCCTGAGCCGTGCGTGCACCTCTAAGGCTGAAAGAACGAGACTAAAACTTGAGCCACTTCTTGATGTAGGGAGGATAATTTTACAGTTGAGTTCACCTAAGTTAACTGCCTGTTTAAAAATTATTATTTTTAGAGAAAGGTAATTAGAATCCAGAATTTCTACATCAAGACTCTTGAGAGTCCCTTGGACAGCAATGAGATCAAACCAGTCAATCCTACAGGAAATCAACCCTGAATACTCACTGATGCTCAGGTTGAAGCTCCAATACTTTGGCCACCTGATACGAACAGCTGACTCACTGGAAAAGACTGATGCTGGCAAAGATTGAAGGCAGGAGGAGAAGGGGGGCAGCAGAGGATGAGATGGTTGGATGGCATCACCGACTCAATGGACATGAATCTGAGCAAACTCCCAAGAGATAGTGGAAGACAGGAGCCTGGCGTGCTGCAGTCCGTGGGGTCA
Organism: Ovis canadensis; assembly: GCF_042477335.2. Classification (NCBI taxonomy): domain Eukaryota; kingdom Metazoa; phylum Chordata; class Mammalia; order Artiodactyla; family Bovidae; genus Ovis; species Ovis canadensis. The sequence goes on from NC_091251.1 coordinate 112,122,870, forward strand.
CAAAGAGTCGGATACGACTTAGTGACTGAACAGCAAGCAAGCACCAAATTACATACAGCAGCCACTAGTCGCACGACACTGCTCACACGTGACACTTGAATTATGCACAGCAGCCACTAGTCACACGTGATACTTAAATTTGTTGTTGACTTTAAAGTTAAACATTCTGGGGGGTGAGGGGTGGGGGTGGGGGCAGGGATTTTGTCCCCCACTTCTAGTCTAGCAGCGCCACAGGCTTCAGAAGGGCACAGGTACAGGGTGTTCCTGTCGCCACAGAAGTGATGGGCGGTGTTTATCTGATCAGTTAAAACATGGAGGCTGTCAGAGCTGACCAGAAAAAGGAAGACACTGCTGTACGCTGTCCACCACAGACACACCTGGAATATATAAAGACACAGACAGATTGGAAAGTAAATGGAAAAGACGCTACGAATGTTAAGTAAATGAAGCCTGTGGTAACTAGATTAATATCAGACCAAATAAACTTCAAGGCAAAAGGTATTACCAGAGATAGAGACATCTCATAAAAATGGTCCCTGCATCAGGAGGATATAACAATTATAAATGCTTACATTCAGGCAGGAGACAGAGAGGCCCCAGGCTGAACAGTTCCTCCCCTGTGGACAGAAACTCCTTAACAGCAGAAACTCCATAAAGCAGGTTGATGGAGGAGGCTGGGCCTTGCCCAGATAAGAGAGAAAAGACCACACACTCCATTCTCAGAGTTAAGACCTCCCAGACTACACATGCCCGGAAAGGCTCCGCAGAGGTCAGCAGAAAGGAAGCATCACCTCAGAGTCAAATGGTGCAGCTACCCAGAGGCGGCTTCTGTGGAATCCATCTCGGCTAAAAGATGCACGCACATGCGGGAGGATCCTGAGGTAAGCCAAACACAGACTCGGAACCCGGCAAAGCAAGACGATTGCCCAAAGGAAACCTGGAAGAAATGCCCCATACAGTGATTCAAACTGCTGCAAGGGCCGGACTCTCAGCCCTCCTGTGTGTCTGTCCACACACACTGTACTCTCAGCCTAATAAATGCTCACTTACTGCATTACTCTCCGTCTCTATGTGGAAATTCACTTCTACACGGCTGGCGGGCCCGCGCCCGTCACTGGCCTCTGCCCCTGGCACACACGGCGGTTGCCATCCAGCGTTCTCCCCACGCTCCCTGCCTCGGTCTCGGGCAGGAACCAAAGCCCTGCTTCAAGCCGCTGCGACCGGTAGTGAGAGCAGCTGGAAGTGTATGAGACAGAAACCGATGTCCTTCACGGGACAGACAAACAGTCCCACGTGGTTGGTGCTTTTTTTACTCTCGATAACTGTCGGAATAACTAGAACAAACGTCAGTAAAGACAGAAGGTCTGAAGAGCGCTGTCAACAGCCTTGACGTGGAACGCCACCTCCAGCAGCTGCAGAATCCACACTCTTTAGGGCTCTTTCTTTGGCTGTGGTTGCTCGTTGCTGCTGCACGCAGGCTTTCTCTGGTTGCGGCAGAGGGGCTCCTCTTTGCTGCGGTGCTCGGGTTTCTCCTTGCAGGGGCTTCTCTTGTTGTGGAGCAGCGTCTCTAGCCAGGCGGGCTTCAGTCGCTGTAGCTCACGGGCTCACTCGTGGCATATGGGCTTAGCTGCTGTGAGGCATGTGGGATCTTCCAGGACCAGGGATCAAACCAGTGTCCCCTGCATTGCAGGGCAGACTCTCAACCACTGGACCCCCAGGGAAGCCCAGAATACATGTTCTTCTCAAGTGCACATGGCTCATTCACTAGGACGATGTTCTGGACCATAGTACAGTCGATTTAGGAGGACTGAAACATACCATACGTGGGTCTCTGACCTGTGAATGAAGAATTTTGCTTGCCTTATCGGTAAACCAGTGGTCATGTATGGATGTGAGAGTTGGACTGTGAAGAAGGCTGAGCGCCGAAGAATTGATGCTTTTGAACTGTGGTGTTGGAGAAGACTCTTGAGAGTCCCTTGGACTGAAAGGAGATCAGCTATGGGATTTCTTGGGAAGGACTGATGCTAAAGCTGAAACTCCAGTACTTTGGCCACCTCATGGGAAGAGCTGACTCCTTGGAAAAGACTCATGCTGGGAGGGATTGGGAGCAGGAGGAGAAGGGGACGACAGAAGACGAGATGGCTGGATGGCATCACCGACTCAGTGGACGTGAGTCTGAGTGAACTCCGGGAGTTGGTGATGGACTGATGCAGCCTGATATGCTGCAATTCATGGGTCGCAAAGAGTTGGACACGGCTGAGTGACTGAACTGAACTGAACTATCGGTAAACCAAGGTGGTCCGTCAAGCCGCTGCAGCCACCCCAGCAGTGCACCCTGAGGGGATCAGGGTGGGAAAGACAGGATACGGGCCCTCATAGCTCAGGCACACTCAGAGGAACGGTTTCGAGGAGCCCAGAGCTTGTGCTGAGCTCCCTAAGCTGGGGTGTCTGCTTTTCTTTGATTAGTGACCGCACAGCAGCAACAGTTAATGGTGATCTTCTGATGTCCCACTGCCTGGTTTTTATTGCAAAATTCCTATATCCTGGCTCCTCCCCTTCTTCTTCAGGGCAGTCCCTCAGAGCTATCTGAGAAGCTGTCTCCTGGCTTGAAGTCCTCAGAAAGTCTGTCAAATACAATATAATCCTCAACTTTCAGGTTGTGCATTCTTGTCAGTCAACAGACCACACTGAAAATGTTAGGAAAAATTTGTCTTAAGAAATAGATTTTTAAAACAAGTACAGTGCATGGCTGAATAATTTGTAGGTCAAAGGAGGAAAATAAAATATTTTCAATAAAATGATGTAAAAATACAACATACCAAAATTTTTAGGGTGCAGCTAGCCTGGGACTAACGAGACTTATAGTTGAAAATTGCTAACATTAGGAAAGAATTTTAGATCTAAAATTTGTGATCTAATAATCCACTATAGAAAGTTGGAGAAAAAAAAGTAAACCCAAAAGGAAGTAGAAGAACGCAAATAGAGGAATAGAAATACTACATTGTTTATTCCAGAAATGCAAGGTTGGTTTGACATTAGAAAAGCAATAAGTGAAAACCAAGATATTAGTCAAGGATAAAATTATATGATCATCACACTAGATACAGAAAAAAGCATTTGATAAAAGCGACTCATTCATGTTGGTTTTTGTTTAACCCAGAACCAAACATGACAGACACTTTCTCAGCTGATAAGGGGCGTCGGTGAGACCCCCGCACTGTAGCCGATGCGGAGAGACTGGCGGCTTTCTCCTGAGGCCAGGAGCAAGGCAAGACGCTTGCTTCCACCTCCTCTGCTCAACACTATCCTGAGGTCCTGGCCATTGCGCCATGAATAGGAAAAAAAGTGTCGAAAAAAGCAAAACTCTTATTGTGGATAACATGGTAATTTACATAGGAAATCCTAAAGGAATCAACTACTCAGCTAATGCATAAATTTAGCGAGGTTGCAGGAGCCCAGTTAATTTGTAAAAATCATTTCCATTTTTACATACTACAGCAAACAGCTAGGAAGTAGAATCTTGATATTTCATTTACAACTGCATCAAAACCCCAAAACACTTTAGAATGAATTTACAAAAGATGCACAAGATCTCTACATGAAAATTTTCCAAGACTGACATAAATTGAGGGCTATACCTCATTCATGAATTAAGATGTCAGTTCTCCCTAAAATAGATCCAACACAAGCCTAATTAAGATCTTGCAAGTTTTTTTTTTTTGGTGAAATTAACAAGCTGATTATACAATTTTTATAGAAATGTTCAAAGATCCTGTAATATTCAAAGAAAATCTTGATAAAGAAGAGCAAAGTTGGAGGAGTCACACAAAAGCTGCAAGTAACCCTCTGGACTGCAGCCCGCCAGGCTCCTCTGTCCATGGGATTCTCCAGCAAGGATACGGGGGTGGGTTGCCAAGCCCCCCTCCAGGATCAAACCTGGCTCTGCTGCATTACAGGCAGACTCTTTACTGTCTGAGCCCCCAGGAAAGCCAAGTAATCTAGACATCGTGGTATTAATATAAGGATGGACAAATAATGAGCAAGATACAGATTCCCAAAATAAATTCGCTTTTGTCTTTTCAGCAAATAACACTAAAATAACTGAATATCCGGATGGACAAGAGACAGCTGATACCTCGCCTCTCGGCTCACACCATACAGAAGCAAACCGAAGAAACAAAACTTAATCAAAGACCAACATACACAGGCTAAAACTAAAATTTCCAGTACTGTAAAACTGTAAAAAGAGCCCATAAAACTTACGCAACCTTAAGAGAGGTGAGGTTTCCTGATACACAGAGATCCAAATATAACAGAAATGATTGATAAATTGGGCCTCACTAAAATTAAAACCATACCCATCAGAAATAATTAGGCGTCAGAGAATGTGGGAAACATTTCTAAGATACCATACCTGAGAGAGGATTAGCATCCTGGATCTAGTAGAGTCCCTGCAACTCAGTAGTAAAAAAGAAATGGATATTCACCAGAGATTTTAGACAGCAGATATACTAATGCCAAAAGTTCAGCTTCTCTGTACATTGGTGCTGAATAGAATCTTGGAGACAGTTTTGAGTGAAATAGAAAAGAACAGTGTTGTTACTTTGCCAGCAAATGGTGTCACTGCGTGCTAATGATTGCAAAATTGTGTGTCCTCAACTTGGAGAAGAGAGACCTTTTACAGTAAGTGTTCAAAGAGGCCGTGATCAGCACACAGACACTCTTCTGATGAGTTGCTGGTAAGGTTGAGTAAGCAAGGAGGGGTAAGAAAGCCTTCTCGGGATCAATGCAAAGAAATCGAGGAAAACAACAGAATGGGAAAGACTAGAGATCTGAAAGACTAGAGATCTGTTCAAGAAAATTGGAGATACTAAGGGAAGTTTTCACGCAAAGATGGGCTCAATAAAGGACAGAAATGGTATGGACCTAACAGAAGCAGAAGATATTTAGAAGAGGTGGCAAGAATACACAGAAGATCAGTACAAAACAGATTTTCATGACCCAGATAATCACGATGGTGTGATCACTCACCTAGAGCCAGACATCCTGGAATGCGAAGTCAAGTGGGCCTTAGGAAGCATCACTACGAACAAAGCTAGTGGAGGTGATGGAATTCCAGTTGAGTTATTTCAAATCCTAAAAGATGATGTTGTGAAAGTGCTGCACTCAATATGCCAGCAAATTTGGAAAACTCAGCAGTGGCCACAGGACTGGAAAAGGTCCGTTTTCATTCCAATCCCATAGAAAGGCAATGCCAAAGAATGCTCAAACTACCGCACAGTTGCACTCATCTCACACACTGGCAAAGTAATGCTCAAACTTCTCCAAGCTAGGCTTCAGCAGTATGTGAACCGTGAACTTCCAGATGTTCAAGCTGGATTTAGAAAAGGTAGAGGAACCAGAGATCAAATTGCCAACATTCGCTGGATCATTGAAAAAGCATGAGTTCCAGAAAAACATCTATTTCTGCTTTATTGACTATGCCAAAGCCTTTGACTGTGTGGATCACAGTAAACTGGAAAATTCTGAAAGAGATGGGAATACCAGACCACCTGACCTGCCTCCTGAGAAATCTGTATGCGGGTCAGGAAGCAACAGTTAGAACCAGACATAGAACAACAGACTGGTTCCAAATAGGAAAAGTCCGTCAAGGCTGTATATTGTCACCCTGCTTATTTAACTTTTATGCAGAGTACATCATGAGAAACGCTGGGCTGGAGGAAGCACAAGCTGGAGTCACGATTGCTGGGAGAAATATCAATAACCTCAGATATGCAGATGACACCACCCTTATGGCAGAAAGTGAAGAAGAACTAAAGAGCCTCTTGATGAAAGTGAAAAAGGAGAGTGAAGAAGCTGGCTTAAAGCTCAGCATTCAGAAAACAAAGATCATGGCATCTGGTCCCATCACTTCATGGGAAATAGATGGGGAAACAGTGGAAACAGTGTCAGACTTTATTTTTTGGGGCTCCAAAATCACTGCAGATGGTGACTGCAGCCCTGAAATTAAAAGATGCTTACTCCTTGGAAGAAAAGTTATGACCAACCTAGACAGCATATTCAAAAGCAGAGACATTACTTTGCCAACAAAGGTCCATCTTGTCAAGGCAATGGTTTTTCCAGTAGTCATGTATGGATGTGAGAGTTGGACTGTAAAGAAAGCTGAGTGCTGGAGAACTGATGCTTTTGAACTGTGGTGTTGGAGAAGACTCTTGAGAGTCCCTTGGACTGCAAGGAGATCCAACCAGCCCATCCTGAAGGAGATCAGTCCTGAGTGTTCATTGGAAGGATGATGCTGAAGCTGCACTACTTTGGCCCCTGATGCGAAGAACTGACTCATTGGAAAAGACCCTGATGCTGGGAAAGATTGAAGGTGGGAGGAGAAGGGGACGACAGAGGATGAGGTGGTTGGATGGCATCACCGACTGGATGGACATGAGTCTGAGTCAACTCCGGGAGTTGGTGAAGGACAGGGAGGCCTGATGTGCTACAGTTCATGGGGTCGCAAAGAGTCAGACACGTCTGAGCCACTGGACTGAACTGAAGTTTAAGTAGGATTCAGCATCAGCAACCTTCAGTCCAACTGGTATGGAGTCTTTCCCTGGTGGCTCAGAGATTAAAGCGTCTGCCTCCAATGCAGGAGACCCGGGTTCGATCCCTGGGTCGGGAAGATTCCCTGGAGAAGGAAGTGGCAACCCACTCCAGTATTCTTGCCTGGAGAATCCCATGGATGGAGAAGCCTAGTAGGTTACAGTCCACGGAAGAGTCGGACACGACTGAGCAACTTGACCTTATGCTTGTGGGCGGCCGCCCTTGACTGTTTGCTTCTTCCTGGTCTCACATCCCCACCCTTCCCTAATTAACAACTGCTTGAATCTGTCCAGTAGAGCTCAGAGAAGGTCAAGGATGCTGAATGAAGGCTGTTTTTTGTTTTGTTTTTTTTTTTTTTTTTTGTAATCAAAGGAATAGGGAGGAGCAGAGAAAGGCTTTGTGCCCAGGAGCCCCCCAGGGCCCTGCTTGGTATCAGTGCAAATGGCCAACAAGCACATCAGTCAACGCAGGTGCTCAGTCCTGTCCGACTCTCTGCAACCCCATGGACCGGGGGACCAACAGGCCCCTCTGTCCGTGGGATTTCCCAGGCAAGAATACTGGAGTGGGTTGCCGTTTGCTCCTCTAGGGAATCTTCCCGACCCAGGGATCGAACCCTCATCTCCTGCATTGCAGGCGGATTTCTTTACTGCTGAGTCATCAGGGAAATGCAAGTTAAACTACAGTGAGATACCAGTACACATCCACCAATATATTTAAAACTAAAATGACTGATACTGCCAAATGTTCACAAGGATATCGGACATCCAAAACTTGTACCTTGTCAATTGGTACAACTACTTTGGATAAACGTTAGTTTCTTATAAAATTAAACACCGCCACTATGGTCCAAAGAGTCAGACACGACTGACTGACTGAACTGAACTGAACTATGACCCAGCAGTTCCACTCCTGGGTGTTTACCCAAGAAATATGAAAACATACATCCACCAACACTTGTGCAAGAATGTGCCTAACAGTTTTATTTATGATGACAACCGTTTTCTTTTTGGTAGTCCACCGATTTTTAATTGCATGTAGGGATAATTCAACAAATCAACAAATGTTGTGACCCCATGGACTATACAGTGCATGGAATTCTTCAGGCCAGAATACTGGACTGGTTTGCCCTTCCCTTCTCCAGGGGATCCTCCCAATCCAGGTCTCCTGATTTGCAGGCGAATTCTTTACCAGCTGAGCCACCAAGGAAGCCCGACAATACTGGGGTGGGTAGCCTCTCCCTTCTCCCGCAGATCTTCCCAACCCAGGAATCGAACCAGGGTCTCCTGCATTGCAGGCAGATTCTTTACCAGCTGAGCTACCAGGAAAGCCAAACAGATAACAGTGGCAGTATTACAGGAAAAGATACAGCAAAGCAGGAGGATAGAATTCCCTGGCCAGTCTTGGTGCACTTTCTTTCTAATATTGTAATCAGAGAAGACTCACTAATCAGGCGGCACTGGAGAGAGGCCTGAGGACGTGAGGTGTGGTATTTGAGGGAAACTTGGCAAGCAGAGAGGAAGCGTGCAAAGACCCTGAGGTGATATGTTCAGGGAACATCAGGAACTCACAGGAAGGGGAGTGAAATAGATAAACTGAGGTCAGGTCACTAGGTGTTTGTGTAAATTAGAAGGATCTTAGAAAACATCAGAAGAATTTCAGCGGAGGAGAGTCATACCCTGGTGGATGCCAAGCACCTTTAATAATCCTGGTTTCTCCCTGGTGGCTCAGAGGAAAAAGCATCTGCCTGCAATGCAGGAGACCCAAGTTCGATCCCTGGGTTGGGAAGATCCCCTGGAGAAGGAAATGGCAACCCACTCCAGTATTCTTGCCTGGAGAATCCTAGGGACAGAGGAGCCTGAGCGGGCTACAGTCCACAGGGTCGAAAAGAGTCGGACACGACTGAGCCACTTCACTTCACTTCTATCAGTAAGGAGAGAGTGAATATTCAAGCAATAAAAAGGGAAGGACTAGTAAGATATGTAACATGGCTAGATCTCAGAAATACAGGGCTTCACACGGATACACAGCTATGAATCCATTTATACGGAGATCTAGAACAAGCAACACTAACTTCTGCAAAGGGAGACGGTGGTGGCAGAGAAGTTCAGAACACTGATTGCCTCTGTAGGCGTGTGGTTGAGAACTTGCTGGGAAGGGACCTGGGATATTTGGTGGATAGGTTAGATAGATTTCTGTTTAATTTGCAAGAGTGAATGCATTTGCCAGAACTCATTTAATGGTACACTTAAGATTTGTGCATTTCATAGTATGTAAATTTTATTCCCAAAGGACACAATCTGTAAGTAAGTAGGGTTGTATTGATCTCTGCCGGCTTCCCAAGTGGCTCAGTGGTAAAGAATCTGCCTGCAATGCAGGGGTTCGATCCCTGGGCTGGGAAGATCCTCTGGAGAAGGAAATGGCAACCCACTCCAGTATCCTTGCCATGCACGGAGGAGCCTGGCGGGTTACAGCCCATGGGGTCTGAACAAGTCAGACAGGACTTAGTGACTAGGCAACAACGCTGAACTCCAGGAAGGAAAATGCAGGGAGAAGTGCAGGGTGGGGGTGGCGAGGAGCAGTGCACTGATGTCTGCAACTTTGAAATGATTCCAAACGAGTTGATGGATGGAAAGAGGGATGGGCAGATATGTAAGAAAGCAAGAAGAGTAAAATATTCGTTGAGTACAAGGCAATTCACCGAAACATTCTTTCGACGTGGCGGTGGGGAGCTCATCAGAGGACTCGCCCTGGGTGGACACACATGCTCCTGCTATAAGCGCTGTTCTCTAAAGCCCGTGCTCCAAGAGGCTGGATAAAAGCAGGACATCCGGGAGTGGAGAACGGAGAGAACTAGAGAGGAACACTGGCAGCATCACTGGGAGGACTCATGTTGAAGCTGAAGCGCCAATCCTTTGGCCACCTGATGCGAAGAGCTGACTCATTTGAAAAGACCCTGATACCGGGACAGATTGAGGACAGGAGAAGGGGACGACAGAGGATGAGATGGCTGGATGGCATCACCGACTCAATGGACATGAGTTTGAGTGAACCGAGGGAGTTGGGATGGACAGGGAGGCCTGGCGTGCTGCAGTCCGTGGGGTCGCAGAGTCTGACACGCCTGAGTGACTGAACTGAACTAGCAGGATCAGGTCTTCTGGTGGCAGGCGGACAGGCACCTGGAAGTGTTTGTGTCTTAATTCTCTGCTCCTGGCAGGATCGGTCGGGGGGCCCTGAGCCCGGGGCCACTCTCAGGAGGCGAGGAAATTCTCGTCCATTGGAAGATGCCCATGCATCTTTTCCTCCCGGGTCCGCCTTCACCCCCGCAGGCCAGGGCCGGTGATTCCGGAGGGGCCGAGAGGGGCCGGGAGCGCGGGTCGGGGCGAGACGCGTCTGGAGGGGACTGAGCGCCCCCTGCCGGCCCCGGAGGGCCCGCGCGGGCCGGTGAGGCTGCCCCCGCCTCCAGCTCCCCTCTCGGGTCCGCGTGCGGAGGGGCAGCCCCGGCGCCCCCGCCGCGGGACCGGATTCTGCAGGTGGGCGCCGGCGCTGCGGCGGCTCCGCGCGGTGGGGGCGGAGGACCGGGGGGTCGGCCCCGCGGCTCACCTGTCGCAGCGCGGAGTGCGCGGGCCGGCCGGGCGGGGCGCGCCGAGGACCCGGAGGGCGGTCTGGCCGGAGGCGGCACTGCTCGGGAGGCGGGACGCGCGCGCGGCGCCAGCGCCCCCGCACAGCGGGCTCGCGGGGCGGGGTCCGGGAGGTTCGCGGGCGCGCCTGTGGCCGGTCGGCCTCGGGTGGGGATGGCGCTCCCTGAGCCGAGCCCTTGTCGGGTCTCTCGAGCCCGCCGAGGCGGCCAAGCCCGGGCCGGGGAGCTGGAACTCTCCCGGGTCATTGCCTCGCGGCCGCGCGCCCCTCCAGACCCCGGTCCTCCGCAGACTCTCCAGGAGCCGGAGCTGGCGCGCGGCGCTCGCTTGCAGCGGGCGGGCCCGACACGTGGGCGCCCCCGGGCAGGGTGTGGAGGCCAAGGGCGCCGGGTGCGGGCACGTGGAGGGGAGCTTCCTGCGGGAAGGGCCCCTAGCCTCCTCGCCCCCTCGCCCCAGCCTCCCTTTCTGGTCTCCTCCTCCAGCCAACCCGGCCGCCGGCTGCCACGCGGCGCGCGGAGGTCGCAGGCGGAGAAGCGCGCTGGGCACGACCGCTGTGTGCGTGCGCCCCCCGGGGACCGGCTCCACCCAGCCCCTGAGCCCCAGCCGCCGGCCCGGTGACCCCAGAGGCCCGAGGCCCCGCGCGACACCGAGGCTGGGGCGCGGCCACACCACGGACCCAGCGGGGAGGCACTGGCAGCTCCAGCGGACCGAGGCCCCGCGTCCCAGCCGTCGGCGGCGGGAGAAGCGACTGTCGAGGCGCCGGGGACCGCGGGACCCCGCTCCCCGTCAGCCCGCAGACCCCGTCTCTGGGGGCGGGCCCGCGGCTTGCCCTGAGGACGCCCCACGCCCGCCCGCACCCTGAGCGGGGCCGGCGCCAGGGGGCACGGCGGCGCACCCTCGGGCCCCGCAGCAGCGGGCTCGGCCCCGGGAGGGTGGGGCGGCGGCGGACCAAAAAGCGGATTTGAAACCGCGCATCAGGGCGGACGTGGCAGCTAGCGCGGTCCACGCGGCGGCCTCGGGAGCCGTGCGGCCGGAGGCGATGGGCCAGGCGGTGGCCGCGCGGCCCGGGGCGGGCTGAGCGCGCGGCCGCGCCCCTACCTCCCGGGGAGCCCCGGCGACGGTCGGCCCGGGGCCCGGCCATGGCCGGCCGGGGCTGCGGCGGCGGCTGCGGGCCGGGCCGCGCGAACGAGGACAACGCGCGCTTCCTGCTGCTCGGCGCGCTCCTGGCGCTCTACCTGCTGGGCGGCGCCGCCGTCTTCTCGGCGCTGGAGCGGCCGCACGAGCGCCAGGCCCGGCAGCGCTGGGAGGAGCGGCTGGCCGGCTTCGGCCGCCGCCACAACCTGAGCCGCGACGCGCTGCGCGGCTTCCTCCGCCACTTCGAGGAGGCCGCGGCCGCCGGCGTCCGCGTGGACGGCGCGCGCCCGCGCTGGGACTTCCCCGGCGCCTTCTACTTCGTGGGCACCGTCGTGTCCACCATCGGTGAGTGCGCCCGGGGGGCGGCGGGCGGGCCCCGCGCTTCCCAGCCCCGCGTCTCGCCACCCCCGCGCCCGGCCGGGCGGCGCAGGTGGCGCCCGCTGAGGGACCAACAGGCGACAGGCCCTGCTTGCTGTTTGCGGCGAGGTCCGCGGACCAGCTGCGGCAGAGTCAGCTGGAGCTTGTTCTAAACGCAGTCCCAGCCCCTCCCGGACCCCTGGAGCCAGAAGCTGCGGGTTCAGAAAATCCCCAGGGGGTGTGAATGATCTTTCATCGGAGACGCTCTGCGATGGGGATGCTCAGTCTAGTTAAGGAGGCTGAGCCTGAGGTCATGGAATATTAAGGAGAACGCTTACAGAGCGGGACTAGGAACCTGCATTTATTAAATGAGTTCAGTTCGGTCGCTCAGTCGTCTCCGACTCTTTCCGACCCCATGAACCGCAGCACGCCAGGCCTCCCTATCCATCCCCAACTCCCCGAGTCCACCCAAACCCATGTCCATTGAGTCGGTGATGCCATCCAACCATCTCATCCTCTGTCGTCCCCTTCTCCTCCCGCCTGCAATCTTTCCCAGCATCAGGGTGTTTTGAGTCAGTTCTTCGCATGAGGGGCCAGAGTATTGGAGTTTCAGCTTCAGCATCAGTCCTTCCAATGAATATTCAGGACTGATTTCCTTTAGGATGGACTGGTCGGATCTCCTTGCAGTCCAAGGGACTCAATGAAACGAGTTAGTGCCTTGCATAAAGCACTTGTCTGAGGGGGAGACACGTTTTAAGAAGGCTGACCATGACTTCCTAAACAAAGAGAAAATAAATATGAGTTTGGAGGTAAGGAGGTGAAAGTGCTAATGAAGATGGAAATGGTTTTCTACCAGGAAGAAGCTGGTTGGGGTCTGCAGAAGGGACTTATGGGCTGAACCAGTTAGTGTTGGCCTGATTGGGGTCTGGAGACGAAAAGTACTTCACACTGGACGAGGAGAGGATTGCCTTCAGGGCGCAGTGAGCTCCGTGATCTGTATGGGGTAGTGGAAAGAGAGCTGGAAGGTCTTCTGGCCAATGGGGTGAGGGAGGGAGCTTTACTGCGAAGCTGGAGCTGAACTAGAGGCAGTTGGGAGCTACTGAGAGTTTCTGAGCGAGAGGCATAAGGCTGCCATCTCTTACGCCTTTATTACCAGCAGAAGGGAAAAGGGTGGGGGTCTTTGCACTCTGAGGGCTTGCTCACCCTTGAATGTAATGAGTGATAAGGGGTTTTGGTGAAGATGCTGCGCAAATTCTGAAGAAAGCAGAGGGCTGGAGTGGAGGAGGGGCTTTGAAAGGCTTCCCAGAAGCGGAGTGGCGCAGGGCTGGCTGCTGGAACCCCGGGAGCGCGAGCAGAGCTGGCAGGGGCCTGGGGGTGCCCTGCTGCAGTGGCCCCAAGCTGCCAGAGAGCTTGTCCAGGAGGCGGGTGGCACGGCGAACTTCCCTGACGCTCCCTCTCCGGGTTGTTTTAGGCAGACATTCTGCCGGGAGACATTCTAGACTGAGTGTAACAGATGAGCCTCGGGCCTGGTTAGTCAGGGAAGACTGCCCGGGTTCATCTAGAAGCCCAGGGCCTCAGCTGGTGAGCAGGAGGAGAGGACCGGCGTGGTTACGGACCCGTGGGCTCCACCACAAGTCCCTGCGCGCTAAGCCGCCTCAGTCCAGCTGTGCCACCCCCTGGGGCTGCAGCACGCCCGGCTCCTCTGTCCGTGGGAGTCTCCAGGCCAGGACACTGGAGTGGGCTATGCAGGAGCTGTAAGACATGCAGCTGGGATCCCTGGGTCGGGAGGATCCCCTGGAGGAGGGAATGGCGACCCAGTCCAGTATTCTTGCCTGGAGACTCCCATGGACAGAGCAGCCTGGCAGGCTACAGTCCGTGGGGTCAAGAAGAGTTGGACTCGACTGAGTGACTGACACCCAGTCGGTGGGAGATTTCAGTCCTCCCCACCTCTCCACAAGCCACCCGTTTGAACTTCCCGTGGACACAGAGGTTGGAAGGAGCAGAATCTGTGTGTAGACTGGTGAACCCCAAGGCCAGGGAACCTCAGGCGTCATGGATGGGTGGGCATGTGAACTCACCTGGGGCGGGACAGGAGGAAGCCTGGACTGAGTGTGGAGTCAGGGCTTCCAGCCTGCCTGGGGCCGGGGCCGGTCTAACACTGGAGGCCCATCCTTCTCTGAATCGTCTGTAGGTGCCCACGTTGGCCTCTGGCACGCTGTAGCTGTTGAGTAAATATTAGTCCTGTCTCCTTCCCAGCCCTGTCCCGAAGGCTGCCCCTCTGAAGGGTTCTTGTAAGGGATAATGAGCTCGTATAATTAATTGCTCTTTAAAAAGTACAAAGCACTCTATAAGTATGGGTTCATTTTTGCTCTTTCATTTCTCACGTTTCCTTCGATTGTCTCAGTAACTGCTGATGGAATAGTGGTGCTTGCTCTCCTTCCCTGGGGCACATCGCTAAGCTCGCACTGTGGTTGTTAGGCGAGGATGTGATGCAGCTAGCCGCATAGATTAGTCGCAATTTTAATCAGCGTGATTCATTCGGTAAGTGTGATTATCCCTATTTTATAGATGAGGAAACTGAAGCTTCATGTTCTTTGTAAAGAAAGAAAAAACCCTCCGTAATGACATCACCTAAAATTAGCCATTGTTGACATTTTGATACGTCACATTTTTTAACTGAAGTCTGGTTGATTTATAATGCTGTTAGTTTTAGATGTACAGCAAAGTGATTCATTTATACACACGTAATTCCTATTTCAGATTCTGTCCCCTTATAGGCTATTGCAAGGGATTGATATTGCTTTCTGTGCTGTACAATAGGCCCTTGTTAGTTGGTGCCTTTTCTGTTCTTTTTTCCCCATGGACACACATGTACATACATATTTTTCTAAATTTGTATCATGTCCTATAAACCATTCATATCATGTATTTTAACTGTAGTATTACACGACGGGTTTTTCTTCTAAAAATTAGAGCCACTGTGCTTTACTGTGCAAAGACGTTGAGGTAACGATAACAAGAAGGCTTACAGTGGAATAATCATAAAATGTAAGTAAACTCTAGAACTAGGAAAAAATAACAGAAATATGGAAGGCAACTGGATCTAGGAAATTGCCGGAGGGGAGCTCCGTCTTAGCTCAAGTTCCCTCGGACGTAGACTCTGAGCAAAGAATCTGGGTGCAAGCAGTTTCCTGGCAGATCAAGGGACATGGGGAGGTGAGGGAGGAACCGATACCGGAAAGGGAAGTCCGTCACTGCAGGGCACGCTGTGAGGCAGAGACCAGAGCGGGCAGCGATGCTTGATCCCAGGCTGGAAGCTGTGGGCATCAGCGCAGAGCTCATGAACCAGACTTACCCCAAGTAAGGGAGCTGGGGCATTTATACACCCGCGCCCATCAGAAACTGGTTAAAAGCTGCTTAGAGGATGCGGGGAAGCACAAAAAAGTAATTCCCAGATACTTCTGGCCCGATTTTCCCTGGACAGCCCAAGAGTAGCCTTCTGATAAGATATAGGCACTGGCCATTTGAAAGCAGGCCAATGTGCCCAGAACTGGTTAAAGGAGATCCCAGGCGTATGGACTGAGTGTCACAATGACTATTCAAGCTTCAAATGTGGCTGCATGTACTGTGGCCGAGTCATGACCCCCGCTGGAATTCTGATGAGGAGAAAGGAAGCATAAAGCTTTTCCCAGTATGCAGTCCCAGTACGATGCTGAAGCTGAAGCCCCAGTAGTTTGGCCACTTGATGCGAACAGCTGACTCATTGGAAAAGACCCTGATGCTGGGAAAGATTGAGGGCAGGAGGAGAAGGGGATGACAGAGGATGCGATGGCTGGATGGCATCATCAACTCGATGGACATAAGTTTGAGTTTGAGTAAACTCCGGGAGTGATGGACAGGGAGGCCTGGCTTCCTGCAGTCTGTGGGGTCACAAAGAGTCGGACACGACTGAGCCACTGGAAAACGACAACAATCCTCAAAAATGTCTCCCCCTTGGCATCTCACGGGGAACATTGCATAGGACCGTGGACGATGCTCATAAACAGAGTTTTCCTGGAAAATGCAATTGAGGGTTTCATGCAACTGCTGTCTGAGACCTTTAAAAAAATTTTTTTTTTCTGATATGGACCATTTTAAAGTCTTTATTGAATTTGTTACAATACTGCCTCTGTTTTATGTTTGGCTTCTTGGCCCTGAGGCATGTGGGATCTTAACTCCCTGACAAGGGATCCAACCCACATCCCCTGCGTTGGAAGCCGAAGGTCCAACCACTGCACCACCAGGGAAGTCCCTAATTGGTGAGAAGTCTTTGATTTAGAAGTCAGAGCAGTGACTTTTTCTGGAAGTTATAGAGAGGGAAACACTGATCGCAAGTTAGGTATTTGTTTGAAGTTATGCAGAGATCCATAAATACGTATTATGAAGTTGTTAAGCATTTTTTAAAAAAAGGAAAAAAAAAAAGAAAAAGGGAGAGCAGAGTGAAGGACAGTTTGACAGTTTCTCAAAACTTTAAACACAGAACTTCACATGAAATTCCCCTAAAAGAATTGAAAGCAGAAACTCAGACAGATACAGGAACCCCTCAGAGACATCGTGAGTCCAGCTCCAGACCACCGCAGTAAAGCGACCTTTTGCCTCCCTCGTGCGTGTGAAACTTGTGACCACACTGTGCTGTCGTCTGTTGAGTGTGCAATAGCGTTATGTCTAAAAAAAGTATACACCTTAATTTAAAAATGCCTGATAGCGAGAAAGTGCTAATCATCACCTGCGCCTTCAGTGAGTCAGTCTTTTTACAGTAGTAACATCAGGGTCTTGGAGAAGGCAGTGGCACCCCACTCCAGTACTCTTGCCTGGCAAATCCCATGGATGGAGGAGCCTGGTGGGCTGCAGTCCATGGGGTCGCTAGGAGTTGGACACGACTGAGCGACTTCACTTTCATGCATTGGAAAAGGAAATGGCAACCCACTCCAGTGTTCTTGCCTGGAGGATCCCAGGGACAGGGGAGCCTGGTGGGCTGCCGTCTATGGGGTCGCACAGAGTCGAACACAACTGAAGCGACTTAGCAGCAGCAACATCAGGGTCTACTGACTACAGCCCACCAGAGCAAACATAACAATAAAGGAAAAGTGTGAAATACCGCAAGAATTATCCAAGTGGAGCATAGAGACGTGAAGTGAGCAAATGCTGCTGGGAAAATGGCATCTGCAGACTTCCACAGACCTTCAGGGTGTGAACAGCCCAGCACCGCTAAGCACAATAAAGCGAAGTGCAGGGAGAGAGGTCCGCCTGTATTTGCACACCAGTGTTCACTGTGGCGCTGTCCACAAGCGCCAGAAGGTGGGCCAGCCCGAGTGTCTAGCATCCGATGAATGGATTTTAAATGTGCACGCCTACACTGCAGTGTTACTCGGCTATAAAAAGCAATGAGGTGGTGGTGTTTGCTGCAACTTGGATGGACCTTGGAAACATCCTGAGTGAAATACGCCAGACACAGAAGGACAAATACCATCCCCCTCACGTGAGGTGCCCAGGATAGGCACTTTGCATAGGGGTGGAAAGCAGAATAGACACCACCAGGAGCCGAGGGAAGAAAGGAAGGCTTATTGAATGGAACTTTTGTGGGGGATAATAAAGTTCTGGCTGTAAATAGTGGTGATAGTTATGTAACAGTGTGAATACGTTTAATGCCACTGACTTGTGTACTTATGAACGGGTAAAATAACAAATATTCTGTATATTTTACCAATGTGGAAAGTCAGAACAGAATATTAAAACGCATCTCAGGAATGTTGGTTCTGAAAGAGGCCGGTGATCAGCCCTGAAGCGAGAATGAGCTTGAAGAGCAGCTGGAGAAGCAGGCTGAAGTATAGCCTGTGAGTGGCCCCCTGTGAGTGTCCTTTCACTCAGGCAGGCGTCTGTTAGGCGTTTGTCTCTGTGTTTGCCTGTGTGTTTATAGCTCAGCTTTTGTCCACAAAGGATATGGGATCATTTGCAAGCTGATATGGTCAGGGTCGGCTTAAAGCCTTGGGCTGCTCCATAATCTCTGTTCCGCTCAGTTCAGTCGCTCAGTCATGTCTGACTCTTCCTGACCCCATGGACTGTAGCACTCCCTGTCCAGCACCAGCTCCTGGAGTTTACCCAAACTCATGTCCATTGAGTTGGTGATGCCATCCAACCATCTCATCTTCTGTCGTCCCCTTCTCCTCTTGCCTTCAATCTTTCCCAGCATCAGGGTCTTTTCCAATGAGTCAGTTCTTCACATCAGGTGGCCAAAGTATTGGAGTTTCAGCTTCAACATCAGTCGTCCCAGCGAATATTCAGGACTGAGTTCCTTTAGGATGGACTGGTTGGATCTCCTTGCAGCCCAAGGGACTCTCAATAGCTTAACAGGATAAGAGATTACGTCTTACCACCCCAGAGCCCATTGTGGGCCAGGGGCCTCCCTGGGAAAGTTGTCTGCTGGGTTGGCCTGGTGTTCCAGGCTTCTTTTAGCTTCTGGCTGGTCGTCATCATCTGATGCCTCCAGGACTGCTCGGGAAGGGACAGGAAGGGCTGAGGAGTGAGGCACCAGCAATGAAACGGCCACTGCCTGGTGGGGACAGGTCACCTCCGTGCGTGTTTCATTGACCACATTGAGGACCTGGAGAACCACCCCTCTCCCGTGAGCCCAGAGTGGGTACAGCTCAGTCTTGGTGAACACACAGACGCCTACCACACGCGTGTGCACGGTGTGCTAGGAATGGGTTCAAGTGGATTTAAGGCTGGGAGGGGCGAGGAGACACGAGCGGGGTAGAACAGTTAAGCCACAGATTGTTGGTACACGGAGAGATGTGTCGGGAGGGCCTACGCGAGTGCCGGAAACGAGCCCCAGAGCTGGCTGTGAGTTTTCCAGTTGTTGAAAGAGGCGAGGGCAGCCATTAGGTGATGCTTTTACTCAGTCTGACTGCTTAGACAACACCCACCTCTTTAAGTGTGAATAACAATGTCTTCTGTAGACTGTCATGAAAAGGACGAGACGATTCGATGAGCGGTCTTCCCCATGGCGTCTCCGCTGTCATCGTGAAAGGGAAGCCTGTGCGCCTGCCTGGACAGCGAGGCGCAGGGCACGGCGCGGGGCACGGCCCGGGGCACAGCGCGGCTCAGTACGAGCCCCTCTTGCCCAGGCGCAGGGCGGCGCAGGGCCTTGCCAGATTCCCAGCGGTGCGTTCTGCACTGGCCGTTCCTGAGCGTCGCCGTCCATAAGAACGCCCACGCGGGGACGGTGGCGCTGTTTCAGCGCAGGTTTAGGGCCCGCTTTCAGAGCTCCTGGTGCCCTTTGAGAAACTTCCTGGGTGGCTCTCAGTCGGCAGCGCGCGGAGTGCACTTAGGCATGTGAGATAGGAGTTGGGCTAGGGTCAGAAAGGAAGACCACCCTGGAGGATTCGAAGTTAGGGATCTCCCTGGTGGCTCAGACGGTAAAGTCGGTGCTACGGTGGAGAGACCTGGGTTCGATCCTGCTTTGGGACGGTCCCCTGGAGAAGGAGATGGCACCCACTCCAGTGCTCTTGCCTGGAAAATCCCACGGATGGAGGAGCCTGGCAGGCTGCAGTCCATGGGGTCGCAAAGAGTCGGACATGACTGAGTGTCTTCACTTCACTTTCACTTGGAAGATTCTTGCTATTCGAAGAGTGGTCCCAGAATCAGCAGGACCAACATCACCTTGGACCTTGCTAGGAATGCAGAGTCTCAGGCCTGCCCCAGACCAGCTGAGTTAGAACCTACTGGGTGGTCACGTGTGTAAATGCAACTAAATTTATATTCCTCTGTCTGACTTATTTCACTAAGTACAAAGTTTTCAGAGTTCAACCATGGGGCAGCACGCATCACAATTTTGTTCCTTTTTATGGCTGAATAGTATTCCA
The DNA here is from genome assembly GCF_042477335.2 of Ovis canadensis. NCBI lineage: Eukaryota > Metazoa > Chordata > Mammalia > Artiodactyla > Bovidae > Ovis > Ovis canadensis. The sequence goes on from NC_091251.1 coordinate 112,142,488, forward strand.
TGCATGCGGGAACATTTTGCTTCTCCTTTCCTCTGTTCATAGACACCTGGGTTGGTTCTTCCTTTTGGTAAATCATAACCATGTTAAATTTTGAGAACTCGGGAGTCTGGAAGGCTGCTGACAAGGTGGGCCCCTCCCTAAGCTTCAGGACTTAGACCAGCTGCTGGAGGGGCTGGAATGGAGAGGAGGTGAGACATGTGCCAGCTGGTGGTCGGGAGGCGAGGAGCAGTCGTCTGGAGCAGCTCTGTGGATGCGGGCTGTGCTGGCCCTGGGCTGAGAGTGTGGCTGTGGCTTGTGTGGGTCTGGGACACCCAGCCCCACCTCAGTGGGAGGCCACTCAGAGTGGGTGACCAGAGTAATTGCTTTACTTGTTGTGTTGATTTCTGCCGCACAGCAAGGCCCACCAGTCATAATTATACATATATCTTCTCCCTCTCAAGCCTCCCTCGGTAACCCCCCATCCCAAGCCTCTAGGTCGATGACCAGATTTTCAACAACAGTTTCACTCATTATAACTACACAGAGATCATTATACTGACGCCTCTGTTGGTCCTGGATGTGGCTCAGTTAGTGCCTGTGTAATGTATTCTAGAGGGGCTTGCCAAGTGGTTCAGTGGTAAAGAATCACTTGCCGACGCAGGAGATGAGGGTTCAATCCCTGGGTCGGAAAGAGTTCCTAGAGGAGGATATGGCAGCCTACTCCAGTGTCCTTTCCTGGAGAAAATCCCATGGACAGAGGAGCCTGGCGGACTACAGTCCACCGGGTCGCACAGAGTCGGACACGACTGAGCAAGTAACACTCATTTTCCATATAACCATTATAGCGTGAGCAGATTGTTGTACCAACAGGTAAAAGTTAATCTCATCATGGTTAGAATTTCTTTGATCTGTATTAAAGTTTATAAATTTAAAAAAATATGTATTTATTTGGCCGCCCTGGGTCTCAGTTGCAACATGCAGGGTCTCCGGTCTTCCTTGCTGCCTGTGGGATCCAGTTCAGGCCCAGGCCCCTGCACTGAGAGCGGGGTCTTAGCCCTGGACTGCCAGGGGGTCTCATCTTCAGCAGTTTGTGCCGGACATTTGATCACCAAGAAGGTGACTCTGACACGGTCACTGCCTCCTTGCACGCCCTCTAATCTCTAAGACGAGTTGAAGGCAGTTACATTTTCCTGACTCCTCTGATTCTAACCACTGCACATAGGTGTTGTCGTCCATCACTTCAGTTCAGTTCAGTTCAGTTCAGTCGCTCAGTCGTGTCTGACTCTTTGCGACCCCATGAATCGCAGCACGCCAGGCCTCCTTGTCCATCACCAACTCCCGGAGTTCACTCAGACTCGCGTCCATCGAGTCTGTGATGCCACCCAGCCATCTCATCCTCGGTCATCCCCTTCTCCTCCTGCCCCCGATCCCTCCCAGCATCAGAGCTTTTTCCAATGAGTCAACTCTTTGCATGTACTGGCCAAAGTACTGGAGTTTCAGCTTCAGCATCATTCCTTCCAAAGAAATCCCAGGGCTGATCTCCTTCAGAATGGACTGGTTGCATCTCCTTGCAGTCCCAGGGACTCTCAAGAGTCTTCCCCAACACCACAGTTCAAAAGCATCAATTCTTTGGCACTCAGCCTTTTTCACAGTCCAACTCTCACATCCATACATGACTACTGGAAAAACCATAGCCTTGACTAGAGAGACCTTAGTCAGTAAAGTAATGTCTCTGCTTTTGAATATGCTATCTAGATTGGTCATAACTTTCCTTCCAAGGAGTAAGCGTCTTTTAATTTCATGGCTGCAGTCACCATCTGCAGTGATTTTGGAGCCCAAAAAAATAAAGTCTGACACTGTTTCCACTGTTTCGCCATCTATTTCCCATGAAGTGATGGGACCGGATGCCATGATCTTCCTTTTCTGAATGTTGAGCTTTAAGCCAACTTTTTCACTCTCCTCTTTCACTTTCATCAAGAGGCTTTTTAGTTCCTCTTCATCATCCACAGGGCTCTGCTGTTATTTTCCTCCCCTTTCTTTTTACAGTATTTCCTGTTCACTTTCCCAAGGATTTTATGTGTTTAATTAATGTAGAATAGTTTCTTTAGCCATCCTTAAGTTGTTGGATTTGAGGGTTAAATGCGATTTTTATTTTTCAGTCTTGTGTTTAATAAAAATTATGAAATTGAGTGCTTACCATAGGTTATACCCAGTACACCTCGTTACATATGTTAATTCTTGGGACAACCCTATGAGGGTAAGTGCTGTATTCTCAGATTGCAGACCAGGATCTGAGCCTCAGAGAGCCTCCAGGCAGTGTCTGCAGCCCCCGTGGACGTGGTGCGGGCTGTCCCTTTAGAACCTGCGCTTTGGCCCACCACTTCTTTGCCGTTTCCTCCTTTGGGGTCCTTGTGGGAAGAATTGCCTGTTAAAGAAGTCACAACCCCTTTTTTCAGTGTGATGGCCCTTAGGTGACCTGGGATCATAGAAGAACACAGCGATGATCTGTTTAGCAGACTCTCAGGATGGTAAAAGGTTTCGGTGGAATTCTCCAGGCAAGAATTCTAGAGTGCGTTGCCATTCCCTTCTGCGGGGGGATCTTTCTGATCCAGGGATCGAACTTGCATCTCCCACATCGCAGGCAGAATCTTTACCGTCTGGGCCACCAGTTAGCCCCACCCTCCTTTATTTTTTCTGCCTACCTCCCAGGAGTTCCTTTAAACAGAGCCTGTACCTTTGATTGGAACGTTTGATCATCCTCAAAGTCGCAGCCTTCTTCCCATCATGCAACTAATGTGCCTAGAATCTGGCTGCCCCCAGAATTCTACTCTCCAGTTTGGACATAGTTGATCCCATAAGCCACTTCCTGACTCTGCCTCTCTGCCTGTGAGCAGAGTATTGGCACCAAAGCTGTCTGTGCCTTGGGTCTTCCCTAGTATTAAGCATCTGATGAATCAGATTGACCTTAGAGACCAATAATGGTCTTAGAGACCAACCATGCAAGTGGTTTTCAGACTATGTTCTAAGAATCCTGGGATTCTCCATGGTATCTAAGGGCTGTCTTGCGAGCCCAGGGGTACACATCGAGTTCTTATCTCGGCTGTAAGTATTTACTTACATGTGTTAAAAATATTTCTCCTATTCTGCCGCCTTTCTTACGACTCTTTCGGAATGTAGGGAAGACTTTTGAACACTCAAATACACTCATGTTTCATGATGAGAACTGCCGGGCTGGAGGAAGCACAGGCTGGAATCAAGATTGCCGGGAGAAACATCAGTAACCTCAGAGATGCAGGCGACACCACCCTTATGGCAGAAAGCGAAGAGGAACTAAAGAGCCTCTTGATGAAAGTGAAAGAGGACAGCGAAAAAGTTGGCTTAAAGCTCAACATTCAGAAAACGAAGATCATGGCATCTGGTCCCATCACTTCATGGGAAATAGATGGGGAAACAGTGGAAACAGTGACAGACTTTTATTTCCTTGGGTTCCAGAATCACTGCAGATGGTGACTGCCCTAAGAAGTTAAAAGACACTTACTCCTTGGAAGGAAAGCCACGACAAACCCAGACAGTGTATTAAAAAGCAGAGGCATCACCTTGCCAACAAATGTCCATCTAGTCAAAGCTCTGGTTTTTCCAGTAGTCGGGTATGGATGTGAGAGTTGGATCATAAAGAAGGCTGGGTGCCAAAAAAATTGATGCTTTTGAACTGTGGAGTTGGAGAAGACTCTTGAGAGTCCCTTGGATTGCAAGGAGATCCAACCAGTCCATCCTAAAGGAAATCAACCCTGAATATTCATTGGAAGGACTGATGCTGAAGCTGAAACTCCAGTACTTTGGCCACCTCATGCGAAGAGCCAACTCATTAGAAAAGACCCTGATGCTGGGAAAGATTGAGGGCAGGAGGAGAAGGGGACGACAGAGGATGAGATGGTTGGATGGCATCACCGACTCGATGGACATGAGTCTGAGTGAACTCCGGGAGTTGGTGATGGACAGGGAGGCCTGTGGAGAAGGCAGTGGCAACCCACTCCAGTGCTCTTCCCTGTTTCCAGGCAAGAAATCCCATGGACGGAGGAGCCTGGTGGGCTGCAGTCCATGAGGTCGCTAACAGTCGGACATGACTGAGCAACTTCACTTTCACACATTTGAGAAAGAAATGGCAACCCACTCCAGTGTTCTTGCCTGGAGAATCCCAGGGATGGCGGAGCATGGCGGGCTGCCGTCTATGGGGCCGCACAGAGTCGGACACGATTGAAGCGACTTAGCAGCAGCAGCAGCAGCAGGGAGGCCTGGCGTGCTGCACTCCATGGGGTCACAGAACAACAAATACACTCATTTTGACTGACATTTTTTTCTACATTTTTTCACAGATGTGAGTCCTCTCCATGATTGAGATAAATATTCTCACCCATTCTCTGTTTAGTTCTAACTCATCACAATGTTATTCAAAAGGTTTTTTTTAAGTGTTTTTGTATGGTTGGCTATGTAATTATGCTTCATTTCTAAAAGTGTCACATAATGATTTGAGAAAGTGCATTTTCCAGAGTTCTCTTTTTTTTCACTTGACTGTTTCTGTACATCCTGGTATCTATATATATCTCAGCTGGGTTTTTTTATGTTACAGAATTTTAGAGCAGGAGGGGACGTAATCCCCACCCTCTGAACATAGTAAAAAAAATATATACAACATTGTGTGTCTGAGGACATATACATTCAGTGTTGTTGACTTCATCACTTGAGTAGCTTTAAATTCTGTTAATACTTTTGTTTATCTCTCAATGCTTTATGTGCTAACATCTATTTTTAAACTGTTGCCTCAGCGCACCAGGATACCCTGTCCTTTACCTGGAGCTCGCTCAAACTCATGTCCATCGAGTCGGTGATGCCATCCAACCATCTCGGCCTCTGTCGTCCCCTTCTCCTCCTGCCCTCAATCTTGCCCAGCATCAGGGTCTTTTCCAATGAGTCAGCTCTTCGCATGAGGTGGCCAAAGTATTGGAGTTTCAGCTTTAGCATCAGTCCTTCCAGTGAACACCCAGGACTGATCTCCTTTAGGATGGACTGGTTGGATCTCCTTGCAGTCCAAGGGACTCTCAAGAGTCTTCTCCAACACCACAGTTCAAAAGCATCAGTTCTTTGGCACTCAGACTTCTTTTTGGTCCAACTCTCACATCCACACATGACCACTGGGAAAATCATAGCCTTGACTAGACGGACCTTTGTCAACAATGTGATGTCTTTGCTTTTTAATGCGCTATCTAGGTTTATCATAGCTTTCCTTCCAAGGACCAAGTGTCTTTTAAATGGTCACATCTGATTAAATTCCTGCATTTAATCTTAGCAGAGACTTGCTCACTTTCAGACCATCTCTCTAGTTGTGATTTTGAGAGTAAGCCACTTAATTTTCTAACTTCCCATTTTTGAATTGGAGCATAGCTGATTCACAGCGTTGTAATTTCTGGCACAGCAAAGCAATTCAGGGTCACACACATCTTCTTTTCCATCTTGTTTTCTGTTACAGGTCATTACAGGGTATCGAGTGCCGCTCCCTGCGCATCCAGTAGGAACTTGTGGCGTGGTGCACGCTCATACTCACTGTCGACAGTTTAAAGTATTTCTCTAGGGGACGAGGCACGTTTAACATCTGGTCTCATTTGTTTCATCGTTTTCTCTGTCCCTTATTTTCTGCTCACTTTTCAATTCTGTGCCTTCTCTTGCAGTAGACTGGGCATCCTTTTTGTCATCTTAAGTGCAATCAGAATAAAATCTCACCTAAATTGTCTGGGGATAAAAAAGCAATTTCCGCCTTCATTTTTCATGCTTTTCTGTAAACTGAGGCTTCTTTCTGTGAACGATAAAGTCTTGCATCTTTGGTTCCAGCCCCGTTTTGTCTAACCCCCTTGTCTCTCCAGCTCCCTGATGCATCTTGTTCTCTAGAACAGAAAATAAGCTCTTTAAATTACGTTTTTGCACCTTTGACCCTGCCTTGAACCACCACACCTGGTAGCTGATGACGGCACATCAGCCCCCTTTCCCGCTCTCTCTAGGGATTTCTAGCACTTTTCTTTATTTGCACTTCCTTCGTTTCAGTTCTTTCTTTTCATGCCTCCAGACCTTTGGGCTTTGATCAATAATCTGCTTATTACCACTGCATTTTCTCAAGCCTTGCTTCCGCTTTCAAACAGAAAGTCGAGGCCGGATGATTAGCCTCCGAGAGAGCGGCTTTCCTGCGCGGCCTGAGCATAGGGCTCCGTCTCGCGCCGAGGGAGGGCGAGGAAAGCGAGGAAAGGCTGCTGGCCGCCTGCAGCTGCTGCGCTCTGCGCCGCTTCTCTCACGGCTCATTTTGCGGCCGCTTGTATTACCACTTCAGCCTTGAGGTTGGACTGCTCCTTTCTGTTGCCTGCAGGACTGTTTGTTTGTCTCAGATACTAAAAAGGAAAGAAAATGACGAATACAGTATCAGCCACGGTTTGTGTCAGAGCAGAAAACCCCAGGAAGAGTGGCCTCATCGCATGGAGGGTCGCCTTTCCTGCCTAGTAAGGAGTCCAGTGGTCTGCGTTTAGCCCTGGGAGAATAGTCCACGAGGCCACCGGAGTCCCGGCGCCGTCTGTCTGTCCTGCTCAGGCAGGCTTAGACGGCAGCGCTCTCCTGTGCTCACAAAATAGTTGCTGTGGCTCCGGGCCTTGTGACTGCCACCAAGGCAGAAGGAGAGAGGAGAGAAGGCAGAAAGCGTGTGCCCGCGAGTCAGTCCCTGGCAGAGGGTTTGCCTGGAAGCCTCCGCTTCTGTCTACATCTCCTCGGCCAGAATCACGTCAGATTGCCCAGGCGCCGTCTGCACAGAGGCTGGTCGCTAACGAGCACAGTTAAGGTCCCTTGGTGAGGACAGTGTTGTGCCGCAGCAACACTGTGTGCGAAGCCAAGTGGTTTCTGGAGTTTGCTCAGACGGTCCTGGGGGGCGGGGGGTGGGGTGTGGCTCTTCAGTCTTGAGGTGGTTACTCTCCAGTCCGATATTCCTTTTTCTTTTTTGGTCCATCAGCTACTCTTGCTTTGGTTTCACCCATTTGCTTAATTTCATAGTTTAGGTGTGAGTCTCCATTTATCTTCCAGCTCATTAATTCTTTTCTCCACTGTCTGATAACTGTCTTTAACAATGTTTTCAGAAGATGTTTATTAAGGACCCACTGTTAAGCGCTGGTCTAAGTAGTGCCGGCTCTTCTTCGCTGTTCTCCCGCTGTCTTTATTATCATCATAGTTCTTCACTTATAATTCCTTTTCCAAACATCCTCAGGGCTTAACTTAGTTTATGGTTGGAAGTTTGCACCTCTGACCCCTTTCGTTCATTTCACTGCACCCCACCCCCTGCCTCTGGCAGCTTCTCTGTATTACGAGTTCCGGTGCTGGGTTTTGTTTTGTTTTAGAGATTCTGTATATAAATGACATCGTACAGCATTTGCCTGTCACTCTCGGTCCATCCAGGTCGTTACAATGGCAGCATTGCCTGCCTTCCTTCTTCTTTTTTTTTTTTGGCCACATCACGTGTCAAACGGGATCTTAGTTCCCTGAGCAGGGATCAAACCTGTGACCCGTGCAGTTAAGCGTGGCGTCTTAACCAGTGAACAGCCAAGGACGTCCTCCTTTTAAAAACACGGGTGACTAATATTCCATCAGGCATTCCATGACTTCTTTATCCGTTTACCCGCTGACGGACCCTTAGGCTGTCCCCAAGTCCCGGCTATTGTAAGTAACGTACAGGGGACATGCGATTGCGGGCGTCGTTTCAAGGTAATGACTTAATTCCTTTCGTTTCCTTTTTCAAGTTAATGTCTCGTTTGTTTTCTGGATGAGTGGAACTGCTGGATCGTATGGTGATTCCGGTTTAATCTTTCGGGGAGCTTCCATGCTGCTTCCCACGGAGGCTGCACCAGTCTGCATCCGCTCTGACGGCGCTCCAGGGCTCGCTGTGCTCCTCATCCTTAACTTCATATCTCTTCTCTTCCTGATAACAGCCATTCTTACAGGTGTGAGGCGACACCTCCTTGCAGTTTTGGTGTGCATCTCACTGATGGCTGGGAATGTTGAGCGCCCGTGTCTTCTCGGGGGAAGCATCTGGCCAAACCTCTTTCCTCTCGGTGTAGCTCTCAGTCATGCTGCTCATCCGTGGGGTCCCTCCTTCCTCCAGTTTCCTGCTGTTTCCTATAAGCCACTTCCATTCCCGGTGGAATCTTGAGGTCTTTCTTTGGGACTTAAAATTTGAAAACTGAATTTATGCTACAGTTAGCATTTTCCTTACTTAAAAAAAAAAAAAATGTGGATTGCTGCCCCAGGTCTTCATCGCTGCCTGTGAGGTTTTTCAGCATCAGTCCTTCCAATGAATATTCAGGGTTGATTTCCTTTAGGATGGACTGGTTTCTTCTCCTTGCAGCCCAAGGGACTCTCAAGAGTCTTCTCCAACACCACAATTCAAAAGCATCAGTTCTTCGGCGCTCAAACTTTAGGCTTAGTTTGTTTTATTTAACAACCTGTGGCTGAAAATCAACACCTGTAAAAAAAAGACGTATCGAAGGTATCTTGGCCACACAGACTTACTGGTGTCCTGTGGGATGACGGATGAGGACCATCCATCTGGGAGCCGATAGCTTAAAACAACAACTGTCACTGCCGCTTCAGCTAATTAAGACAAACTTCCTGGAGGATACGGAGTCCAGGGGCTGCCTGGGAAGAGCTGATGACCTACTTATTCTCTCAACAGTTCTTTGCCTTAGGGAAAGTAAGGTTCAGAGAGAGTTAGTAAATTAAATTTCCCAAGTACACACGGCTGGTAAGGGAGTATATCACCTTCAAGTTACAAGACCCAGAAAGCAGTGGTTAAAGCATACAGGATTTTAGTCCAGCCCGGAAAAGAGGTCTGCGCTGCGTGTAGACACTTCAGGGGCTAGTGTGGCGGCAGCATGATGTCAGCAGGAGTCAGGCCTCCTCAGCCCTGTTGTCCTAAGGGGTTGCTCGGTCCTCGGGGCTCAGCACCTCCTCAGCCCTGTTATCCTAAGGGGTTGCTCGGTCCTCGGGGCTCAGCACCTCCTCAGCCCTGTTATCCTAAGGGGTTGCTCGGTCCTCGGGGCTCAGCACCTCCTCAGCCCTGTTATCCTAAGGGGTTGCTCGGTCCTCGGGGCTCAGCATGGCTGCTGGAGCTCTGGCCATCGCATCCCCAGCGTGAGTTGTTGTTCAGTTTGGCTCAGTTGTGTACAACTCCTTGGGACCCCGTGGACCGCAGCACGCCAGGCCTCCCTGTCCATCACCAACTCCCGGAGTTTGCTCAAACTCACATCCGTTGAGTCAGTGATGCCATCCAACCATCTCATCCTCTGCCGCCCCCTTCTCCTCCTGCCCTCAATCTTTCCCAGCATCAGAGTCTTTTCCAGTGAGTCGGCTCTTCACATCAGGTGATCAAAGTATTGGAGCTTCAGCTTCAAGATCAGACCTTCCAGTGAATATTCAGGGTTGATTTCCTGTAGGAGGGACTGGTCTGCTAAGTAACAGCAGGAGAAGAAAAGGGAAGCTTGGTGTGTGTCCTTTCCCTCTCGAGGACGTGTCTCAGGTCATTTTCTTAAAGAAGCAAACTCTGGCTAAAGGTTTGGGTCGAAGCGATCTATCAGGGAGGTGCGCCCAGAAGAGCCTCGCAGGAGGGTGAGCGCTGTGAGGATGGGTGGGGGGAGCCCAGCAGGAGGCTATCTTCTGGAGCACAAGTCACACCTCGGGTCCCACCCGAGGCGAAGTGGCCGGCTGCGGGATGCGCACAGCTGTCACTCACTGGCCGTGGCTGGAGTGGAAGAGACCCAGGCACCTTCCTGTTCGTGTGAAAAATCACATTTGAAAGGTGCCCTTTTGTTGAGGGGTTGCTCTGTGCCTTGTAGGATGTTGAGCAGCGTCTCTGGACCAAAGACAAAATTTTGAAGCCCCTGTTTGTTTGCCCCCCTGTACACCTCACCCGCAACCTCACACCTCAGCTTTGGCTTGAACTGTTAGCGGTGGGGTGGCTCTGTTATTTTTTAATTGATGATCTTGATTTCGGCGCTGAGCCTCAGTCGCTGCATGGCCTTTAGCTGGGTGGCCAGGGGCTGGCCTCAGCCGTGGAGCGGGCCTCCCAGTCGAGGCGGCTTCCTGTCCCGAGGCGTGGGTCCCAGGGCCCGGGCCCCAGTCACGGGGAATGGTCTCAGCTGCTTCTTGAAACGTGGGATCTTTCCAAACCAGGGATGGAGCTTGTGTTCCCTGCATTGGCAAGTGGGTCCTTAACCATCAGACACCGGAGAAGTTCCTCTTCTCTTCTTTTGAGAAATATCTTTCGCATTGAAAAATTCCTAAAGTAATGGATGCATATTTGAATAGATTTTCAAGTCATTGCAAAGTGTTTAAACAAAACACTGAAAAATCAGTTTCCCTTCACTTCCCCATCCTACTCCACCGAGGTAACCGTGGGCTTTTTGTTCACACTCACCGGTGGTTCTTTTTTTTGGTAATAGGTTTATTGAGCTATAATTCTTATGCCACAAAAATCAGATATTTAAAGTGTACGATTCACTGGTTTTCAGTGTATTCACAGAGTTTTGCAACCATCAACACAATCCGTTTTACGCTTCATCGTCCCCCAGAGAAACCCCACACCCGTTATCCTCACCCTCTCCTTCCCTCCAGCCCTCAGCAACCACCAATCCACTGTCTGTCCCCGTAGACTTGCTTATTCTGGACCCGTTTAAGTGGGATCACAGAGTACTTTATGGCGCTTAGCCTTTTGTGCCTGGTTTCTTTCAGTTCAGTCGCTCAGTCCTGTCCAACTCTCTGCGACCCCATGGACTGCAGCACGCCGGGCCTCCCTGTCCATCCCCAACTCCCAGAGCTACTCAAACTCATGTCCATCGAGTCAGTGATGCCATCCAATCATCTCATCCTCTGTCGTCCCCTTCTCTTCCCACCTTCACTCTTTCCCAGCATTAGAGTCTTGTCCAATCAGTCAGCTCTTCATATCAGGTGGCCAAAGTATTGGAGCTTCAGCTTCAACATCAGTCCTTCTAATGAACACCCAGGACTGGTCTCCTTTAGGATGGACTGGTTGGATCTCCTTGCAGTCCAAGGGACTCTCAAGAGTCTTCTCCAACACCACAGTTCAAAAGCATCAATTCTTTGGCTCTCAGCCTTCTTCACAGTCCAACTCTCACATCCACACATGACCACTGGAAAAACCATAGCCCTGACTAGACAGACTTGGTTTCTTTGGCCCGGTGATGTTTTCAAGTCATCCATATTATAATGTATATGAATGCTTCACTCCTTTTTATTGCCAAGTAATATTCTGTTATATGGCTATACCATGTTTTATCTGTTATTTCATCAGCTGATAGATGTTTGGGTTGTGTTAATTTTTTAGCTATTATGAATAATTCTGTATAATGATGAATAAGTGTACAAGTTTTTGTGCAGACATAGTGTTTTTACTTATCTTGGGTAGATTTGGAATTTCTGGGTCATATAGAAACTCTTTTCTCAACCTTTGGAAGAACTGTTAGACTCTTCCCAAGTAGCTGCATCATTTTACATCCCCACCAACAGTACATGAGGGCTCCTCTTTCTTCACATCCTTGCCAGGACACTTAATAACCCATCTCTGTGGTTACATTCATCTTGTGGATATGAAGCGGTGTCCTGTTGCATCTTGGATGTGCATTTCCCTAATAACAGGTGATGCTGAGCATATTTTCATGCGTTTTTTAGTCACTGATATACCTTCTTGAAAGAAATGTCTATTCAGATCCTTTGCCGTTTTTAGATTGGGTTATTTGGGATTTTTTATTATTGTTGAATCATAAGTGTTCTTTATATATTATAGATTTCCCTTATCAGATATGTAGTTTGCAATGTTCCCTCCCCTTCGGCGGGCTGTCATTTTGCTTTCCCCACGGTGTCCTCTGAAGCACAAGCGCTTCCCCCTGGGATGAAGTCTCATTAAATGCTGTGCCGTTGTTCATGCTTTCAGCGTCATATCCGAGGAACTGTCACCTAATCCAGCGCCACGGAGACCTGCACCTGTGTTTTCTTCTGAGAGTTTCTAGTTCTGCTCTTACAGTAAGGTTGTAGGTCTACTTTGAACCCATTTTTGTAAACTTTATGAGACAAGGGTCCAGCTTAGGTCTTTTCCATGCAGTATCCAGTCCCAGCAGCATTTGTTGAAAAGTCTCCCTCATTGAATAGTTTTGACTCCCTCGTCAAAAATCAGTTGACCACAAACGTGAGGGTTGATTTCTGAACTCTCAGTTCTATTCCGTTGATCTCCATGCAAGTACCACACTGCCGGGACCACTGTAACTCTGTGGTTAATTGTGAAATCAGGAAGTGTGAATCCTCCAGGGTGGTTTTCTGCTTCAGAATTGTGTTGGCTATTATGGGTGCCTTGAAGTTTCCTGTGCATTTTAAGATCAGCTTGTCACTTTCTGCAAAGAAGGCTTGTGTTGGCTCTGTAATCAACTAGGGGAATATAGTGATTTTTAAAATATTGTGTGTTATAATCCATGGGGTGTCTTTTCACTTTTTTGGATCCTTTAATCTCTTTCAGTAATGTTCCGTTGTTTTCAAGTATCACTACAAGGAGGCTATAGATTTGGATGGGAAGAGAATTCCGCCTTTCTGTTCGCTGACCCCTGACCGGGCAACCTCTAGCATTTCCTTCAGTAGAGAGGATAGAGCACCGCTCAGAGGCAGAACAAGTGGCCCCTGTCCCTTTGTCACCAGCAGAGGCCACAGGTGGGCTCTTCTCACCTAAGAGTGTGGCACACGCCCGCGTGTCAGCCCCTCATCATGCTGCAGATTAGGGTCGTTGTTAGGCCTGTTCTTGTTATCTAATGATACAGTAAAATTGTTCAAATACTGTATCATGGGACGCCCTGATGGCTCAGCGGGTAAAGAATCTGCCCACAACACAGGAGACACAGGAGACGCGGGTTAGATCCCCTGGAATAGGAAACAGCAACCCGCTTGCCTAGAAAATTCCATGGACAGAGGCCCCTGGAGGGCTACAGTCCGTTGCACCGCTAAGAGTCGGACACCGCTGAGCATGCGGCCCGGTACTGAGCCAGCGTCTGCGGCTCGGTTTCGTAACTTTAATGCCATAGCTTTTGTCATCTTATGCACTTTATTTCACTCATTAAAAAAAAAGAAAATCTGAGACAGTGGAGACCGGCAGGCTTCCCCAGACTGCTGAAAGCTCCTGTCGCAGAAACAGGAATTGAGAACCCCGCTGAGGTCAGGCGGACTTGGAATGAAGAGCAAAGGGGAAGTGGTCGTTTTATCACTGCTCCTTGGGTGCCTGGCAAGAGCTTTAGTCCACTCGCAGCTGCTTGAAAACTGGCGTGAAGCACTCTTATTGCTCCATCGCTGCACAGTCTCAGCTTTTCCTGATGATTCAGAAGACACCTCAGGCTGTTGCGGTCCCCGGAGGATCACCGTGGCGCAGCCGCCGGGAGCCGCGGGGAGGCAGCGCCCAGTGCAGAGAGCGCGCCCTGCCCTTCCGGCCTCGGCTGGCGGCGCCCCGCGTCTCCGCCCTCCCGCTTCTGCGCCCTCCTATACCACTTCTGTTCGTGGGGTTCTCATGAGGATGAGACGGTTGGATGGCATCACCGACTCGATGGGCATGCGTTTGAGCAAACTGGGGGAGTTGGGGGTGGACAGAGAGGCCTGGCGTGCTGCAGTCCATGGGGTCACAGAGAGTCGGACATGACTGAGCGACGGAACTGGACTAAACTGAACTAATGGGGTTCTCACGGCAAGAATACTGGAGGCGTTTGCCATTCCCTCCCCCAGTGGACCGGGGTTTGTCAGAACTCTCCACTTCTTGGGCGGCCCTCACTGCACGCCTCGTAGCTTCATCAGGTTATGCGAGCCCCTTTTGCCCCGGCGAGGCTGCGACTCAATGGACACGAGTTTGAGCAAACTCCAGGAGATGGTGAGGAACGGGGAGGCCTGGCGCGCTGCAGCCCGTGGGCTGTAGACTTGCACACGACTCAGTGAGTGAACAACTACTTCTTCACGGTTGTTTACCAGTTGGTAAAGAATCCGCCTGCAATGCCTGAGATCCAGGTTCCCTCCCTGGGTGGGGAAGATCCGCTGGAGAAGGAAATGGCAACCCACTCCAGTGTTCTTGCCTGGGAAATCCCATGAACAGAGGAGCCTTGTGGGCTACAGTCCATGAGGTCTCAAGAGTCGGACACAACTGGGCGGCTAAACCGCCACCACCACCACTTATAGTTCAATGTTTAAACTAGAAGTTGCAGCTGTGGCCAGAGGTGCCATGCTTTGCTTGGCCCACAGATGGAGATGTGCCAGGAAACGTTTGGCAGCAGCTTAAGGAGCAAAGAAACAAGAGCCTGACTTGTAGCATGTGCCTGTTTCTGTGACGTGAATATTCCCTAAATGGCCACGAACATCTCAAGCTATGAACGTGAATTCCCTGAAGGCAAGAGTAGAGAGAAGGCACACTCTTGTGAGCCTATAGCAGCCAGTCCCAGGAAGCTAACACGGGCTGTGGGGTGTTTGAGAAGACTCAAAGCAGTGGTCAACTTTGAAAAATGAGATTTCCAGTCAAAGTGTAGATTTCTGATTTCTCTTGGGAAATGAGAAACCTGGCTGTGCTGGGTCAGCTCTTCTACGTGCCAGCCACCAGCTGACGAGCATGGCTGCTCCCCTGTCCCCACCCCATCCAGCCTGAGTGTCACCTGCCATTCGTCACTGGCCTAAGAGCTGAGGTCCGCCCTGTGTCTTTGAGATGTAAGAACCGAGTGACCTTGTCACCTGGCTCTTTATCAGGAAATTAAGAAAGAGCTGCAGAGCTGTGTCCTGTGTGACACTGCTTTTCAGAAACTGCTTCCGGTCTGATCACAGAGCAGTGAAGCCTCTCCCGATGGGATTCGTGGAGACTGGATCCCACTCTTGTTGATTTCTCTCTGGTCGTCCCCCATCAGTAGGCAAAGAAGCTGTTATTCTTAAGCTGTGTAATAAATGAGATTGAACCGGAAAAGCGTGAACTTTGTGACCAGCCAAAGGTTTTCCTCTAGGAAATTAAGACCCACTAACTGGAAATGGTGAAAAGTGACAGGTTCAAAGGAAACTCAGTAGAGTAATTAAAAATGTATCGAGCTCTGTACAACATGCAACTGACAGGGCACAGTGAAACGGAAAGAGCGCCTCTGAGGTCTCGTTGGATACTGGCCATGTTGATTTTGGATAACGCCCAAGTGTCTGTGGGAAAGATCATTCTGAAACCTGGGATGCCAACCCCACCAAAGTGATTGTCCCATAAATACTTCATTATTTATGGGTATTAAGGGACTCATAAAGGGTATTAGGCTAACCCTAACCCTAATACCCTGTTCTTGGGTGAGGTGAAGTGCTTCTGCAGATGATTTAGGAATATGAGGTTTAGGAAAGGGCTAATGCATTGGAGAAGGAAATGGCAACCCACTCCAGTGTTCTTGCCTGGAGAATCCCAGGGATAGGGGAGCCTGGTGGGCTGCCGTCTATGGGGTCGCACAGAGTCAGACACGACTGAAGCGACTTAGCAAGCAAGCAAGGGAGAGTCTTGGGGCTTCCAGTGCTGGGAGACGAGTGGAAGTTGTTAAGAAAAGCAGCGAAGTTAAGAACTGCATCACTCAAACACTGGCAAGAGTTATTCGAGAATAAAGTCAATTTCATTGTGGGAAAGAGAGCTCCATTTTTAAAGACGCTTTTTGTGAACATTAACGCGGTGAGACGTTTTTCATGACTCCTCTGTGAAAACCCTCTAGACTCTCATAATCCTGTGTTTGTTTGGGGTGGAGATAGGACCCGGTGCTAACGAACATCCATCCCTTCCGGTTCTTTTTTTCTAACAAGTGCTATTAAATGAAGAGAGAAGAGGGTTTTAAACAGAGGTTATTAAAAACAGATGCAGTAAAGCCATCGTTAAAATACTGAGGTTGGCAGGCAGAAGATACGGAAATGTGGGAGACAGATGTTAAAGGGAGCATTTTGAAGTGGCAGGAAAATCTGCCTGGGAGGGAAGAAGACGGGTGGGATGCAGAAACAAGCTTTGCAGACTTGAGCATCTTCGTTTCTTTGTCTTTAAGGGAGCATCAGGATGCTCTGAAAAGGCCGGGAGACCCAACAGCCACCACTGGTACCCACTTTGCACCAGATGCTGAGTGTCTTCAGGGGGCAGACACTCAGTAGGCGCCCAGATTCTAAGAGTTAAATTTGTTGAGCCCTTCACTGCACCGGGCACATAAACCATAAGCAGTGGTTTCTGTTTGATCCTCAGAACAACACTCAGTGATGACATCCCCGTTTCACAGATGAGCAAACTGAGGCTTAGGAAACTTGCCCCTCACCCCACAGCTAGCAGAAGAAGGAGTAGGTCCATCTGGCTCCAAAGCCCACACTTTTTCTGGACTGCGGTGTCGCCTACATTAGCATCAGATTGTATTGTGAACTAATTAGTTAGTTAAGCACAATGCTCCTCAAAACATGTGCAGAATTGCTGCTCTGTGTTCTCAGCATTGAGGAAAATTAATTCAAATTACCAGCAAAGATGGACTCAGTCCCAGTTCTATTTGATTTTATTCTTTCTTGATAGTTTTCTTTTTTTTAATAAAAGCTATCACCATTGCCTTGGTTACTCTTTGCCACCTCTGAATTTTCGACAAATCCAGGGTGAGTCAGGGAGAATGGTGGATTCTTTTGATGCTGTATGCAGGGAGTCCCTAATCCCGCCAGTGTGCCCAGCCTGAATGAGAGATGGTGTGAATATTGCCAAAGGGATGAAGGGGCCTGCGGAGAGCAGCCAGTCCTGGGGTGATTCCAGGGTTCCTGTCTCCCATTCTCTTGCAGAGAACATTGTGAGCTGTCTCAGTTCTCCAGGGGAGTCCCTCCCATCTCTGTTTCCAGAAGATTAAGAGGTCTCCTTGACCATGCATGGGTGGAGATTTACCAACTCCTCATTAATGGAATTCTGGAAGACAGTGCTAAGACTTTCTCAATACCGCAAATGGTCTTTTCTGTAGCTGGGTTAGTGCCTGGCATTTGGAAACGCCGTTTTATCACATAATTGGCTGGGCTGTGCTAAACTTGTTTTCTGTTTTGTTTGTTGTTATTTTTACTGATCTTCACGGGGTTTTTTTTAATATTTCTTTTTTAAACTTTGTCTAGATATAGTTTATATGACATACATATAAATACTATATGACATGCTGCTGCTGCTACTGCTGCTGAGTCGAGTCAGTCGTGTCCAACTCTGTGCGACCCCACAGACGGCAGCCCACCAGGCTCTGTTGTCCCTGGGATTCTCCAGGCAAGAACACTGGAGTGGGTTGCCATTTATTTCGAATGTGGGATTCAGTGATGTGGGGTACATTCACAGTGTTGGGAAATAATCACTACCACCCCGTCATCCTAAAAATAACAGCTACATCCACGACGCAGTTGTTCCCAATCCAGCAGCCCCGGCACCTGGCAACTACGTTTTCACTTCAATTATTTCCACTTGGTTATTTTTATATTTCTGCTTCTTTCTTGAAAATCTTTAGTTTGTTCATTCTTGTCATACTTTCCATTACGTCTTTAGGGCTTTTTATTCCTGGTTTCTTTTTCTCTTTGAACCTGCTTATAATGGCTGTTTTGAAGGGTTTTCTGTTAATTACCACATCTGGGGATATTCAGAGACAGTTCATACTGACTGATTTCTTTCTTTGCATATTTCATTATTTTTTTTTGTTGTTGAAAACTGGACATCTTGGAAAATATATCATAACTCTGGACTCTTATTTTTCCCCTGAAGGTCATTGTTTCTGATTCTTTAAATTTATTCAGTAACCTGCTTGGGCTAAATCTGTGAACTATGTCACTGTGTGATGTGTGACTGCTGATTTATCTGGTCAGAATTTTTGTTACACTTTTTTCTTAAAGCTTGGTTTCCTGAATGTGAGCTCTGTGTCCCCGCCGCTGTGCGGTCGGTCAGTGATTGCACGGAGGCTGTCCTCAACCACTTTGACTATAAGGCTGTGTCTTCTGCCAACAAATCTGTGTGTGAGAAGGGAGCGTTCAGAGTTCATGCCATTTGTAAGTTTGCCAAAGCTTTCATCTTCCGCAGAGCCTTTTTGCGTCTCCTCTGTGCATTGCCTCGGGGCTGATGGAATTTGTTTCAGGGGTGTTTGGTGGGTGCGACTTTCTCTCATCATACCGGATCTCCTCACTTCTCGGGGAGTCTCCCCGGCACCTCTTAGGTCTTGCAGTCCACACGGAACCACAGGTCCCCGTCTGTCTCACTCACTTCTGTGTGTCTGCACCCCACACAGGGCCAGGCACACCTCGGGCCCTCAGGAAGCGTTTGTTGGGTGGACGGATGAATGGAAACTTGCTTTCCATGGGCTTTGACTGAGACTCCCTTGCACCCTCCCTTTGTCGCCCCTGGATGAGCACCTGGCCTTTGATCTCCTGAAATGACAGAGAGCCAGCTCACAGCTCTGCACAGGCGTGGCTCAGATGAATTAGCAGAGGCAGTCAAATGCGAAGTGACTTAATATTTAATGAAACAGACTCACAGGCTTAGAGAATGAAGTTACGGTTATAAGAGTGGAGGGGTGGGAGGGGGAGGGTGGACTGGGAGTTTGGGATTGACGTGCACACACTGCTATATAATGAAAATAAATGCGTTAGAAAAAGGTTAGCATAATTGAAACTTGATTTCTTGTAGTCTGAGAGCGGCTTCCCAGGTGGCGCTAGTGGTAAAGAACCGCCCAATCCCTGGGTCGGGAAGATCCCCTGGAGGAGGAAACGGCACCCCCTGCAGGATTCTCGCCTGGAGAATCCTGTGGACAGAGGAGCCTGGCGGGCTGCAGTCTGTGGGGTCACAGAGCTGGACAGGGCTGGAAAGCAAAGAGAAACAGCAGTGTGCTGGGCTCTTGCTTCGCTTGCTTGCTCTCCTCCTGTCTCACGGAGACTGAGTCCTCTCCCAGGTCACCTCGGAGGAGGACTCCTTCCCAATGGGCACGCACCACAGCATCCCCGGCTTACCTGGCAGCTAGGGGACAATGTGCTGCCTTATCAAGGAGTTTTCTCTAGAATTAAAGCTTTCTGTAGCAATGCATCCGCCCTAAGCTTGTTTCTAGGTTAATCATTTTGGTAGAAGCATTTTAATTGATTAAATATTTGTATCCTGACATTTATCATGTATCAAAATTTATTACAGTATCATAGTGAGAACTTAGCTTTCTAAGCCTAGAAGTCACAAAGGATAAGACTAAGAGATCTGACTGGTGAAAACATAAAAGTCCTGTGTATTTAACACCTAAAACAATAAACTACAAAAAAGTGTTTCCAGCTAATGAAGCGTTAATGTCTATTATGCGTATCATAGAATAAAACATGGACATCTCTACTCTGGGAACAACCTAATATTCCATCAGTAGGAAACTGACTAAGCACTCACGGGGGTAGTGCTGTCCATCCACCTCACAGGCATGTGGGCCTCGTTCAGCCTCACAAGTCCATCCACCACTGCAGTGCTACGAAGCTATAAAAGCGCATTTCGACACAGAGAGTGTTCACAATGCATGGAGTGGAAAATACGTTATGAAACAATGTGGTCCTATTTCTATATGGGAAAAATATATACGTAACCCGATAGGATAGAGAGAGAGGCGTCTAAACCCCACAGTGTGGATGAATCACCAAACAGTGGGTCATGCGATTCCGGGACATGATTTGTTTCTTAATTTCTGATTTCTACAATGAGGAAGTGACTTGAAAATTGTATACTAATTGCAAACTCAAACCCTGTTTTGTTCTGTTTAATGGATTACAGGTTATCCTACTTCTTCAAGAAGTATCTACTGCACACAGTTTAAGCCATTTTGGAGGTTTGAAGCTCATCTTGGGCAAGAAAATCAGGTGTTTCTGAGCTAGGAGGGAACTCCGCCAGTGCCCACAGGGAGCCGCTGCAGTTAGCGTTATCTGGTTTTGCATGAGCGTGTGATCGCGAGAGCCCTTCCTTTTCTCAGGTGTCCCTTTGTCCTGGGGTCAAGTGGCTCTTCCTAACAGGAGTGCGCATCAAAATCTCCTAGGAAACTAAAACAAAAAAAATGTATAACTGTCTTGACCACTTGACTGGGGCTTTTGATTCAACAGGTCTGAGGTGGGGCCTTGGAAGCTCTGTTTAAAACAAACTACAAAGCTTCCTTTTTAGCTTCCTTGAGAGCCAGCATTACAGCCAACGTGCCTTCTGCTGCTGGTATCCGCTGCCTTGTTTTTCTCGGGTTGTTTGTGTGAGGACCCGAGAAAGACTTTCTGCCTTCCAACAGCACAGTGGAGCAGCCACTCTCAGACTCGTCCAGATGTTGCTATTGTTCAGCCGCTCAGTCGTGCCCGACTCTGAGACCCGTGAACTGCAGCCCGCCAGGACCACCTCCCAGAGCTTACTCAGACTCGTGCCCATTGAGTCGGTGATGCCACCCAGCCGTCTCATCCTCTGTCGCCCTGAATTCTTCTCCTCCTTGCAGACTACAATGAAACATTGTGACATTGAATTCTCTTATAAAAACTTGACATTGAATTCTCCTATAACAATTCAGGGCAATTTTATTAGCAGTGCCTATGACCACGTTTCTGTAGTCTCTCATTTTCATACAAGTATCAGCACTCACTTGGATTAGGTCAAGGCGAAAACACAGAATGTGTTATGAGGACAAAGGGGAAGTTTCTGGAACTGCGGGGCAGGAAACACGGCTCCGCCTCACAAGAGCCCAAACCGAGAGGGAGAAAACCTCAGGAAACAGCAGGCGCTTTCTCAGTCTCTTGCTTTTTACTTCTGCTTTCTGCTTCTCCCCACTGTTGGGGGCTGAGGCCACCCCTCAGCCTGAGTTTATATCTTCTGAGTTGCAACAACCAACAGTGACTACCTAGGGTTTCACAGGCCCGCCTCTACGCTCCTTCAGTCCAGTTCAGTCGCTCAGTCGTGTCCGACTCTTTGAAATCTCATGAATCGCAGCACGCCAGGCCTCCCTGTCCATCCCCGACTCCCGGAGTTCACCCAAACTCATGTCCATGGAGTCCGTGTTGCCATCCAGCCATCTCATCCTGTCGTTTTTCCGTTAGTCACGTATGGATGTGAGAGCTGGACCATAAAGAAGGCTGAGCGCTGAAGAATTGATGCTTTTGAACTGTGGTGTTGGAGAAGAACTTGAGAGTCCGTTGGACTGCCAGGAGATCCAACCAGTCCATGCTAAGGGAAGTCAGTCCTGAATATTCATTGGAAGGACTGATGCTAAAGCTGAAACTCCAGTACTTTGGCCACCTGATGCAAAGAACAGACTCATCTGAAAAGACCCTGATGCTGGGAAAGACTGAAGGCAGGAGGAGAAGGGGACGACAGAGGATGAGATGGTTGGATGGCATCACCAACTCATGGACATGAGTTTGAGCAAGCTCTGGGAGTTGGTGATGGACAGGGAGGCCTAACATGCTGCAGTCCATGGGGTCACAGAGTCGGACACGACTGAGAAATTGAACTAGACTGATCACACATTTGTGTAGAGTGTGTACAGCATCCCGAGGGCCAGACAGAGAAAAGTGAACCCGGGCTTTTTAACGCACAGGTACCAAAACCCACACATGCTGAGGTAAGCAAACAAGGAGGCTCCATCACCAGGCTCCAGCTCGCTCTCAGCATCCCGGGTAGGCTGGGGTCGGGCTCCTGCTTCTCCACCACGTTGCTCTCTCTCCTTCTCTCTGTGCCAGGCCCTAGCCTGGGGGTTCTTCATAGGCTCTAAAATATGGAGTCAGCAGAAACGGACATTCCTCCTGCAGGCCTCTTCAGGTACCCCTGGGGCTAGGTATGATTTTAGGTGATACATGGAAAACACTGTCTTTAAATGGGTGATTTTGTTTAACTTTACTTAATCTTCTCAGGGAGCAATATGGAAAATATACCAAATTATAAGATTATTTCAACTATGCGTCTTAGCCATTTTTGAAGTCTAGTCAACAAATATACTAAGTGGAGGCCAGCGGAAATGTCATAAAACATAGTCTAATGTATCAGGTAAAGAATGGAGCCTGCCCATGCACACACATATATGAAGCTATAAAAACATTTGTAGATACGTATGAATAAAGTTCATTTGCAAAATAAGTGGGGGTTATATTGCTGACCTCCTGGGGTTGTTTAGAAAATTAAGTGAGACGATATATATGTAAAGTGTGTGCACATAACAGATACTCTGTGTTTTTTTAAGATAGGGCCAAAATATTCCATTTTTTTTATTGTGACTTTTATTTTAAATTTTTATTGGAGTGTAGTTGCTTCACAATGTTGTGTTATAACACAATATTATAAGTAGGCATTTAATTGGCATTTATCTACTCCAGTTTTTATGTAAGTGGCACACACACACGTACACACACACGGAACCCCTTTGTGATTCTTGCTCGCTTTGTTTCGGAGGAAGGTTAGGGTTTTAAAGTGCTGCAGTTTATATAACGTCATTATTAGGTCCATGACCATCCAGGCCAACGGTCGATATGGGCTCATCATGGAGAGAGTCCTTCTGGAGACCTGAAAAGCCTCACCCAGATTGCCTCGGGAATGGAACTGGTCTCATGGGTTGTCTTCTCTTATCATCAAGAAGTACTTGAATCTTATTTCAAATCTTAAATAATTTTGTCTCCATCTTTGAAATTAAAGAATAAAAATCACTTATCATCGCACCAGCCAGTTAGGCCTTCTATTTCTGTGCGCTTCTTTCAGACACTGCGTGTATGGTTTTCGCATGGCTGAGGTGGAATAGTTCTGAAGTGCGTGCGCCCGCTCTGCTGTCTCAGTAAGTAGGGCTGTGGTTTGGATTCCGCGTGGCCCCCGGCACTGTTTGAAGGACTGCAAACGTGGGTGGTATCAGAAGCGGAGCTCTCTCACCCTTATTCACTGTGTGCCCTTGGTGACTGTGAAAATGTCCTCAGATCTCTGATGCACCTTGTTTCTTGTTAACGGCTTCCTTTTCCTGAAACTTGTGTATATGAGAAACCCCAAGGGAAAGAGAGCATCCATTAGTGGGGTTTCAGGAGACGGAGCGCCGATTTATCCATGTGAGTTATTGGGAAGGTCGCTTCTGACTCGATAGTTGGCTTTGAACGTATCATCTTCTTTCTGAAACAACCTGGGAAAGCGCTGGCTGTCCAGGTGGGTTTTGAGGGCCCCAGAGGAAAGGCACTGCTGTCAGAGAGCAAAGTCCCGAGTGACCCGAGCAGAAAGGCAGCCTCTGTGCAAGCCTGACCCTGCTGCGGAAAAAGCCTGACCTCAGGCTGGGCGTGATGTTTGCGAAATCATTCAAAAGGGTTTCATCTGCTTCGTGGAGAAAGCCCTGGACCACACCCTCTGTTCTACCGGACCAGCAAAATTCTTTCTTCCAGGGGAGGCAAGCAGTGTAAACAACCCCCGGGTTGTGTGTATTTGGCTTCGGCCTGCATCCCACTTTGATATAAGCCATGTAGACGATCTGCACCTGGATACGCAGGGATGGGCCACAGTAAAAAAAAGAAGAAAGGGTAAAACCAGAAAGGGCTTCATGTCGGAACCCTGCTGCACAGGGGCGAGTCCACTTTCCACTCCCAGAACCCCAGAACAGGCGTCACGGGTGCGGCGTAGTCTTTTGTCATTGGCCCTCTCTCGAAGCTCAGTGGTGTTTGACCCTAACGGAGTCTGAGCTGGAAGGAGATTCTGCATAATGAAACGACACTTAGTGAGCCGCTTTCCTGGAGGCCTCCAGGACACAAGGACTTCCTACTTCCTGGAGAGAAAATTACCTCCCTCACAGAACACAAGGCCTAATCGGCCCCACATTTATTAGGCAGGCCTCTAATTGTGAAGCAGTGGTTTGAACACAGGAAAACAGTAATTTTATCCAGTTAGCAGTGGTTATTTTTGTAGCTTTAACTTGTTCACATGAAATAGTGGAATGATTTTGAAAACATACTCTGAAGATCTGCTACTTATAAAATTGTATTTGTGTTTGGCTGAGTCCCTTTGCCGTCCACCTGAAACTATCAAAACATTGTTAATTGGCTATACTCCCGTATAAAAAGTTCTCAAAAACTGTATTTGCATCTTAGGGTAGCTGTTTGACTCACGAAGATGCCTCTGAATCCTTTACAACTAGGTGAGCTGAGCTTATTGGTGGATTTGCCCGTTGCGAGGTGCTTCCCTCTCCTGTATCTTAAAATAGTTTGTAATGTGGCGCGCTCAGTTGCTCAGTCGTGTCTGATTCTCTGACCCGTGGACTGTCAGGCTCCTCTGTCCATGGGATTCTCCAGGCAAGAACTCTGGAGTGGGCTACCATTTCCTTCTCCAGGGGTCTTCCCGACTCAGGGACTGAACCCACATCTTCTGCCTTGGCAGGCGGATTCTTTTGCCAGTGCACCACCTGGGAAGCCCCTGGACTGTGGGGGTGATGATACTCACCACTCCCAGAATTGTGCAGAGGAAGAAAGAATGACCTAGCAAGGGGTTGAGAACCATGGTTTTCACTGACCTCACTCCCAGTACAAAATGGGCAGGGGACGCTCTTTCTGACACTGTCATCCTATGTCCCAGGGTGTCTCCGCTCTGAAAGCTTGTCTGGGTCAGTGGCCCCCATGAGGGTGTCTTGTTCTTTGCATGGCAAACCCAGTCCTGACACAGGAGGGCAGGGCCTCACCTTCAGGAAGGGCTCACTGAGGGGGACTCCTCTGCAAACACGTGGGCCCTCCGTTAATTCTGATTGAAGATGGAGGCATTCATGGAGATGAAGGTGTGTGGCATGGACATGTGCGTGCTGAGTCGCTCCGTAGTGTCTCACTCTTTGGGACACCATGGACGGTAGCCTGTCAGGTTCCTCTGTCCAGGCAGGAGTACTGGAGTGGGTTACCATTTCCTTCTCCAGGGGATCCTCTGGACCCAGGGATCAAACCCGTGTCTCTTACGTCTCCTGCACTAGCAGACGGTTCTTTACCACGAGTGCCACCCGGGAAGGGAGACTGTACCGATCATGGTAGAGGAAGCTCGCTGGATGCCAGACTCAGCACACAGCCCTTCCACTTACTGGAGCATCTTCACTTACGGACGAGAGAAAGCCGAGGCTTTGAGGGGTTAAGTGAGACTCAGTCCAGTTCAGTTCAGTTGCTCAGCCATGTCCGACTCTTTGCGACCCCATGAATCGCAGCTCGCCAGGCCTCCCTGTCCATCACCAGCTCCCGGAGTTCACCCAGACTCATGTGCATCAAGTCGGTGATGCCATCCAGCCATCTCATCCTCTGTCGTCCCCTTCTCCTCCTGCCCCCAATCCCTCCCAGCATCAGAGTCTTTTCCAATGAGTCAACTCTTCGCATGAGGTGGCCAAAGTATTGGAGTTTCAGCTTTAGCATCAGTCCTTCCAAAGAACATCCAGGGCTGATCTCCTTTAGAATGGACTAGTTGGATCTCCTTGCAGTCCAAGGGACTCTCGAGAGTCTTCTCCAACACCACAGTTCAAACGCATCAATTCTTCAGCGCTCAGCTTTCTTCACAGTCCAACTCTCGCATCCATACATGACCACTGGAAAAACCATAGCCTTGACTAGACGGGCCTTTGTTGGCAAAGTAATGTCTCTCCTTTTGAATATGCTGCGTGTGCGCAAAGCCTGGTGGCAAAGGCAGGGCTCAGTCTCGGATGTTCAGACCCCAGAAGCCATGACCCCGCCCCTGGCCTTCCCCAGCCGCCCAGGACGCCGCCTCCCCGCCCCGGTCCCGTCCCGGTGGCTGGAATCAGCGGCTGCGCGGTGCGTCCCTTCCCGGCGCCCTCCGCCGCGCTGCGTCCTTTCTCCGCGTGGCTCTCGGGAGCTGGGCCTTTAGGAGCTTCTCGCTGTGCTTTCCTCACACGGCCACGCTGTTTCCACCTCTGTTTTCCAGGCGAATTGGAATGCTTCAGAATATCATGAATTTGAGGGATTCTGTGTTCGTTAACACTTTGGGATTTTTTATGGCAACTTGGATTATTTTATCCGGGAGCTTTTCCCATGAAAAATCAGGTGTTTTTGGAAATGGAAAATTATATGGGAAGCTAGACGCGCCCCCCGCCCTCCGCCGAAGGAGGAAAAGGTGTCCCTTGGCCCTCTCCTGGGCCGGAGGGAGCTTGGAGGGCACCCCTGCCTCTGAAGACCTCTGCTTCGTCCGCCGCGCTCCTCGCTGAAAGGAAGCTCGGGCCTGGCCCGCGCGCTCGGGATGGCCTCTCCGCTGCCTTTGGCGCCACCCGTCGTCCTTCTGTCGGCGCGCTTCTGGGGCCGGGAAGCAGCTCCCGCCCGGCCGTCGCCCTCAGCTCCTGCCCTGCGCTTCCCCTCTCTGACAGCTCGCTCCGATCTCCCTTGGGCATCCGTCTCCGCCGCTTCGCGGGACGTCTGCGCTGCTCGGGCTCAGGCCCCTTTGGAAGCCCTGGCGCCGCCTCCCTTTCTTGCTGTTTGGCCGCCTCGCTGCGCTCTTCCTGGGTGTCAGGAGCTGAGTCACTCGGGGGCTTTCTCGCTGGGACCTCTTCTTCCCTTAAAGCAGTGACCTTATTCTCCAGAGACTTTCGGCTCCGTTACCCTGCAGGCGTCTCTCCGATGAGCTTCCGGAAACGCGCTGTCGGAAGCCTGGTTTCTCCCTTGGAGCAGCGAGCACCCAGCTGGCGACAAGCCACGTGGCCCTTGCGCCGACGTGTGTCCCCACGTTTGGGGGCTCTGTGACTTGCTTGATCATCTTATTTTTAAATAGTTCCTTTTTAAAATCAACTTCTTTTAATTGGAGGCCAGTTTCCTTACAGCCGTGCAGTGGCTTTGCCGGACCCTGACGCGCAGCCGCCACGGGTGTCCGCGCGGCCCCACCCTGAGCCCGCCGCACCCCCCAGGGTCGCCGCGGCGCACCGGCCCGAGCGCCCTGCTGATCGCAGACCGCGCGCGCGTCCGAGCAGCTCCGCGGCGGGCTTTCGTGCGGTGGCGGCTGGCCTCCGCGTCTCTCCCGGGCAGCGTGTCCCCACGGGTGCTCTGAGTAAGGCGGCGTCTTCCGCCTTCGGCAAGGAAGGCTTGGCCAGGACGGCGGCGGAGTCCGGAGACTGCCTCCCCTTGTGGCTCACTGTCATCCTAAGCTTGGCGGCCGGCCGCGCTCCAGCTCCCGTTCGCTGCGAACAAATGGCAAGGCGACGGGGCTGGCCAGCCGCGCTCCTGAGACCTTCGCCCGCCCTGCGCCACGCCCGCCCATGTCACGCCTGCCGGGTCACGCCCGCCCCGTGTCACACCCGCCGTGTCACGCCCGCCCTGTGTGACACCCGCCGTGTCACGCCTGCCCATGTCACGCCTCCCGGGTCACGCCCGCCCTGCCCTCCTTTCTGTTTCCAGCTCCTTCCTGCTTCGGGTCCCTTTACGCTTACCTTTCCTCCTCTTAGCTCTGGATGAAGCCGCGGCAGCCTCCTTCACTTAATCTGAGGACACGCCACCTTCTGTTGCTCAGCCTGCTGCAGGGCCCTGCCCTCTCATCTCACTGGCCTCCACCTGAAATGCTGGACGTTAAAGGCAGAAGCTGTCCTTGAGTTTCACATGCACGATACAGAAAGTGGCAGAACCTCCAAGGCCTGAGCCTCACAAGTCCCTCCACTTGCGGGGACCCTGTGGGCACAGGCCGGATGCCACCCACCTTGTGGTCCTGGATTGTTGTCCTTGAGTGTGACAGTTTATTAATAGCATACTAATGAGATTCGAGAGTTGGACTGTGAAGAAGGCTGAGCACCGAAGAATTGATCCTTTTGAACTGTGGTGTTGGAGAAGACTTGAGGGTCCCTTGGACTGCAAGGAGATCCAACCAGTTCATCCTAAAGGAGACCAGTACTGGGTGTTCATTGCAAGGACTGATGCTAAAGGTGAAACTCCAGTACTTTGGCCACCTGATGTGAAGAGCTGACTCATTGGAAAATACCCTGATGCTGGGAGGGATTGGGGGCAGGAGGAGAAGGGGACAACAGAGGATGAGATGGCTGGATGGCATCACTCCCTTGATGAACATGAGTTTGAGTGAACTCCAGGAGTTGGTGATGGACAGGGAGGCCTGGCGTGCTGCAATTCATGGGGTCTCAAAGAGTCGGACATGACTAAGCAACTGAACTGAACTGAATGAGATGCTTAGCTTTGGGTCTTTATAAACAAAATCCATTGCCTTCCAAAATCAAGGAAGTTATTTTTTTTCTTCTTGTCATTTTTCTTGATGTTCCCTTGAGTCGAATTTCAAACAAACAAGGACAGGCAGCAATTTGTGTCCTGAGGGAGCCAGGAGCAGGGGCTCCATTTATTTTGTAATTTATAATTTCTTTGTCTCCAAGGAAAAGATCCTGCGTTAAAAAAATAATAATAATAGTTGAGTCTTGCAAAGGTTTCGTGCTTCCTTGTGAAGCTGTGTGATGTTATATGTCGTTACCCAGGGCCTTGGTAAGAGCTGGGCCAGAGACAGAGGTTTCCAGTGCAAGGACATCTGCTCAAGGCCAGGCAAACTGAGTGGGCAGTGCTGGGGGTGTTGCTGAAGGCCGGTCCTGGGAGGGTGGGAGGAGGAGGGAGGGGCTGGGAGAGGTGGGAGGGGCTTGGGTGGGAGGG
Organism: Ovis canadensis; assembly: GCF_042477335.2. Classification (NCBI taxonomy): domain Eukaryota; kingdom Metazoa; phylum Chordata; class Mammalia; order Artiodactyla; family Bovidae; genus Ovis; species Ovis canadensis. The sequence continues at coordinate 112,171,153 of NC_091251.1, forward strand.
GTGGGAAGCGGGGCAGGGCTTGGGTATCCTGTCCTGCTGATCTAAGTTACCCCACAACGTTGACCACTCTATCTCCCTGGGTTTCAATCCTTTCTCTAAAAAGTGAGGCGATTCAATCAGGGCACTTTTTCTTAGCTCTGTCATATCCCACGCCTTCCTTTTTTATGTCAAAATTTTTCTTACGGTACTAAAAAGAAACTTTAAAAAATAAAATATTCCTTCGCTATCCTAGAGCCAGACATCTTGGAATGTGAAGTCAAGTGGGCCTTAGAAAGCATCACTACGAACAAAGCTAGTGGAGGTGATGGAATTCCAGTGGAGCTATTTCAGATCCTGAAAGATGATGCTGCGACAGTGCTGCACTCAATATGCCGGCAAATTTGGAAAACTCAGCAGTGGCCACAGGACTGGAAAAGGTCCGTTTTCATTCCAATCCCAAAGAAAGGCAATGCCAAAGAATGCTCAAGCTACCACACAATTGCTCTCATCTCACTCGCTAGTAAAGTAATGCTCAAAATTCTCCAAGCCAGGCTTCAGCAATACGTGAACTGTGAACTCCCTGATGTTCAAGCTGGTTTTAGAAAAGGCAGAGGAACCAGAGATCAAATTGCCAACATCCGCTGGATCATGGAAAAAGCAAGAGAGTTCCAGAAAAACATCTGTTTCTGCTTTATTGACTATGCCAAAGCCTTTGACTGTGTGGATCACAACAAACTGTGGAAAAATCTGAGAGAGATGGGAATACCAGACCACCTGACCTGCCTCTTGAGAAATCTGTATGCAGGTCAGGAAGTAACAGTTAGAGCTGAACATGGAACAACAGACTGGTTCCAAATAGGAAAAGGAGTGCGTCAAGGCTGTATATTGTCACCCTGCTTATTTAACTTATATGCAGAGTCCATCATGAGAAACGCTGGGCTGGAAGAAACATAAGCTGGAATCAGGATTGCTGGGAGAAATATCAATCACCTCAGATATGCAGATGACACCACCCTTATGGCAGAAAGTGAAGAGGAACTCAAAAGCCTCTTGATGAGAGTGAAAGAGGAGAGTGAAAAAGTTGGCTTCAAGCTCAACATTTAGAAAACGAAGATCATGGCATCCAGTCCCATCACTTCATGGGAAATAGATGAGGAAACAGTAGAAACAGTGTCAGACTTTATTTTTTGGGGCTCCAGAATCACTGCAGATGGTGACTGCAGCCATTAAATTAAAAGACGCTTACTCCTTGGAAGGAAAGTTAGGACCATCCTAGATAGCATATTCAAAAGCAGAGACATTACTTTGCCAACAAAGGCCCGTCTAGTCAAGGCTATGGTTTTTCCTGTGGTCATGTATGGATGTGAGAGTTGGACTGTGAAGAAGGCTGAGTGCCGAAGAATTGATGCTTTTGAAGTGTGGTGTTGGAGAAGCCTCTTGAGAGTCCCTTGGACTGCAAGGAGATCCAGCCAGTCCATCCTAAAGGAGATCAGCCCGGGGAGTTCTTTGGAAGCAATGATGCTAAAGCTGAAGCTCCGGTACTTTGGCCACCTCATGCGAAGAGTTGACTCATTGGAAAAGACTGATGCTGGGAGGGACTGGGGGCAGGAGGAGAAGGGGACGACCGAGGATGAGATGGCAGGATGGCATCAAGGACTCGATGGACATGAGTCTGAGTGAAGTCCAGGAGATGGTGATGGACGGGGAGGCCTGGCGTGCTGCGATTCATGGGGTCACAAAGAGTCGGACACAACTGAGCAGCTGAACTGAACTGAACCTGAAATGTAATTGTATATATAAAATAAGCCATCAGTACACGTAATTTCACTCTTCCCAGGTGGCAGAGTGGTAAACAATCAGCCTGCCAGCGCAGGAGATCCAGCAGTCGTGGGTTCGATCCCTGGGGTCGGGAAGATCCCCTGGAGGCAGAAATGGCAACCCACTCTAGTACTCTTGCCTGGAGAATCCCATGGACAGAGGAGCCTGGGGGGCTACAGTCCTGGGGTCACAAAGCGTCGGACACTGACTGAACACACACATAGTTTCACAAAAGACAGTGTACTGGCTTAATATGAACAAAGGAAAATATTTCACAGTGAAATTGCATGTATGTCAGTAACTTGATTCTCAGGTCTGACTCTGAAGGGGCCGGTGCTGTAGCTACAGGCACGCTGGCGGCACGTGTAACAGGCCACACTATGGGCTGTGATGGGGCTGTCTGAGATGGCGTTTGCCAGTCTTCCAGGTAATGATACCAACGGGAAGGAGACAAGAGGAGATGTATTACAGAAATGGGCTCATAAGTTCCATATGCTGCTCTCTGCAAGCTGGAGAACCAGGGAAGCTGATGTTGTAACTCAGTCAGGGTCCAGAGATTTGAGAATTGAGGGACGGATGGGGTGAGTCCTGGTTCAGGTCCGAAGCCTGAGAACCAGGAGCCCTGGGTCCAAGGGCAGGAGAAGACGGATGTCTCTCCTCAAGCAGGGGGTCACGTTGTCCTCTGGGGGCCCTTTTGGTCTGTTCAGGCCCTCAGCTGATTAGATGATGCCCACCGGCCTTGATGAGGGCCACCTAACCCAGTCTACTGAGTCAAGTGCAAATGTCTTCCAGACACATATTCATAAACACACCGAAAAATAGTGTTTCACCAGCTGTCTGGGCGTGCCTTAACCAGGTGAGCTGGCACATAAACCGCCACTCACGGTGACGAATTCGTGGTAATACTATAAAAAGTTGATGTTGACTCTTCCCTCAGTTTATACAGTGGTTGCCTTCCTGGAAATCTCAGTGTCTATAAAAACCTGTTGTTTAGTCCCTAAACTGCATTTGACTCTTTGCAGCCCCATGGGCCATAGTCCGCCAAGCTTCTCTGTCCATGAAATTTTCCAGGCAAGGATACTGGAGTGGGTTGCCATGCTCTCCTCTAGGGCATCTCCTGACCCAGCGATTGAGCCCAGGTCTCCCACATTGCCGGCAGATTCTTCACCACTGAGCCCCCAGGGAAGCCCCATATAAACAGAGTGTCCCCCAAAGCAGTCCACATGAATTAGGTTCAAAGTTCAGATAAATCCAGAGAGGTTTTCTGTACCCACGAATATCCAGCAGGATGTCTGAAAGTCTGCCGGGTTCAGGATACTCTTTAAGGGGTTGACTGTGCTGTAGGACGCAGGAACTGTGTATTTACTGAACGCCCTGTGGGGGCAGCACTGTCCCGTTGAGAACTCGATCTTTCCTGAGCCCAGCATCGCTGCTGAAACTTGGATGCGCACGCGTGACCTGGAGGATCTCGTCTATTGCGTCTGACTCAGCTGCTCTGGGTTGGGCCCGGGATTCTGCCTTCCTGTCAGGCTTCCAGGTGCCACTGCTGCTGGTGGACGGGGAGCGCACTTTGAGTAACAAGGACCTAGAGGACTCACGAGGCACCTCTTTTTGTTTGTTTGTTATGCCGCATGGTATGCGGATCCTCGATCCCTGACCAGGGGTCGAGCCCGTGCCCTCTGTGGTGGAAGCACAAAGCCCTAAGTCCCGGGTCGCCAGGGGAGTCCCACATGGCGTCATCTTGCATTGAGCTTCTGTGAGTTCAGAGCTTGGCTCTCCAAAGTGGAGTGTCTTTGAGAACCACCTGCTATCAAAATTCCTGGAGTGCTTGTCAAAAACAGCCTCACCTGGATGTCTCCTTTTTTATTTTTATATTTTATTAGTATTATTATTTTGGATGAGCCAGGTCTGAGCTGAGGCACACGGGATCTTCGGCCTTCATTTGCGACACACGAACTCTTACCTGCGGTGTGTGGGACCTAGTGCCCTGACCAGGGATCGAACCCCTGCATCGGGAGTGCAGACTCTTAGCCGTAGGCCCACCAGGGAAGCCCCACCTGGTCATCCTGAGTCAGGAACCCCCTGCATCTTAATAATTAATCCCTGAGTCTGGCCTTAGAACCAGTCATGTTGAAAACCTCCAAGTACATTTCTTGACATCTGTGGATCTTGAGGGTCTTTGTGGAACAAAGCCCTGATTCTCCATCCAAATCTCAAATGTGGCACAGGTCAAAACCTGTCCTCAACCATCATATGAAAGCGCTTATATGTGGAATCTAAGAAATGGTACGAATGGACTTACCTTCATAAAAATAGAGATAAATTCAGACTTAGGAAATAACCTTATGGTTACCAAAGGGAAAGGCATGGGGGAGGGGTTGATTAGGACTCTGGGGTTAACATGTGTCTAGACCACTGTGTGTGAAGCAGGTGATCAACCAGGACCTACTGCAGAGCACAGGAACGCCGCCCACTGCTGTGCAACAACCTAGACGAGGAAAGCAGCCGGGAAGCAATAGACATATGTGTGTCTAAGTCACTCTCTGTGCACCTGAAACCAACACAACATTGTGAATCGACTAAATTCCAACATAAAAATGAAAAAAGCAACCTGTCCCGGTTCATCAGGTAGAGGTTGGAAAGTCATCCACTCGTCTGAGGCTTTGGAAATCTATTTCAGGGGTTCCCCACCTCCAGGCGGAGAAGGCAATGGCACCCCACTCCAGTACTCTTGCCTAGAAAATCCCGTGGATGGAGGAGCCTGGTGGGCTGCAGTCCATGGGGTCACTAAGAGTCGGACACGACTGAGCGACTTCACTTTCACTTTTCACTTTCATGCATTGGAGAAGGAGATGGCAACCCACTCCAGTGTTCTTGCCTGGAGAATCCCAGGGACAGGGGAGCCTGGTGGGCTGCCGTCTATGGGGTCGCACAGAGTCGGACACGACTGAAGCGACTCAGCAGCAGCAGCAGCCACCTCCAGGATCTAACGCCTGATGACCCGAGGTGGAGCTGGTGTAAAATAATAGAAACATAGTACGTGATAAAAGTGATGTTCTTGAATCATCCTGACACCGTCCCCACCACCTCCAGTCCATAGAAAAATTGTCTTCCGTGAAACCAGTCCCTGGCGCCAGAAACTTTGGGGAAGGCTATTCATTTAATGACTGGGTGGTGGTTACACAGATGTTCAAGACTTTTACAAGTTTATTCACTTTTTTCTGATTGTATGCTACATTTCACATACCGGAAAGACCTCTTTTTGGTGGCTTTAATATATATAGTCAATTAGCCCAGGGAGAGCAGGGAGGGAATTAGTATTTACTACCCAAGCCCAACTGGGGGCTTCCCCGGGTGGCTCAGTGGTAAAGAACCTGCCTGCCAGTGCAGGAGACGCAGGAGTCACGGGTTCAGTCCCCGGGTCGGGAAGATGCCCTGGCAGAGGAAATGGCCACCTGCTCCAGTGTTCTTGTCTGGGAAAATCCCAGACAGAGGAGCCTGGCAGGCTACGTCCCTGGGGTCGCAAAGAGTCGGACGCGACCGAGCACACAGCCCCCGTTAGCCTTTGTCTCCCCGCTGTGTCTTTCTATTCTGTTGGTTTCATTTATTCTAATCTGCTGGTGGGAGAGGGCCGCCTGGAAGACACAGAAAAATGTTTCCTTTGTTGTCCTGAGACCAAGCAGAGAGCTGTTGGCCTGCTCTACTTCGGGAAAGCCGTCGGGAGCCCCTGGAGAAGGGGTTGAGTCTCTCTCTGGGTCCAGCACGTCCCTCCTGCCCCAGAGACGCGGCGTCTGCCCCGGTGGCTCAGCTGCAGTAAAGCCACCCTCCTGTTCTGGCAGGTGGTGGCCACCAGGGTGTTACAGGTGAACCTTCGGAGGGTGTGTGTGTGTGTGTGTGTGTGTGTGTGTGAGATGAGACGCGGTGTCTGCTCCGGGTATGTGTGTGTGTGTGTATGGTGAGACGTGGCTTCTGCCCCGGGTGTGTGTGTGTGTGTATATATGTGAGTGTGTGTGAGTGTGTGTGTGTGTGGTGAGACGCGGCGTCTACCCCGGGTGTGTGTGTGTGAGTGTGTGTGTGGTGAGACGCGGCGTCTGCCCCAGGTGTGTGTGTGTGTGTGTGTTCCCTAAATAAGGCCTCTGACCTCCCATGAATTACCGGCCCTGTGGTTTCCTGGCTCCCCCACCCCTGCCGCCCTCATACGTGGGTTCGTGGGTTCGCTGTTCCACGTCCTGATACGGAAGCAGAGGCCACCCCCTCTGTCTGGGAGGGGAGTTCGGCGAGTCCACCCAGGGGCTGGCCCCACCCTGACCTTGTACCCTGTTCCCGAGGACTGGGACTTCTCCGGACTTTCCTGGTGGTCCAGAGGCTAAGACTCTGCGCTCCCGATGCAGGGGGCGGGCTCGATCCCTGGCCGGGGAATTAGGTCCAGCACTCCGGCCCGGCTGAGACCAGGGCAGCCCAAATGAATAAACTGAAAAAGGAAAGCCAGGACGTCTTCCCTTTGGCCACGCCTCTGCATCCGCGTCTCCGCCCCGAATCCTGCTCGGCCTGTCCTGCTTTGCCTCGCGCCTGGCCTTCGGCTAACCTTCCGTGGCTGGGCCGCAGACGGTCAGCCCTACGATCGCCAGGGCGGCACTGACTCTGCCCCCGGGGGGCACGACGCTGCCGCTGCGTGCGCACCTCACAGTCAGAGCCCCGCTCCCGCTTTTTTAAATGAAGCGACTCGTTTGTCCTTCTTTTCCTTTTCATCTCTACCGCTGGCTGCGCCTCTCTAGCTGCGGCGCGCGGGCCCTCACTGCGGCGGCGGCTCCGCACCGCTGCGGCCTCTCTTTCCGCGGAGCACAGGCTCCAGGCACACGGGCCCCGGTGGCTGCAGCTCAAGGGCTTGCAGGCCTTGGAGCGCCGGCTCAGGGGCTGCGGCGCGGGCTTAGCTGCTCCACGGCCTGCGCGGTCTTCCCGGACCAGGGCTCGCCCCGTGTCCCGTGTTGGCAGGCAGGCCTGCCCGCTGCTCCACCAGGGAAGACTCTGGCTCTCGGTCCTGCTCTGCCCCGCCACGCACGTGGAGGGAGCGCGAGCGTCCGGAAGAACTGGAGGGGCAACACCGTAGATCCCTTCTGGACAGCAGGGCGCTCCTGGAATATCTGAGAGCTGCTCCTCTCTTCCACGGCTTACCAAGAAAATACAAATTATCTGTTTCTACCCAAGTCATCAGCAAATGTTACTAGGAGAAATAGCTAATGCAAAATGAAACTGGCAACAGTTAACACCGAACACAAAAAACGTCACAGATGAGAAACTCATGAATGTACGTTTATTCATAATTTTGAAAAGTACAACAATTTAACTGGGAAAAATTAGGTAAAATAGAAAAACCCACAGAAAATAAACCAGGAGAAGGAAACATCCACATTTAAAATTGATTTTTTTCCTCAATGCCATTTTTCATAGAAATATAAAAAACAATCCTAATATTTGTATGGAACCAGATAAGACCTCAGAGGCAAAGCGGTCTTGAGAAAGATTATATTTAATGCATTGCAAATACTGAGCCATTCTGTCATACACCTGAAAGTGATACCATGTATGTCAATTACACCTCAATTTAAAAACTAAAAATTGATTTTTTTTAAATCAGAGGAGTCAATCTTGGAAGAATCTGGATATGGAGATTTTGACTCAGGAGATTGCTGTTGGAGTAATTGGAGTAAAAAAGAAAACTCAGATTATCACAAGGTTTGACTGAGAGCATTCATACAAAGGTAACTGAAGACCCATATTTTTTGGTAAATTTTTAGTAGGAAAAAATCCCGTTGAAAGAAAAAACTTAATAGAAAAAGACAAGGTAATGTTTAACTGCACAGAATGGAAAAATTCTTGAGGGATTAAAGTGGCTTATGGTAGAATTCACCGAGAAAAACACTTTCTCAATGAAATTTCTTCAGGGCTGGTAAAGTTCGGATTAAAATATGTGTGTGTGTGCTCAGTTATGTCTGGCTTTTTTCTGCCAGGCTCCTCTGTCCAGGGGATTCTCCAGGCAAGAATACTGGAGTGGGTTGCCATTTCCTCCTCCAGGGGATCCTTAGGACCCAGGGATAGAACAGAAGTCCTGTGTGTATCCTACACTGTCAGGGAAATTCCTTTCACCATCGCACCACCTGGGAAGCCAAGATTAAAATATACACATACTTAAAGGCAGAACAAAAAATGTTTTTAAGGGCAAAGCATCAACTGGACCAATTAGAATATTTTAAAATGAGATGGAAGAGGCCAAAGGAGACGTGATGAGTCGAGGCCAGTTTAGATTGGATCCTGGGACAGGAAAAAAAAAAAAAGGATGATGGTGGGAAAATCGGTGATCAGTGAAATCCAAATGAGTCGAGTTCAGCGAACAGTAATGTTGGCTTTTCAGATTCGGCAAATGTATCACAGTAATGTTGCATTTTCACATCAAGGAAGAGTAGGTGAGGGGCTAGAGGAATTTTCTGCACCATCTCTGCAACTCTTCGGTGAGTCTCAATTTCCTCCCCAGATGCGGTGGGGTCAAGAGGGCCTGGGGCAGAGGGGAAGCCAGGCACGGGTATCGCCGCTCTCCCACGAGCGCTGCGGCTCCTCCCGCTGGGCCCGTGCTTGTGCCAGGCTGGGTTCATCCTGGGCGCTTGTTCCTGATTCCACGGCTCCCCGGGGGGCTCAGTGGTAAAGAATCTGCCTGCAATGCAAGAGAGCCAGGTTCGATCCCTGGGTCAGACAGATCCCCCGGAGAAGGGAACGGCAGCCTGGGAAATCCCACAAACAGAGGAGCCTGGAGTCCATAGGGTCACAAAGGATCGAACTGAGCAAGGAACAGTTTTTTTCACTTGCGTCTCCACCACCGGGAGGCGTGTGCTTCTGACTCTGATGATAGTCTTGTGAGTCGTCCTGAGAGTGAGGAATAGTTGCTGGTTTCTCTTCTGGAAGCAGATAGCCCTGACCACCCCAAGGGACTTCACTGTTGGGTGGGCACCGGCCTCACTGGCAAGCAGCCCGCAGCGCCTTCTGCTGCTGGGCAACCCTTGTCTCTGATGGGGCTGCTCACCCCCCTGATCACTTCCTGTCAGAGCGGAGACTTTCGGGGGCCCCTGAATGCAGCTTGGGCAGAGCTCACTCTCACCTGCACTTAAAGACAAAATCAGATCAAAATCACTGGGCTCTCACCAAGCAGGCGCCCAGGCCAGCGTCCAAGGGGAACTGTGCCTTTGAAATGCTTGATCTGGGCTGGGGTCTGGTCTTGCTCTGGCCTCTGGGTGTCAGCACTCCCAAACACGGGGAGGGGTTGGGGGGCTTTTGTTGGCTCGTTAGTGTTTTGAGAACAGCAGTTGATGGGGTCTCCCCAAGACTAACCGACTCAGAGTTTCTGAAAGGTAACAGCGGGGATCTGAGTCCAAGTTCCTCAGATGATGCTGGGGAGCCAGCCCACTGCTGCCAGACTCTGGGCTCCCCTGGGAGCTGCACCAGCCCCAAGGGACCGGTTTGGAACTCAGGGTTCCTCATGAAAATCTCCTGGAATTTACAAAGACATCAGGCCCACGCCCCCTGCCTGAAGAGGTTGCAGGAGGTGGTGAACATCTGAGTGGTTTGTAAACTCCCCCAGGTGATTCAAAGTGCAGTCCTGATCTGATGTCAGGATTAGCAGACCTTTTCTGTAAAGGACCAGTGAATGAGTATTTTAGTCTATGTGGCCCCCAGGGCTCGCCTTCTCTATTGTGGTGTGAAAGCCTCTACGTGAATGAACACGTGTGTGCTTGGCTATGTTCTAGTAACACTTCATTTGTTAAAAATAGTGTGCAGGCCAGTGTAGGTCTCAGGTCCTAGTTGGTCCACCCCTGATAGAACCACCTAGAGAGCTACAAAATTGTCTTTCCCCCAGGGCCAATTAAATCACATTCTCCATGGGTGGTCCCCAGTTCAGTTCAGTCACTAAGTCCTTTCTGACTCTCTGCGACCCCATGGACTGCAGCACGCCAGGCCTCCCTGTCCATCACCAACTCCTGGAGCTTACTCAAACTCATGTTCGTTGAGTCGGTGATGCCATCCAACTATCTCAGCCTCTGTCGTCCCTTTCTCCTCCTGCCCTCAATCTTTCCCAGCATCAGGGTCTTTTCCAATGAGTCAACTCTTCACATGAGGTGGCCAAAGTATTGGAGTTTCAGCTTTAGCATCAGTCCTTCCAAAGAACATCCAGGGCTGATCTCCTTTAGAATGGACTGGTTGGATCTCCTTGCAGTCCAAGGGACTCTCAAGAGTCTTCTCCAACACCACAGTTCAAAAGCATCAATTCTTTGGCGCTCAGCTTTCATTATGGTCCATCTCTCACATCCATACATGACCACTGGAAAAACCATAGCCTTGACTAGACGGACCTTAGTTGGCAAAGTAATGTCTCTGCTTTTGAATATGCTGTCTAGGTTGGTCATAACTTTCCTTCCAAGGAGTAAGCGTCTTTTAATTTCATGGCTGCAATCACCATGTGCAGTGATTTTGGAGCCTCCCAAAATAAAGTCTGACACTGTTTCCACTGTTTCCCCATCTCTTTGCCATGAAGTGATGGGACCAGATGCCATGATCTTAGTTTTTTGAATGTTGAGCTTTAAGCCAACTTTTTCACTCTCCTCTTTCACTTTCATCAAGAGGCTCTTTAGTTCTTCTTCGCTTTCTGCCATAAGTGTGGTGTCATCTGCATATCTGAAGTGATTGATATTTCTCCCGGCAATCTTGATTCCAGTTTGTGCTTCATCCAGCCCAGCATTTCTCATGATGTACTCTGTGTAGAAGTTAAATAAGCAGGGTGACAGTATACAGCCTTGATGTACTCCTTTTCATATTTGGAACCAGTCTGTTGTTCCATGTCCAGTTATAACTGTTGCTTCCTGACCTGCATATAGGTTCCTCAAGAGGCAGGTCAAGTGGCCTGGTATTCCCATCTCTTTCAGAATTTTCCACAGTTTCTTGTGATCCACACAGTCAAAGGCTTTGGCATAGTCAATAAAGCAGAAACAGATGTTTTTCTGGAACTCTCTTGCTTTTTGGATAATCCAACGGATGTTGGCAATTTGATCTTTGGTTCCTCTGCCTTTTCTAAATCCAGTTTGAACATCTGGAAGTTCACTGTTCACGTACTGTTGAAGCCTGGCTTGGAGAATTTGGGGCTTCCCTGGTGGCTCAGAGGTTAAAGCATCTGCCTGCAATGCGGGAGACCTGGGTTTGATCCCTGAGTCCGATCCCTGGATCGGGAAGATCCCCTAGAGAAGGAAATGGCAACCCACTCCAATATTCTTGCCTGGAGAATCCCATGGACAGAGGAGCCTGGTGGCCTACAGTCCACGGGGTTGCAAAGAGTCAGACATGACTGAGCGACTTCACTTTCTTTCTTTTCTTGCTAGCGTGTGAGAGGAGTGCAATTGTGTGGTAGTTTGAGCATTCTTTGGCATTGGGCTGGGTGGTCCCCAGCTGCTGGTATTCATGAAAAGCTCTTCAGGTGAGTTTTCAGTCCGCCAGGATCAAGAGCCACAGCTGTTACACACCACCACCGCACACATCGTCCTAAAGTCTTCTCTGAGACTATGTTTACTCTGCTGCAGAGGATCTTTTTGTTTCTGTGTTTGCTTGATTTTTTAAAGTTTATTTGAAGGAAAGGATTCCAAGCATGTTGTTCTATGCCTGCCTTTCCCTGGACCACAGTTTTAGCGAGCTGTGACATGGGTGCAGTCAAATGCGTAAATCTCAAGTGTCCACCTTGATGAATCTTACATTTATTGATTGCACTCTTCTTCACAGATATGATAGCCTTGTGACCACCACTCAGATCAAAGTATAAGACACTCAAAGACAGCCTATTCCCCTTCCCAGTCAATAGCCTGCTGAGGTGTTTTTGAAGCCTGCTCTGAAATCTATATTCTCTGGGGATGGGTGTCAGTAAGTCCCCAAGTATTTGGCGCTTGCTTTGCCCAAATATCTTCTTGGCGTTACGGGGGTGAAAGCAAGCCTGGGGTGTGCCTGGCACTTTCCACTGCACATTTCGTTGCCACGCACATGGCACCGTTGGGGACAAGCTCCAGAGGCCTTCCTGCCCCTTGATCATCAATCCACGGCACTTGCTTGGACTCTGCTGGGAAGGCAGCAAGCAGCCCGACCGGACAGCTCATTTCAGCACAGCAGCAGCTCAAGCTCCGTCTTTGCATGGTCCACTGGCTTCTCCCATCCCAGAGGAGCCAAGCACAGCCGGCTGGGGGAACGCTGCTCCCGGAGACCTGTGTCACAGCTGAGGACCCCGAGTGCAGGAGATCCCTAGTCCAAAAGGAACTGCAGGCAAGCGTGCTCAGCACTTCTCCCACAGGGAAACATCGGCTTTATTTTTGTGTGTGTGATGAAATTGCAGAGCATAAAACTCGCCTTTTGGAGAAAGGACTTTTAGTTTTTTTACGCCGCTCGGGGTCTCCGCGGCTGCAGGCCGGCTTTCTCTAGTCGCGGGCTCTGGCTGCGATGCTGTCTCTGGGTGCGGGGGCCCGGGTAGAGGTGCTTCCGTAGTTGTGGCCTGTGGCGGATGGCAGCTTCCCAGACCTGGGACCAAACCCATTCCCCTGCATGGGCAAGCGGACTCTTAGCCACTAGACCACCAGGGAGGTCCCTCAGATTTGCCTTTTTTAAAGTGTTCAGTTCAGGGCCCTTCAATTCGTTCACCACATTCCTGCCGCCGACACCCGTGTCTCATCCTGGAACATTTTCATCGCCCTGGGGAATAACTCCACAACCTTTCAGAGCCACCCTCCTGCTTGCTGCCTCTGTGAATTTAACCAGGACAGCTCATATAAAGATAGTCGTTTGATACTGTTGCCTTTGGGGTCCAGCTTCTTTGATTGAACGTAACATTTTAGTGGTCCATCCACATCGTGGCATATATCAGTACTTCAGAGTGGATGGACACTTGGGCTGTTACACCGTTTTGCTTTCCTGCAGAGTGCTGCTATAGACAGCTGTGTATACATACTTGAGCACTGGCTTTCAGTGTCTGAGCTGTAAACCGAGGAGCGGAACTCCTGGCTCCTCTGAAATTCTGTGTTTAATTTTTTGAAGAACCTCCATGCTGTTTTCCACAGCAGCTGCAACATTTTATATCTCACCAGAAATGTCAAGGGTTCCAGTTTCTCCATATCCTCACCAACACTTTAATTTTCCATTTTATTAACGGCCACCTTGCTTGCTTGCTCAGTCACTCAGTTGTATCTGACTCTTTGCAACCCCGTGGACTGCGACACGCCAGGCTTCCCCGTCCTTCACTATTTCCTGGAGTTTGCTCACACTTAATGTCCATTAATCTCACACTTAATGCCATCCAACCATCTCATCCTCTGTCATCCCCTTCTCCTTCCACCTACAATCTTTCCCAGCATCAGGGTCTTTTCCAATGAGTCAGTTCTTCTCATCACATGGCCAAAGTATTGGAGTTTCAGCTTCAACATCAGTCCTTCCAATGAGCTTTCAGGGTTCATTTCCTTTAAGGTTGACTGGTTTGATCTCCTTGTGTCGAAAGGACTCTCAAGACTTTCCTCTAGCACAATTCAAAAGCATCAGTTCTCCAGTGCTCAGCATTCTTTATGGTCCAACTCTCACATCCATACACAACTGCTGGAAAAACCATAGCTTTGACTATAAGTATCTTTGTCAGCAAAGTGATGTCTCTGCTTTTTAATACACTGTCTAGGTTTATCATAGCTTTTCTTCTAAGGAGCAAGCATCTTTTAATTTCATGACTGCAATCACTATCTGCAGTGATTTTGGAACCCAAGAAAATAAAGATATTCTAGACACAGGACCCTAATCACTAGCCACTTATCATATACATTATTTGCAAATATTTTCTCCTACTTTGCATGTTGTCCTTTGATAATGTCCTCTGATGCACCAAAGTTTTAAATTCTGGTGGACTTCAATATACCTAATTTTTTCTTATGATTTTTGTGTCATACCTAAGGCACCATTGCTAAATCCTAGAATGCAAGCAAATCTCCATGCCTCAGAGCAGTTTTGGAAACATTCTTGAACATAGCTGCTAATACCCTTTGCTCAGAAGATAGGCAGAAACACTAGAATTATCTCCCAACAGGCTAACATGCAAAGACTGAGATGAGAGACAGAGCTGAAAAAAAGAGTCTTTGTCCAAGTTTAGGGACAGGGTCCAGCAGTGCCAGAGTGGGAGACTGCTTTCCCTTGGTCTGGGCATACGAGCCAGTCTCCCATAATCATAAGACTTAAAAATGTTTTTAATTTTTTACTGAGTGAGTTATCCTTCAGTTACTGGACGTACATAATTGATCAAATCCTTGGATTGCCCAGGTGGCACAGTGGTAAAGAATCTGCCCGTCAATGCAGGAGACACAAGAAATGCAGTTTCGATCCCTGGGTGGAAAAGATCCGCTGGAGGAGGAAATGGCAACCCACTCCAGTATTCTTGCCTGGGAATTCCCATGGACAGAGGAGCCTGGTGGGCTACGGTGCCCCGGGTCGCAAGGAGTCAGATACCACTGAGCAACTGACACTCTCTCTCAGACAGTAAGGAATCTGCCTGCAATGCAGGAGACCGAAGTTCTGTCCCTAGGTTAGAAAGATCCTCTGGAGAAGGGCATGGCAACCCACTGCAGTACTCTTGCCTGGAGAATTCCACGGACAGAGGAGCCTACAGTCTATGGGGTCACAGAGTCGGACACGACTGAGCGACTGACACGCTAACAACACATTTCTGTGGAAGGAGAGGATGAAGTTAGAGGGGAAGCAGTGTCTGGCTTCGCGCTGTTCAGGGAGAGAGGGTGGTGGGGTTAGCCGCATGGAGAAGTGGGCGGATGGGGAGGCATTCGGAGTTCTGCAGCAACAGGGTTGGAGGGCTGCTGTGAGGAGAGGGCAGGGGAGGCAGAGTCAGCGCCGGGACCCCTGGCTTAACTGCGTGGGGGGCTGCGTGGCTCCCGCAGAGGCCGGGCCACGGTGCGGAGCGCGCAGCCGAGCGCAAGGCTGCTGCGGCGCCTCATCGGACTACAGGCTTGTGGAAGCGCGACTCTCCTCGGCAGCTCTCCGTTAACTTATCAAGGAGAGTGTTTTGGGAACGGGACGGAGCTGCTGAGGCGGCACTTGGCGGCTTCCCCCGCTCTCCCCTCTCTAAGCTCCGAGGCTTCCTTGGGTGTTTCACATCCACACCAGGAAAGCGAGCCAGCCGGGAGGGCGGCAGAGCAGAGCCGGGCCGTGAGCTGGGTGGCACGCGGGCGTCTGTGGGCACTGTGATGGGACGGCTGAGTCTCCAGCAAAACGGTTCGGGTGGTCTTGCTGCTGTTGTTTGTTGCTGACTGTTTTATACGAACTCTATTTCAGTTTCCCCCCTTGAGAAATGTGTTCTATTCTCAGCAGAGAAAATGTGGGAAACTCCAGAGAAGCAGAAGGAAGTTACACACACATAGCCCCACCAGCCAAGTTTCTGCCTTTATCATTAGATTTCCTTTCAACCTTATCTCTATGCATCTTTCCTTCTTAAAAAAACTTAATGAGTATAGTTGATTCACTTCACTCACAACAAAAACATGTGTTTGCGCATTTTTAACTTGAGATATTCTGCGTCTTTTTCTTAAGTAAACACCACAATACAAGTATCTTTCATCATTTTGGTAGCTTCACAATCAGTCTGTGTGGGAGCATGTACCATTTTCTGTTTTATTTACCCTCTTTCCCTGGCCATTTAGATTGTCACTGGTTTTTCACTACCTATAATGCTGTGAGTACTAGCAAAGCTCTTTCTGTAGTTAGCATCTGTCCCTCAGAAGTAACAGAAGTGAAATTTGTGCATAATAGGATGTGAATATTTTAATGGCTTTTCACCCATAATTCGACCTTACTTGCCAAAAGGGCTGTATCTGTTTATATTTTAAAGATCCTACGTGAAAATGTTGAGTCTTATTTAGAATATGAGGTTCACCAGTTGGCCCAGGGCATTCAGTAAATAGTGAAATAAAAAGGCTGCCACTGGGGAGAACACCATTAGTATTAATTTTTAAAGTCGCAGCAGAGCTGACAGAAGACACAGCGTGCGTGGATTTGCCCCATGACATTCTGTTCTTCCACCACGGAAGCCAAATACAGAACATGAGTATGCTCTATTTGTTACCATTAATAACCATGTTGATGCGTTATTATCAAGGCCCCTCTTTATTCAGACTCCCTTTGTTCTTTATCTCATGTCTTTTTTATCATTACAGGATTCCATCTAATACACCGTATCACATTCAGCCATCATGTCTTGGTAGATGGCACTGGTCTGTGACACTTGCTCAGAGGAAATTCGGGGTGACCTTGAGAGTCTTGAGGTTTTGGTCAGGTACTTTGTAGATCGTCCCTCAGTTGGAACTTGTCTGATGCTTTCTCATGGGTGTGTGTGTGTGTGTGTGTGTGTGTGTGTGTTACTCGCTCAGTTGTATCCAACTCTTTTTGACTGTAGCCCACCAGGCTTCTCTGTCCATGGGATTCTCCAGGCAAGAATGCTGGAGTGGGCTGCCATGCCCTCCCCCAGCTTCTCATGGTGAGACTGAGGCGATCTGTCTAATGTTGCATCCCTGGGGAGGAAGACCGCAGAAGGGGAGCTCAGCACAGCACGTCAAGGAAACTCTTTACCCACTTGCCTTATTGCAGACGACACTTTATCACATGCCTTATCTTCCGTGGTGGCTGAGCAGTAAAGAATCTGTCTGCCAAGGCAGGAGATGCAGGTTGGATCCCTGGGTCGGGAAGATCCCCTGGAGAAGGCAATGGCACCCCACTCCAGTACTCTTGCCTGGAAAATCCCATGGACGGAGGAGCCTGGTAGGCTGCAGTCCATGGGGTCACACAGAGTTGGACACGACTGAAGCAACTTAGCAGCAGCAGCAACAACAATTGCTTAGTAACGGTAATAAATAAACCATACTCATAGAAACTGTTAATAATAGGGGAAACGAGGTGTTGGGCATAGGAAGCTCTCTGTACTTTTTTTTAGCAATTTTTTTGTGAGTCTAAAACTATTCTAAAATAAAACTTTTTTTTTTTTTAACTGACCACACCACATGGCACGTGGGATAGATCCTTCACCAGGAATTGAATCCATGTTCCCTGAAGTGGAAGCACAGAGTCTTAACCACTGGGCTGCCAGGGAAGTCTCCAAACTTAATTTTTTTAAGTGAAAAAACATTATATGTACCTTACAAATGTTTCTTTCACCAAACCACGTATGTTCTGTAGAGTAAGAAGACCCTTTCTACGTTTCCCGAAGGGGAAGGGAACGCTCTGTGTGTGGATCTGGGCACGGCCCCTAAAGCAGTTAGGGAAAAGGGGCATTTATTCTGCAGGCGGTTTAAAAGTAAAAGCACTCACCATACTTTTTTTTTTTTTGTACACTGCTTTCTCTGCTTCACATAAAACTCACTCATCATAGTTTATTAAAGCTATTAGATGTTCCAAAAGTATGTTTCATCTAACAAAGTACATTCTGTGACCATTTTGAGTATACTTTTGGGAAATAAGGAAAAATATGTATCATGGAAAACAGATGGAGCTTTGGTACTGGCCTGGGTTGAAGGCAAACCTGCTTTGACCCTGGGCCTCTGGGAGCCCAGCTCGAACTGTGCCGCTTAGAAGAGGCTTCCACATTAGGACAGGGAGGGAGGCAGTAAACCCATCTGTGCATGGACATAAAAATGGGTGCTTTGCCCTCTGGTCCATCTGAGGGAGAACAGGAATCGTGTTTCTCATCTTAAATGACGAACTCGATGGTGCCAACATTTAAGGACTCACTCTGAGAGGTGGTTAAGTTCTCTATCTTCAAATGAAACTAATTTATTTATTAAGAGAAATAGTGACAATTTTCCAAGCGGCAATTTATTTCCAGTTCCAGGGAAGATTCAACTGGTAGTAAGAGAAAAAAAAAGTTTTAGCAAGAGCAGTAGTAACGCTCAGTTCAGTTCAGTTCAGTCTCTCAGTCGTGTCCAACTCTTTGCAACCCCATGAATTGCAGCACGCCAGGGCTCCCTGTCCATCACCATCTCCCAGAGTTCAGTCAAACTCACGTCCATCGAGTTGGTGATGCCATCCAGCCATCTCATCCTCTGTCGTCCCCTTCTCCTCCTGCCCCCAAATCCCTCCCAGCATCAGAGTCTTTTCCAATGAGTCAACTCTTCGCACGAGGTGGCCAAAGTACTGGAGTTTCAGCTTTAGCATCATTCCTTCCAAAGAACACCCGGGCAGTAATGCTCAGTTGTGTCCAGCTCTTTGCGATCCCATGGACCCCATGGGCCTCTGGGAGCCTAGCTCGAACTAGTGCTCGAACTTAATGTTTAATATGCACAGAAGAGTGTGCGCAACACAAATAAAACTTACAAATCATTCTAATAAAGTGGACATCCAAGAACCACCCCCTGCTCTAAGAACTGGGAGTGTTACCGACAGCATTACATCTCCCCCTCTGTCCCCACCGCCCCTCCCTAAGAAGTGACCATTACCCAAAAATGTGGTTATCAGCCCCCCAGCTGTTAAAAAGTCATGCTTTCATCACATACGCACATAGCCATGAGCGATGCATTGTTTAATTTTGACCTTGAGGCTGACAAAAGGGGGACGATGTGAACGTAGTCGACTGCAGCCTTCTCCTGAGCCGCCATGTTATGTTCCCAGGATCCGTGCATATTGCGTGGAGCCTCCAACTGCAGCTCATTTATTTGGTGTCTTCACAATAGACTGCCATGCGAATGTTCCAGCTTGCCTCTCCATTCTTCTGACGTGGGGCATTTTTTTTCCAGCTTTTGTGCCATAACGATCAGTGGCCCAGGGAGCATGCTGGGTGATGTCTCCTGGGCATCTTTATATGCGCCTTCACTAGTGCAGTGGTTCTCAGACATGAGTGTGCATCAGAATTCTCTGAGGACCTGTTAAAACACAGACTGCCGGGCCGCGTGCCCAGAGTTTTTGACTCAGCAGGCCCGGGGCGGCGCCGGAGGTTCTGCCTTTGTCGTAAGTTTGCGGGCGGTGCTGTTGCTGGCGGTCCGGGCCGTCCTTGGGGAGCCGCTGTCCTGAAGCAGCACCGTGGGGCGGGCCGGCCGGGTCGCTGGGGAGGCACCTGTTGTAAGGCAAGGCCCAGCTGTTTCCCTGTGCAGCTGGGTCCTTTTATTTTCTCCTGACAGCATGGAAAAGTTCCACTGAGCCACGTTTTCACTCATCCTTAGTTTTCTTCATGTTCTTTCTCTATGTTCAATGTGATTGACCCTGTAGGAAAGGGACAGGTTTCATACATGGAGACTAGTATGTTTTACACATTTCAAAAATTGAAGTTTAGTTGGTTTACAATATTGTATTAGTTTCAAGTCTACAGCAAAGTGATTCCATTATATATATATTTTTTTTTTTCAGATTTTTTCCATTACAGGTTATTGTAAGGTACTGAATGTCGTTCCTTGTTGCTCATCTTTTTTGTATAGAGTAGTGTATCTCTTAATCCCAAACTCCTAATTTATCCCCTCCCTTTCCTTTTTGGTATCCATAAGTTTGTTTTCTGTGTATGAGAGTCTGTTTCTGTTTTGTATATAAATCCTTTGTATTATTTTTTAGATTCCACACGTGACTGATATCACCTAACACTTTTGTCTTTGTCTGACTTACTTCACTAAGTCTAATATTCTCTAGGTCCGTGCATGTTGCTGTAAATGGCATTATTTCATTCTTTTTTTATGGTGAGAAGTGTGGGCCTCCCGGGCGATGCTAATGCTAAAGAATCCACCTGCCAGTACAGGAGACATGGGAGACATGGGTTCAGTCCCTGGGTCGGGAAGATCCCCTGGAGGAGGGCATGGCATCCCACTTCAGTATTCTTGCCTGGAAAACCCCATGGACAGAGGAGACTGGCAGGCTATGGTCCACAGGGTTACAAAGAGCTGGATACTACTGAAGCAACTTAGCACACAGCAATGTGTGCACACACACACACACACACACACGTATATACATTTATATAATGGACGCACATGCACACACACCCCATCCTCTTTTTCTGTTCATCTTTTGATGGACACTTGGGTTGCTTTCATGCCTTGGCTACTGTGTTCTACACTTTTAAAAAGAGATCTTCCCTGATTGTGTTTCATTGAGCTTAAGCAAAAGAATGAACTCTAATAGGTTTTCCTGGGAAAGTAGATAGAGAAGTAGAGGGAAGTGAATAGTGAACAATTCGTAAAACTTTAACAGACCATCATTCACCAGTGTCAGGGGCAGTTGGATGGCTTGGCCATTTAGGTTTTTTTCAAGTGGCCGTCACAAAAAAACTGAGGGTCCTCACACACTCAGCAGTGCCACCTGCAGAGACTCTCCATGGTTCTCCATAGAAATGGACACAGGCAGATTTATATTTGTTGTCCCATCAAGTGTACGGTGTTGTTGTTTGACCAGAAGCTACCTCTTTTTGAGAAGATGAAGACTCAGGAGCGATGTGGTTGAAATCTCGTGATACTGTGAGAAGATGACCTTGGACTGATGTATCGCCTCTGCCAGAACTGGAAGAAGACAGAGAAGGACACTGAAAACAACCAAGAGGAGACTGCGGGGACATGAAAGCATTAACTCCCTCACAAGATGGCAAAGCCTAAGGAGGAAGAAAGAGTACCAGCTTCCACCCTCCAGACCTGAGCCTTAAGTTTCGCTCCTCTGGTCCACGCTGCTGTGAGGACGGCCCAGATGTCTCGCTGTGTCCTGAGCCCCAGTGACCGGTCCCCGGCGCCTCGCAGGGCTGCGGAGGGTCACCGGAGGCAACACGCACACCCCACCGCGCACGCGGCAGGGCGCTCAGCGTTCTGCGCCCTCTTTTCCTTGGGGACGAGTGTTATGAAAAAAAAGTAACAGTTGCATTTTTTACATTAGTTCACCGTTTGCAAAGCCCTTTCCCAACTGAATCCGCATGGCGCCCAAGAGGACGCTCTTCCAGTCATCCCAGCTGCTGCTGAAGCGCCCTCCCGCCCTCCGGGCGCCACGTGGACCTTCGGCCCGCAGGGCGCGCGCGCAGTGGCTCCGGGTCGGTGCCTGCGCCCGGGGACGGCGTCGTTCTAGACCCGGCGGGGTGCGAGCTGATCCCCTCTCCGGCTCTGCAAAGAGACGTCAGCGTTGAGGCCTTCCTCTGCGCTGGACAGTAGGCAGCTTCTCTTTTAAACCTCAAGACGTCTCGATTCAAGGCAGGTTCAGTTATTTCTCTTCTTGGATACGGGAGGAAACAGTCATAGACCTTAGCATACATTATGCTAAGTGAGAGAAGCCAGTCACAGAAGACCACGAATTGTGTGATTTTTCTGAAATGTCCAGAAAAGGCAGATAAATGGAGGCAGAAAGTAGGTTAGTGGTTGCTGGGAGCTGAGGGGATTGGCGGGAAGTGAGGAAGACTGCTAGTGTGTATGGGGGTTCTTTCTAGAATGAGGAAAGTGTTCCAAAATTGGGTGCCGCAGGGAGTGGACAGTTCTGTGAATGGCTTGCATTGTAAGTGAAGGGGGCGTATTATGGTGTGTGAGTTGTGTCTCAATAAAACTGATTTGTTAAAGCCTTACCTAAAACAAAAACAGGGATGTTCCTGGCGGTCCAGTGGGTAAGGCTTTGCCTTACTGTGCAGGGTATGAGGGTTTGATTCCTGCTCAGGGAAATGAGATTCCGCATGCCTCGTGGCCAAAAAACCAAACCTTAACACCACGACCAAAACTGTAACAAAAAAATACTTTTTTTTTTTAATGGTCCACATGGGGAAAAAAAAAAAAACTCTAATAATAATAGTAAAACAGGCCCAGAACAGTTAAGGAACTTGACCAAGATTAGAAGCGCCAGCAAGTGGCAGGGCAGGATTGAACCCAGACAGATTGAGTTCCAAGCCCACACATGAGGGGCTGGGCTCCGCTCTCCCCATTTGTCGGCCTGAAAGCTCTGGCTGCTCCTTTAGGACTCAGCTCCACACTTCCTCTTTCAAAAAGGTTCCTGTGTCTCCAGGCAGACTCCCTGCTCCCTCTCTTGGACCCTCACTGTCCCAGGAAAACCTCCTCTAGAGCACTTTCCAGAGTCTTGTAAGGTGGGCTGTCTACTCACCTCCTCAGCACAAGCACGCTTATGCCTAGAAAGAAGAGAGTGGGCGATTCCCACCATATAAACCCAGGGCTCACTCCTTTCTGGCACCAGTGACGCATGTCCAACTCTGCTGCTGTGGCTGAGATCATAGGCCAAGCGCAGGCCCTTCCATAAAGCAACCTTCAGCCCCAACATCAAAGAAGACTCCCGAGCAAAATGACCCCACGTGAGGTATCTTGTTGTCTACAGCTGAGTATGATGAGCTTGACTGATGCCATCTTCCCACTAATGAGACCCAGATGGCCAGTCTCATCTCCATGCAGCTTGCCGAGTATCGCTTCCTTTTCTGATTGCAAACTGAGCCCTCACTCCAGACAGTCTTCATTTTTTAAAAATTGATTGGAGTGTAGTTGCTTTACAATGTTATATTAATTTCTGCTGTTAGAAAACAGCAAGATGAATCAGCCGTAGGTATATGCGCATCTCCTCTTTTTTGGCTTTCCTTCCTGTGTAGGTCACTGCAGAGCACCGAGTAGAGTTTCTTGCGCTACACAGCAGGCTCTCATCTGTCCCCTGTTTTGTGCCTAGCAGGGTGTGCAGCTGTCAGTCCCTGGCTCCCAGTGCGCCCACCCCTGCTTTGTGTCCGTCCATTTGCTCTTTATGTCTCTGTTCCTGTTTCTGCTTTGCAGACAAGTCCGTCTGTGTCATTTGTCTCGAGTCCACACATGAGCGACGTTACACGATACTTGTTTTTCTCTTTCTGGCTTACTTCTCTCTATGACAGTCTCTGAGTCTCTGCAGTTGGCACTGTTTCACTCCTTTTAAAGGCTGAATGATATCCCCGCGTACGTATGCACCACCAGTTCTGTGCCCATTCCTCTGCTGACGGGCACTTCGGTCGCTTCCATGCTCCGGCTTTTGTATATACCGCTGCAGTGACCAGTGAACAGTGGGGTGCACGTATCATTATGGTTTTCCCCCATATATGCCCAGGAGTGGGATTGCTGGCAGACAGCTTTCTTGTAAAACCTAAGCAGTTGATAAGATAGGGGACTAGATTTGACTGTTATGATTAGGGGAAGGCACATTATTGCCTCTGGAAAAACATCTCCAAGTTCCTGTCCAAGTGGTGGGAATGAGCACTACTCCTTATACACAGAGCTGACACTTGTTAGTTTTTGACCCTCCATCTTTATTCCTCTGATAGTTTTTAGAACATAGCCTTGGAAGATTAGTTACAACCCAGCTAAAGTGGGACGGAACTTCAAGAAAAATTAAGTTCCTCCATAAGATCCAAAGTCTGTGAGACATTGATGTTTGTAGACAGACACACACATACACACAAAGACTAGAGGAAATATTTCAAGATATTCTCAATAAAGCGGGATACGTGCTCAGTTGCTCAGTCCTGTCCGACTTCTTCGTGACCCCATGGACTGTGGCCCGACAGACTCCTCTGTCCTTGGAGTTTCCAGGCAGGAACACTGGAGTGGGTTGCCATTTCCTTCTCCAGGGGATCCTCCTGACCCGGGGACCGAACCCGGGGACCTCCTGCGCTGGCAGGTCGATTCTTCACCATTAAGCCGCCTGGGCCACATGACTCATTGCTCGTCTTGCACTGAGTTCTTCACACTATAAACTTGTGTGATCCTCCTGCTCTTGCGCTGCTGTTTGTCCCCATTTGGCCAACGGGGAAGCTGAACTGTGGAGAGTCGTAGTGACCTCTTTTTCTGGACAGCAGGGTCATGAGGGGATTTTAATTGCTCTTCTCTGCTTTTCTGCATGTTCTGAATGTTCTGCAATGAACGTGGGTCATTAGGAACAACACGTGGTGGGGGTTTGGTGGCTCAGTTGTGTCCTACTCTTCCAACCCCATGGACTGTAGCCTGCCAGGCTCCTCTGTCCATGGGATTCTCCAGGCAAGAACACTGGAGTGGGTTGCCACTCCCTCCTCCAGGGGATCCTCCTGACCCAGGAATCGAACCTGGGTCTCGTGCACTGCAGGCAGATTCTTTCCTGACTGAGCTACGAGGGAAGCCCATGCAATAACGCATATGAGATGTCATTGTAAACAAAATGTTATTAAACACAAACCAAAGAATACAGCAGCCTGTGAGGAAAAAACTCCTCTCTCCCGGGTGACAGACCACCCCACCAAGGTGCTTGTGGGGCTCACGATGGCTGATGACTCATGCACAAGACTGATCTGAGAGTTTCTGCCCTGGCTGCAAGGCTCACTGAAGTATGCCAGGGACTTGCCTGCTGGTCCAGTGGCTAAGACTTCACACTCTCAATGCAGGGGGCCCAGGTTCAGTTCCTGGTCAGGGAGCCAGATCCCACACGCCACAACTGAGGGTTCGAATACCACAGCTGAGACCCAATGCAGCCAAACAAACAGATATTTTAAAAAGTAACCATGCCAGCTTTCTTTTTTTTTTTTAATTGTTCTGGCCACACAGCATGTGGGACCCTACTTCCCTGACCAGGGATCGACCCCATACCCCCTGGATTGGAATCACGGAGCCTTAACCACTGGACTATCAGAGGAGTCCCTCCAGCTTACTTGTAAGGTCATCTGTGCACGCCTGACATCTCACATTGTGGAATAGCAGAGCAGTTGGACCCAGTGGCTCATCTGAAGGACTTGCACCTCCATGCTGCTGACCCGGGTCTTCTAAGAAAAACACACACATCTATGCCTGATCCTTCAGCCAGGACTCATTCAAAAAGAAAACATAAGGATAAAGTGAGTTTCATGAAAGAAAACCCTCCATGTGCTTGATAACTTATTGGCAAAGACAGATGGGAAGTGTGCAGCCCGCCAGCATCGCCTCGGCCGCCCCAGAGCCTGTCTCGCCTGCCACAGTGTGTGGTCGACGTTTATCTCACCCAGAACCAGGGGAAGGGAGGTGCTGAGGCCCGCCGGCAGCTCACACTGGTTCCAGGCTGATAAAGGGGGCTACGGACGTGAGCTTTCAGATTTTCAAAACATAAAACGTTGAGCTTCCATTGTGTTCTGTTTGGTGACCACTGCCTGGTGTCAGATCTGAGAAGACCTTTCTGGCTTCATCAACATTCGGGGGACGACTTTCCCGACTCACAGCCGGGCCCTGGGGAGAAGATGGCCCGCAGTGTCTCAGTAGGTGTGGCTCTCGCGTCACGGGTGGGTGTGAGAAGCATCTGGCGTGGCGGGGGTGGGGAGTGGTGGTCAGAGGGCACTGGGCTTGCCTTTCAGCTCTAGATCTTGCAAATGGCCTCTTCAAAACAAGGGGGCTTTGGAACTTCCCTGGCAGCCCAGGGTTACAACTCCACACTTTTCCTACAGGAAAGCAGGTTGATCCCTGGTTGGAGGACTCCGATCCCGCACACTGCACAGCAGAGTGTTAAGGTTTTTTATTTCTGATTGAATTTAGGGCATGGGTAGCTCATGAGTATTAAACAGGTTTCCCAAAGTGCCTGAAAGAACTTATCAGAAGGGACAGTGGGGGATGCGGATAAGCTGCTTTCTTCCCCCGGAAAAGATAAGGACAGGCATCCAGCGGTCATCTCTCACCTGGCCTGAAGGGAACATCCCTTCCCACCCAAGGTGCTGCAGCCACAGTCACCTGCAGAGCACGCTCGCTTGGTCTGAGTGAGCCAGGGCCGGGAGCGCCGTGGCAGGGGCCGACGAGCCAGATGGTACCGGGAGACTAAAACGTTACGGAGGAGGGCGGCCCTGCATAGCACGGCTCATCATTTCGCTGAGTTAGACAAGGCTCTGGTCCATGTGATCAGATTGGTTAGTTTTCTGTGATTGCGGTTTTCGGTCTCTCTGCCCCCTGATGGAGAAGGATATAAGAGGCTTGTGGAAGCTGCTTGATGCGAGAGACTGACCGAGGGGAAAAGTGGGCCTTGTTCTGATGGGCGGGGCCGTGCTCAGTAAATCTTTAATCCATGGGGTCGCAAAGGGGCAGACACGACTGAGCGACTGAACCAAACTGAACTGAAGAGGGAGGCTGGTGCTCAAAGGTCACAAACAGTGACCAGAGCGTGAGTGAGAGCTGACGGGATGGGGCCAGGCCGACGGCTGGAGGTCGAGGAAGTCAGTGGCCGCAGGCGTGTCCTCTCTGTATCTCTGACCTGAATGGCTCCTCCTTTCCTGCAAAACAGAGCCACGGCCCCTGATCTATTTCGCAGGCCTCCGTTTGCCCGTCACGGAGCTTTGCATCTGCTCTCGCGGTTCCCATGCAGCGGGCCACTTCTCAGTGGGAACAGGAAGCTGGGTGGCTGCTGATTGAAGGGCAGGGGGCGGCTGGGGACATGGAATCTAGAGACTCCTCACCAAGTCAGTCCTGAACCCAGAAGAGGGAGCAAGGACCCCCCAGAAAGCATATGTAAGCCTCTCCCTTAGTGCAGAGACACAAACTTACTAATAGGTTATAGGTGGGTTTTTTTTTTTTTTCAGTGTTAGTAAGACCTGAATTGTCTTAAGGTTTTACTGAGAATAAAATAATTGGTCCTAATGGTCATCGTTATAATGAAAATAGCACATAGCATCCTGTCCTGTAATGAAATGACCCCTTCCTCTCCATCTCTCCAGATAAACTGTCTGAGCTTTTTGAGGCTGGGACTCTTTCACTTCCATCCTTAGAATCTAGCCAGAATAGGTGGAGGTTTTCCCCCTTAAAAAAAGTCAACTTTATTGAGTTATAATTTGTATACAGTGAAATACACTGATTTTTTTAAAAATCAGGTTTATGGAAGTATACATTACATACATAAAATTCACCATTTTTGGTATACTGAGTTTTTTTAATTAAAAAAAAATTTTATTGGTGGATAGATGATCCACAATGTCTGAATAGTGTTGAATGAAGGTTCCAGGATGGACTCAGGAGAGACTGGAGAGAGAGGAAAGGCCCTCCAGCCTACCCTTCCCTCATCCCAGGCTGAACCGAGGGTGACTGCAGACCCACTGGGCTTTCACACACCGCTTGGGACAGTGAGGGCTTCCCTGGTGGCTCAGATGGTAAAGAAGTTGCCCGCAATGCAGGAGATGTGGGTTTGATCGCTGGGTTGGGAAGATCCCCCGGAGGAGGGCCCGGCAACCCGCTGCAGTGTTCTTGCCCGGAGGATCGCACGGACAGAGGAGACCCACGGACTGTGGTCCACGGGAGAGCAGAGTCGGACGCGACTGGGCAACTAACACTTTCAGTTTTCACTTTGGGGTGTAAAAGGCTGCCGCTCGGGAGATCCTTAAAAGGACAAGTTTCCTTCCATGAGTAGCTCTATGTGTATCTCTCAGACTAAGACAGACAGTGAAAGAGAGCTGAAAAGAACAAAGCAAAAGGCGCAGCGCAGCGAACCAGGCGGGGAGGCGGTTTCTAGGACCGATTAAGCAGCCGCAGGGCACGGGGCAGCTGGGTGAGCTTTCTGAGTCATATTTCTTCTTTTTATGTTTGTGCTCATTTTTAAAGAGCCAAGGTAACACACAAAGGCACGGCCAACCTTCTGCCTTCCCCGCCCCTGCTTTCCTCTCTGCTTCACTGGGGTCGCTGGCTTCTTCATTCCGCTTGCATTTTCCTGCCGGTAACGAGGGATACTCTACAGGGTGACTTCTTCCCCCAACTTTGCTGCGCTGTGGGCAGTCATCCTTTTCTCTGTTTAAAATGACACAGTGGGAACAAATTAAACTATTAATTGTGTAGTTATTCCTGCAAATGGAGGAAATAAATGAGCTGTAAAAATGTGAGCCGTATAATTGATACTCGGCTGCGTGTTTCCCGCGTTAGAACTGCAAGTGCCAGAAATCATTTCCCACCCAGTGGCTTGACACACAGTAATGAGCTGCTCACACACAATTATGTGTTTTAAAAGCCTGGAGTTTCTTGTAATTAGAGATTGATTTCACTGTTAGCCTGGCAAACAGTTTAACTGTTAGCGTGAAGCCAGGATCGTTCTGCCTCTGAGGACTTGCTGTCATCGTATGGAGTGGGGTGGTGTTCCTGGCCGGATTATTCAACGCTTGGCAGAATCTCCTCTTCTGACCCAAGTCATCTGGGGTCATTTCCCTGCTTCCCAGCACCCATAACAGGAAGTGAAATTTAACGTTTTAAACTGAAGTGTCGGTGGTTTACAAGATTGTGTTAGTTTTAGGTATGCGGTAAAGTGATAGTAGCACGTGTTTTTTCATGTTATTTTCCATCATAGGATCTTACAAGACGCTGAATACGGCTCCTTGCGCTGCACAGAGTCCTCACTGCTCATCCGCCCTGTGCGCCGCAGTCTGTGTCTGCTCGCCCCGTTAACTCCTCGCCCTTCCTTCCTCTCTCCCCTCTCCCCTTGGTAACCGTGAGTTTTTCTATGTCTGTGAGCGTGCTTCCGTTTTGTCTGTAGGTTCATCTGTATTGTCCTTTAGATTTCTATTTTTCATACTTTAGATTTATGTAAGTGATAGATAGCGCCTGTCTTTCTCTGACGCACTGAACTGGTGTGATATTCTCTCGGTCCCTCTGTGTTGCTGCAAATGGCAATGTTTCGTGCTTTTTTATGGCTAACATTGTCTATACACCACGCCAGAAGCCCGCCGCCTGTTGCTGGTTGCTTGGGTTGTCCTGGAAATTGTAAACAGTGCTGCTGTGAACACTGGGGTGCATGCAACTTAAAAAAAATCATTTCATTTATATTCACTTTTTAAAACTGTGCTTGCTCACTTGGTTGTCCCAGGTCTTGGCTGTGGCCTGCAGGACCGGCTCCCTGACAGGGCTCGAGCCTGGGCGCCGAGCGCCCGGAGCAGAGTCTTGGCCGCCGGACCACCAGGGCTGCCCCCATATCTACATGTTTTTACTGATAAAAGAACCTGAAATTTAAAGCGATTGATTCCACTTGTGTTTCAGTCCATGCTGTTTTTTCCAAAATAGCATTATTGTTTTCTGTTTACAAAAGTAGTAAGCTCATTATTTTTTATCTAATTTAAATATTAGACAATTCAGAAATACGTCAACTGT
Organism: Ovis canadensis; assembly: GCF_042477335.2. Taxonomy (NCBI): domain Eukaryota; kingdom Metazoa; phylum Chordata; class Mammalia; order Artiodactyla; family Bovidae; genus Ovis; species Ovis canadensis. Next base: position 112,200,057 of record NC_091251.1, read on the forward strand.
AAAGTCCCATTGTAAATCCTGCTCCCCCATATGGCTACTATCTACTGTCCTGTCTAGGCATACATATACAGTTCATTTTAATTTTATGATGGGACCATGTAGCTATTGAATTCTGTGTTTTTTTCTTTTTACACAATGCTAATGTCGCACGGTTGATAACGTGTGACAATGTGCTTCAGTGTCTAGTGCAGCACCTGGCACACAGCAAGGGCCTGGTAGACAGATTTACGAAAGTAAGATTCAGGGGTTATCTTTGAATTTCAGACCTCCGTTCTCTATACCGTGGATAATTGGGAGTTCATATAAAATAGCAGAAAACGGAGGCATATAGGGAGGGAGCTAAAAATTGAGCCTATGGGGTGTGACATGGACTCTCTGAGATGCTGTGTACAGCCGGTTGACGCGTACACTGCACCAGAGGAGTTGAGTGGACAGCTCAAACCTACATGCACTTCTCGCCCTGCCTCCAGGGGTTCCGTCTGCCCAGAGGGGAGCCTCTTCCTGATTTTCACACAAATTCACACACCAGCTAAGTACCACCGCTTTGGCTACTAGTAAGAGATTGCCCCTTAGGGGGCGGTGTTCTGTTACATCATAAGACACAGCAGGGCATCACCCTGAAGAAATTGGCTTGGAGCACTGAGCGCCCCCAAATGGATGCTGCCAACTGCAGCGGGCCTCCCGGGGCGCCTGAGCAGCGTCTACAAGATGGACTTCCACAGGTGGCCAGCCTTACGCTCGGGGACCAGGGCCCCGGGATTCCCGACAAACCCCCGAAGCAGGGGAAGGGGATTTGGAGGCCAGAAAAACACACGTCCAGGCGGCGGTGTTCAGAAGGCAGCAGTGGGGCTGGAAACAAGATCCAGCAAAGCATAGAGGACTGGTTCCAACAGTCACACGGAGTGAGACTCAGAGGACTCTAGAAGGGTAAAGCCACACGGGAGCCAGTGTGGTTCAGGCATCGGCTTGGCCCTGGAGAGACAGCAGGTGAAACAGTGAGGGCCAGCATCTTAGGAAGCTTTCATCCTGTGATAACAAGTCCACAAAGGGGCAAGTGCTCTAAGGAAAATACAGCAGATGAGATGACTGCGTGCCGCTGGGCGGAGCGCCAGGCTATTCTTTAAGTGGCTGACGGCTAGGGTACGCAATCCTGGAGCTGAGATCCAAAGTCAGCTGGGTGATGAAGAGCATTCCAGATGGAGAGCGTCGCGCACCAAGGCCCTGTGGCAGGCCAGCATGGCCGAGGAATGGTGAGCTAGGGGACAGAATAACACAAGGAAGTTGGAAGCAGAGACGTCACTTTGTTGACCAAGGCCTGTCTAGTCAAAGCTATGGTTTTTCCAGTACTTATGTACGGATGTGGCAGTTGGACTATAAAGAAAGCTGAGCACCGAAGAATTGATGCTTTTGAACTGTGGTGTTGGAGAAGACTCTTGAGAGTCCCTTGGACTGCAAGGAGATCCAACCAGTCCATCCTAAAGGAGGTCAGTCGTGAATATTCTTTGGAAGAACTGATGTTGAAGCTGAAACTCCAATACTTTGGCCACCTGATGTGAAAAGCTGGCTCCTTGGAAAAGACCTTGATGTTGGGAAAGACTGAGGGCAGGAGGAGAACGGGATGACAGAGGATGAGATTTTTGAATGGCGTCACCAACTCAATGGACACGAGTTTGAATGAACTCCAAGAGGCAGTGAAGGACAGGGAAGCCTGGCGTGCTTCAGTCCACAGGATTGCAAAGTGTCAGACATGACTTAGCAGCTGAACAGCAACAGCAATACAACATTGTAAATGAACTATACTCCAGTTTAAAAAAACGAGGTTGGAGTCAAGATTTAGGACATACAAGACCCGGGTAAGGAGCTGGCACTGTGTCCTTTCCTGCAGTGGGAGGCCACTGAAGGACTCTAAGCAAGGGATGGATAAGATCAGTTATAGTTTCAAACAGTCACTCTCAGAATAGAACATTAATGTAATGATTATTTCTGGGTGCTGGGAGGAACTGACATTGTAGGTGAGCAGAAGCAGAAACAGCCTCTGCAGTGGTCCAAGCCGGCAGTGAGGCCTTCGACTGTGGGTGACCATGTAGCTGGAGAACAGTCAGATTTGTGGTGTCAGGGATGCAGGACCCCCGGTCTCTGCGGAGCTAGGGAGGCTGTCATGAGAGCCACTGGGACAGTAAAGGCTGAGACAGGCCCCCTGACTTTGGGGTGTGAGGTCAGAAGGTGGTTATGATAACCAGTCATGTATGGATGTGAGAGCTGACCGTAAAGAAGGCTGAGTGTCAAAGAGTTGATGCTTTCGAATTATGGTGTTGGGAAAGACTCCTGAGAGTCCTTTAGACAACAAGGAGATAAAACCAGTCAATCCTAAAGGAAGTCAACCCTGAGTAGCCGCTGGAAGGAAGCACTGATGCTGGAGTTGGAACTCCAGTACTTTGGCCCCTGATGCAAAGAGCTGACTCACTGGAAAAGACCCCGATGCTGGGAAAGGCTAGGGGCAGGAGAAGGGTGTGACAAACGGAGGATGAGATGGTAGATAGCATCGCTGACTCGATGGACACGATGAGCAAACTTTGGAGACAACGGAGAACAGAGGAGCCTGGCCTGCTGCAGCCCATGGCGTCACACAGAATCGGACCTGACTCAGCAACCGAACAACAACGATAACCAGGAGGAACCCACACCCCAGAGCCTCCGCGTCCTGCAGGCTCTTAAACAAGGGTGAGAGTCTCCCGGTGCCTGGTCTCACCTTACAGAATAAAAGACTCAAGAAACACGCTTGTTTTTTCTGGTTCTTGAAGCGTTACCCCCAGGAAGAGCATTCTGGTTCTTAAAGGCCCATTAAGAAGCCATGAGTTTAAACGTTGTAAACATACCGTAACACAGCCGTCATTTAGGCCTGGGGGGATGGAGTCAGGGAGCGGTGCTATTCATCGCTCGGCTTTGCTGGAGGGCTGGAGTCACGGGTGGCCTCGCCTTCCCAGCCCCTTCTCGCCAGTGAGATGAATCTGGTACCAAGACTGTATGAGCACAGAGAGAAGCTGAAACCCATCTCGCGTTAATGTTGCCACTTTGACAGTCCCGCCATATCGCCTGTAGGGTCCCAATGTAGCCTCTGAATTATCAGAGGAAGATGGATTATGTCCAGTAAAGCCTGAGGGTTAAGGATATTGGAAAGGAACGGAAGATAAATGTGCCAGTGACTTTTGTAGGCTTTAGGCTCCTTGCTGAGAAATAAATCAGCGAAAGTTCATTCTCTCCCCAGGGCGGTGAATTTATTGAGATCATTCCTCTGGCCACTTTTGGCAGAGTTCTGACACATCCTGGGGAGTAGGTGAGTAAATAATGGCAATTTAAAAGCAGCCTGTGGGGGAGGGAGCTTGAGGCTCCCGCTACGTCAGCCACCTAACTCTTCCCTTAGGGGAAGATATATTTCTCTCATCAGACCAGCCTATACTCCAACCAAGTGGGAATGAGAAGAGGGACTTCTCTTTGGCCACCGACCACCCGCTCCTCCAGAGACGCAGGTCCTCTGCACAACTTAACTTCCCCAGGTGAAAACTAAGAGCGCCGGCCCTGCTGGAAGCCCACCCAGGACCCTCCCTCCTTCTTGCCTCTTCTCCAGGAAGAGACAAAAATGCACCTTCTCAGGAGCATTTACCCCCGTGGAAACCCACCAAGCATGTGGCATCACTTCAGGGCTTAATAGCGTGACCAGAGAGCCATTTGTTTTAAACCATAGATTCTGTTGCAACCTTACTGAGATATAATTGACATACAGGAATACACACATATTTAAGGTGGACAGTTTGAGGAGTTTTGACGGGTGTACGCATCCAGGAAACTAGCTGAACAATGAAGATAATGAACATACCCATCATTTCCCAAAACGTCCTGTGCCTCTTTGTAACCTACCCTCCCTTCCCCATCCCCTGCTAGCCACCACTATCTGTCAGTCTGAACTAGTTTGCATTTTCTAGAATCTGTATATAATTGGGGTTATACAGTATATGCTCTTTTTCAAACTGGCTTCTCTCACTTAGCATAGTCATTTCGAGGTTGATCTCTCTTGTTGCATGTATCAGTCATTTGTTGCTTGTTACTGGCTGTCCAATATTTCCAACATCACTTGTTTTGATGTTAAAAAACATTTTCATTTCTTGGTTGAATTTCCTAGGCACCCTTGTAAAAAATCAACTGACTGTGTGATGTGGGTCTGTTTCTAGACTCTGTTGAGTTTCACTGGTCTGTATGTCTGTCTTTACACTAATACTTCATTGTCTAGATTATTTTAACCATATAAGAAGTCTTCAAATCAGATAGCATTAGTTTCCAACGTTGTTCTTTCTTAAGCTGCTTTGGCGGTTTCAGGCGCTCAGTCGTGTCCGACTATTTCAGGCCCTTTGCACTTCTACATAAAATTTAAAATTCATTTGTCAGTTGCTACCCAAAAAAAAAAATCCCGCTGGGATTTTGATTAGGATTGCCTTGAATCTATAGATCAATTTGGGGAGAATTGATGTCTTAACAATAAGAGCCTTTTTTTTTTTTAATAAGCGGTTTCTGATCCATAAACATGGCGTGCTCATGCCCCGCCACTCAGTCGTGTCTGACTCCGTGCGACCCCGTGGACTGGAGCCCGCCAGGCTCCTCTGTCCATGGGATTCTCCAGGCAAGGATTCTGGAGTGGGCTGCCGTGCCCTCCTCCAGGGGATCCTCCCCGCCCAGGGATGGAGCCCGCGTCTCTTATGTCTCCTGCACTGGCAGGCGGATTCTTCACCACTGGCGCCACCCGAGGAGCTCGTGAGCACAGCATCTCTCTCCAAGTGTTTAGGCGTCTTTTTCTGGAGGGGGAGGGGCGAGGTAGAAGAAACACGGAGTTTAATGAAGATTCTCCCCTTTATTATGAGTGAGACCCGTGAAAACATCCAAACAAAAAGAAAAGACAAAAAGGGAGGCGAGGAGTCAGAGTCCACTCTCCTCGTCCACACGGCTTAAGACGGAGCGGGCCGGTCCTCCGTTGCTGCCGCAGGGCCGGCCTGCAGGACGGAGAAGGGATTCCATGGCCGCAGGCCTCAGGGGCCCCACCTCAGGGGCAGTGGCAGCCCACCCCTGCCGCCCACCTCGCGTTGGGAGGGCAAGTCTCTCCGGTCCAAGCTCCCTGGCCGTGTCTCTTGCACGGGCCTCCCCGGGAGAAAAGGTCCTGCTCCCCATTCCACTGCCTCCCAGGTGGGGTGAGGAAAATGCCAATGGTCTCAAAAGGGCTTTGAAAAGCCAAAAAGGTGATGTAGAAACGTCATCGACTGTTAGCGTTTTGTTCTCAGGAAGAAGCTGTGGAGAACAAATCAGGAGAGCAGATCCACGGCCCTAAAGTACATGCACACGAAATGGAAGTGAGCGCAGTCCCAAGCCTGCCGAGGCACCTGGGGCTTGTCCCCTGCTCTGCCGTCTCACGCCCCTGTTCCCACCTCCACGAAGTCCAGCTGGGGTGACAGCTCCGTCGCCGCCCCCGCCCCGTCCACCCCTGCAGGTGGGCAGGACACGGGCCAGGAGGCAGCGCTGCACTTTGCCCAGGAGTGTAACTTGCAAGCAAAGTGGAGGGTGGGCACAGGATGCATATACAGACCCCGGGTGAGGGGCCTGGCCAGGAGGCACTGAGCAATGGAGGGGTCTGTCTGCCCCGTGGCCGACAGCGCGGCTCTGGGGCTGTCTCTAAGGACACACACCCAGGGAAAGGGGACGGTCTCTAAGGACACACACCCACGGAGAGGGGACGGTCTCTAAGGGACACACAGCCGGGGAGAGGGGACAGTCTCTAAGGGACACACCCCCGGGGAGAGGGGACACACACCCGGGGAGAGGGGACGGTCTCTAAGGGACACACATCTGGGGATAGGGGACACACAGCCGGGGAGAGGGGACGGTCTCTAAGGACACACCCCCGGGGAGAGGGGACGGTCTCTAAGGGACACACATCTGGGGATAGGGGACACACAGCCGGGGAGAGGGGACGGTCTCTAAGGACACACCCCCGGGGAGAGGGGACGGTCTCTAAGGGACACACACCCCGGGGAGAGGGGACAGCGCTGCTCCGGCCCCCGTTGGCCCCACCTGACCTGGAGTTGGTGCTGAGCAAGGAGAGGCGGGGGTCTCAGGTGCCAGGAAGCTGTCTGCACCCCCACCCTTGACTTCAGGGGCCCAGGAACTCTTTCTGTATAATGTCTTCAGCACTAGGAGCCGGTCAAAGGCACCCAGTTTACCCGCTGGAGGGAGGGTTGTGGAAAGGTGTTGGGTGTCCTGAGCCCGGGGAGACTGAAGGGTGAAGGGTGGGCACCCCGCGGGGCGTCTCTGCGCAGAGCATCTTCCGCTCCTGGGAGGCAGAGCGTCCAGGCCTCCAGCGCCCACCTTGGGGACGGGGTATCAGGTGGGCACAGGGCAGCCCCAGGGAAGGGCCCCCTCTGTACACGGATACTTGGGTGAGGTTTGGGGGAGCAGGCGTCCGCCCCGCCTCCTGACTGCAGCCCTCTGCCTGGCTGCGTGCTGAGCCCCGCATCCTCGCTGTCCGCAGTCCTGCGCGAGGCCGCGCGCTGGGAACCCTCCCGGGCGGTCCTGCGGGCAGGGATGGGGGCCGGGCGCGGGGCGTCCTCCGGGGACAGCCCCGGGCAGCTCGCACTTTCCGCCCCCCGGGCTGCGGGAGACCCGGCTCGCCGCCCGCAGAGATGCCGGGCCGGTGCTGCCCCCGTGGTGGCGGATGAGGTGGCCGGCTCTCCCGAAGCGCTGACCCTCCGTCCCACCGCACCCGCAGGGCCCCCGGCAGCGCGTGGGCTGCCCCTGAGCGCGCCGGGCCCCGCGCGTCGGGCCTCGGCACCCGGCGCCCCGCGGGTGGAGCGGCCTCGGCCTCCCGCGGACCCGCGGCCGCCCGGAGCTGCTCCAGGCCGATGACGGGGAGGCGGAGGCCTGCGCGGGCATCTTCAGAGGGCTTCACTCAGAGACGCCTCTCGCGCCGCCAGCGACGGCGAACGGCCCGGCCCGGCCCCCTGCTGCCCGGCCTGTCCAGGGTCTGGACGTTTTTAGGTCCTCTTTCATTTTTCTCAGTAATGCTTTATAGCCTTCAATATGCAGGCCTTGCACGTCTTTTGTCAAATTTTCCTCAAGCATTTTATATTCCTGTTGCTACTGTAAATGATATTGTAGTTCAGTTTTGATTATTGTATATCCCGCTACCATCTAGAAATACACTTGTATTTGTATACTGCGGTTTTGCTAAACATATGTTAGTTCTTCATTTTTTTTAAGATTCAGTTGTTTTTTTTTAATAGACGATCATGTCTCCTGTAAATGAAGTCTTCTTCCTTTTCTTATGGGAACATTTTAAAATGCATCCATAACCTTTCATTTTTCATATTTTGATTTCATTCCATTCAAAATGCTTTTCAATTTTATTTATTTCTTCTTTCGCTCATGGGTGATTTTAAGGTGTGTTATTTCAAATAGCTGGGGGTTTTATAGCTTTCTCATTTAAGCCCACGGTGGTCCTAGCATACGTTGTATGATTGGAATGCTTTTAGATATTGAGTTTTGTCTTGTGGCCAAGAATATTATCTATCTTGGTAAACGCTCAATTCTTGAAAAGAATGTGTTCCGCTCTTGGTGGGTGGAGTCTTCTACAAGTGTTAATTAGGTCACGTTGATCAACAGTGTTGTTCAGGTCTTCTGTATCCTTACTGATTTTATGTCTAATCATTCTGTCGTTTACTGTGAAATGTGTTGAAATCTTCAGTGTAATTATGGCCGCTCACTTCTCCTTAACTGTCCTAGCGGTTTTTGCTTCATGTGTTTTGAAGGTCTGTTAGTTGCTCAAGCATCTAGGGGTTTAATGTCCTCTTGATGAGTTGGTCCCTTTATTCACGGTAGAAAACCCCTCAGAAACGCTCTTGTTTCCTCTGGTGGTGTCCCTGACTCTAACCTACGCTTTGTCTGTAATGAATATAAACTCTCCACCTTTCTTTTGCTCAGTGTTACTGTGGAATATCGTTCCCATCTTTATGCTTCTAACTTCTCCAGCTCCAGTTCACTCGCTCAGTCGTGTCTGACTCTTTGTGACCCCCATGAACCACAGCATGCCAGGCTTCCCTGTCCATCAGCAACTCGCAGAGTCCACCCAAACCCATGTCCATTGAGTCGGTGATGCCATCCAACCGTCTCATCCTCTGTCATCCCCTTCTCCTCCCACCTTCGATCTTTCCCAGCATCAGTGTCTTTTCAAATGAGTCAGCTCTTTGCATCAGGTGGCCAAACTATTGGAATTTCAGCTTCAACATCAGTCCTTCCAGTGAACACCCAGGACTAATCTCCTTTAGGATGGACTGGTTGGATCTCCTTGCAGTCCAAGGGACTCTCTAACTTCTTAAGGCCTTTATATTTAAAGTGGGTCTCAAAAGAATAAATAAATAAAGTGGGTCTCATGTAGACCATACAGTTGGATCTTGCTTTTTCTTCCCCTTAATCTGAAAATCAGTGCTGGCTAGTTAGGTGTTTAAATATTACGGTTAATGTGATTACTAGTGTGACAGGGTTTAAATCTACTGCTTTACTATTTCTTTCTGTTCGTTCCATCTATTTTTGCTCTCTTTTTCATTTTCCGCCTTCTTTTGGAGGATCTGAGTAATTTTTATCTTCCATTTTATCTTCCCCGCTGGCTTATTAGCTGAGACCGCGCGGTGTGTTAATCTAAGGGCTGCTGAAGGGCTGTGACGGCCCCGCCTCGCCCGTCTGTCTCGAGTGCGCCTCCGCCGCTCCTCGTGGCGTCTGAGCGCCTCGCAGCGCGTCCCCGCCTCCCCTCCCGGCCCTGCTCTCTCGCTGCCGCACGCTTTACTTCGGCATGCGTGCGGCCTGTTGTTCAGGGTCTGAAAACTGTCGTTTCTGTTTTTTTGTCCAATATATTTAGTCCTTTCAGGCAAGAGGGTAGATTTAGCCCTTGTTATCCCAACATATTCAGAAGAGAAGTCCTGAGAGGTTTTTAGACACATTTTGTAAATTTTTAAGTAAAAAGTTTTCATGTCTGCTCATTATAGAAATTTTAGAAAACGTCTGACAGTAGGCACGAGAGATGGGGGTTCAGCCCCTCGGTCGGGAAGATCCCCTGGAGTAAGAAACAGCAACCCGGGCCAGTATTCTTGCCTGGAAAATTCCATGGACAGCGGAGCCCGTCAGGTTACGGTCCGTGGGGTCGCAAAGGGTTGGACACGACCGAGCACGTGCGCGCACACGCACAGTCTTATGATTTAAGAGGAGGAGGGACACTTTCTCAGTTAAAAACCTTCCACCAACATCACGTTACTGGCCGCCTGCTAGCTTGCCGTCTGCTGCCCGTTCAGCGTGTCTGCCCGCTCCTGCCCCGCTGCTACGCTTTGTCTTTCCTAGTCTCTCAGGCGTGTCCGGCACTTTGTGACCCCGAGGACTGTTGCCCGCCAGGCTCCTCTGTCCCTGGGATGCTCCAGGCAAGAACACTGGAGAGGGTTGCCATTTCCTTTCCCAGGGGATCTTCTCAACCCAGGGATCGAACCCCATCTCCTGCACTGCAGGCAGATTCCTTACCACTGAGCGGCTAATCCATAAAACACAAAGCGTTTCAGGGCACCTTCCTGGGGCCCCTGACCCATCACAGCTCCTACCAAGCCAGAGGTCAGGAACGAGGTCCTCTCCTTTCACCCCAGCGCCTCAGACCCATGATGACCAGGGGAGGGGGGACGGCGGGGAGAGGGGAGGAATATCCGGCAAATAGACCACTTCACAGAGAGAACAGAGGCTGCCGCAGACGGGAAAGGGGAAGAAACTCTCCGGGGAGCTGAGCAAACCTTCACAGAGAAGGCGGCCTCTGAACCAGCTGTGGAATTCTTTTATTTTCCTTTGAAGAACAGTGAGCTCACAGAGGTTTTTACAAAAGAGAGCAATTCACAAATCATACTTTACTTTGATTATTTATTGATGCTTTAGTAGCCGTCACTCAACATGAGATGCTGGAGATGCAGAAATGAACAGATAACACACAAACAGTACTCTCTGGGAGAAGGTCGTGCTTTCCATTTAGTGGTAGATACGCCGTAAAAACCTCGCAGTGATGTTACAGCAGTGCCACCAAGACAGGATCAGGAAAGGCTTTGCAGGGTTTATCCATCGCTCAGCAGGAAGAAAAGCAAGGAGATCAGAGCAGGCCTGGTGAGGCTGGAGGAAGACCTAAGTTAAGACCATCAGGGCCGTGGTGATGGAACGTTTTTTGATGGGGCGTTTTTGAGAAAGAACGTACGTACACGTTGGATTCAGGGAGATGGGAGAGAATAAAGAGGACGGTTGAGGTTTCTAACTGTATTCACAAAGGCATATGGAGCAGCCACGGTGTGTCAGGCTTTGTGCTGAGCACCAGTGTATCACTGATCAAGTAATTCCCAGCCTTCCCACTGCCTGGAATCTAGGAAGTGAAACAGACAAGAAACCAGCAGTTACAGTGTGAGTTGGGGCGACCACAGGGCTCTGTGATATAGGAGCTCACAGGAGGGACACACAACTCGGTCCTCAAAGATTTGGGGGGATCACGATATCTAAACCCAAACTTGAAATACACTGTTGAAGTTATCTAGCCAAAGAGGTGGGTGGATAATAAAAGAGAGTTTTGGGCCTAGGTCCAAAAGCTGGGAAGAACATGGTGGGGATGTAGTATGAGATGAGATGAGATTGGAGAGGAAGAGAGAGACCAGCTTATCTGAGGAATCTGGCCTTTACTCCAAGGGCCCTGGGGATCTACTGTAGGGTTTGAAGCAGGAGTAGGAGCGGGTCGATTGTGCATTTTAACGGAAGATTGGTTGCAAAGTGAAGATTGGGTAGGAGTGGGGCAAGACCGGTGGTACCCAGGCAAGGCAAATGATGGCCTGGGCCAGGGACGTCACCACGATGGGTCAGAGAGAGATTCCGGTGCTGGAGTCAATGGGACATGACGTCTGACCGGACAGGAGACGTAGGACAGTTAAGTCAGCCCCAAGGGCTCTGTGCTGGGCTCACGCCGGTGCTCTTTACCCAAAGGGGAGGGGCCGCTTTGGGACTAAGGATAATGACCTCAGTTTGGAGCGGGTTGGGGTTCAGGTGTCCGTGAGACATCTGAATGCAGATGTCTGGCTTACTGGAGAAATCTGGGTTGAGACACAGCTCTAACGACCCCAGGATATAGATGAGTGAAAACTCAGAGAACGTGTTAGCTGTGTCAGAGAGGGCTGACAAGGGGAAAAGGGCCGAGCGCGGAGAGTTGGGAGGAAACTGGCTCTGAGGGAGCACAGGGGGAGACCGCCCAGGAGAACCGGAAGGGCCTCCCGGAGGAGGGCAGTGCCATGGAAACCAAGGCTACAGGGATCTCCAACAAGACGGGGCGATCGCAGCAAATGCTGCCAGGAGGCCACAGAAACCGAGGACCAAGACTTTTCCACTGGCTCCCAGACAAGAAGGGTGGGCGACCTGCTTGAGGACACTTTTCTGGAGGGGGGAAACTCAGCCCCTATTCCAGAGTTTCCGGAGGAGTGAACTGCAGGTATGGAATGGAGAAGCTCTTGGAAGATGTTTGGCAGGGACGCAGAGGAGAAGGAAGAGAGGTGGCGGTCACAGGAGGGAGCAGAAGGGACGTCAAAAGTGGGCAAGCTAGTAGGGCGGCTCTCGCAAAGGAGAACGAAAGACCTAGGAGGAGAGGACACAACTGATGGAGCGGGACCGCTGGGACACCGGTGGGAAACAGGCGCAGTGGCAGAAGTGACCCCAGGAGGGGGAGGACCACCTCAGCCGAGACCCAGAGGAGAAAGCCAGGAGGGCGGGGAAGCACGGCCGTGTGCGCGCTTCCTGGGACGTTCTGGGCTGGTGGCCTCTGCATCTCTGGGAGGCGGCAAGTTAGTGGACACGAAGAGGAGAGAGCATCCAGGAAGTGAAGGTGTCAGTGCTCAGCCCTGCCTGACTGTTTGCAACCCCACGGACGGCAGCCCGCCAGGCTCCTCTGTCCATGGGATTCTCCAGGCAAGGATACTGGAGTGGGTGGCCATTCCCTTCCCCAGGGGATCTCCCCGACGCAGGTATCAAACCCAGGTCTCCTGTACTGCAGGCGAGTTCTTTCCTGTCTGAGCCTCCGGGGAAGCCCCACAGTCCAGGAAGATTAGGAGGCGGACTAAAGAGCCAAGCGCGGGCATTCCCTGGGGAGCCAGGACCATTCCTCCCATCACTCTCTAGCTAGGTAGCTCAGCTCAGGCATTCTCCATCCATCTCCCAGGAAAGCTTTCTCCGATGACCTTCCTGCCCTGACCTTCCCCAAACCCAGTCAGAGTCAGGTGTTTCCCCACAATACCCCCTAGTACCCCCAAAATCAACAGCACTCAGTAGTAAGGGTGCTGATTTTGGAGTTGGAAAGACTGTATTTCTGATACTGTCTCTGCCCCTTCTCAGCTGTGTGACTCTGGGCCATTGATCTTACCTCCATAATTATCATATGCAAAATGGGGATAATATTGCCAGTAATATGTACCTCATGGGCTCCTAGGTATTAAGTAAAACGGTCCATGTAAAGCTCAGAGCCCAGAGCCTGGCAGCCCGCGAGTGTCTGATAAAGGCTGACTGTGGCTGCAGTATTTCTCCACTTACGCTTCTGTGCTTGTCTTCACGCTGCGCTCGCAGGCGGGAGCTGAATTTCCTTTCCTGTGATGGCCGCGTGCGGCGCACAGCCTGGCCTGCGGTGGGCATTCCGTGAACACTGCGGTATGGCTAGAGCTCCTGTTTCCTGACGTCATCGGGACGTCATCCTGCTTCCTGACGTCATCAGGACCAGCCGGGCCTCGCGGGGGGGTGGGCCTGCAGGCCTGCGGAGGGCCCGGCTTCTCCCAGAGCAGCCGTCCCGCCGCCTTTACCTGCCCTCCGAGAAAGGAGCGCAGACGGGCTCTGTCCTGGGAGCGCAGGTGACGGCGAGCGGGCCCTGGCAGGGACCTGCCGCCTCGTGGCTGGGCTGGTTCCACTTGGATTCTGGCCTCCCCCTGCTCCCTCGTCTCGGGTCTGTCCCTGCGCCGTGACCCCCGTCAGGGCTCTTGTCCTCTTCTACCTGGCTGTAGTTAGGGGGCGCAGGTGCCCTTTGGTTTGGCTTTAAAGAAAGAGCGTAGAATGCTTCGCTCAGTCGTGTCTGACTCTTTGTGACCCTATGGGCTGTAGCCCGCCAGGCTCCTCTGTCCGTGGGGTTCTCCAGGCAAGAATGCTGGAGTGGGTTGTCATGCCCTCCTCCAGGGGATCTTCCCGACCCAGGGACTGAACCCACGCCTCTTGTGTCTCCTGCAGCAGCAGGCGGATTCTTTACCGCTGAACCACCGAAGTCCCAGGCTCCATGTTCTTAAGCCCTGCGGGGTGGTTGGCAGCCGTGGAGGCTGAAAGACAATGCTGATCAGGAACTCAGTCCAGGCCTTCAGGCCACCGCGCGGTAAGAGCACCCAGATTAGAAAGAGAAATTGTGAAGAAAGCAGAAGAGAAGTATGTTCCAAGGGACTTGCAGGCACCCACAAGTGTCTGGACATTGATCGGACAGCTTGCCCCTTCAGATAAATTCTCCTGCCTTTTGAATGTCAGGTCACTTCAGCCAGGTAGAAAGAGTCTCTCTGTTGTTCCTACGCCAACCACACTCTTTTGCCTTCACAAAGAAAGTCATCCAGAATATTCAAAAGCACAAAGAGAGAGCTGATTTTTTAAATTAACGATCAAACTTTAAAAGTTGGGGTATCTGTTATGTGCTGAGCTCACAGTCTCAGAATGGGCCGGAGTTCATCAGCAGCTGACATGGGGAGGTCCAGGAGCGAAGCAGGAAGGCATTTGGCAACGGCCTTGGAGGATGAAGACGCGTGTTTTGGTTTTGTTTGGGGTTTTTCTTGCAGAGCAGGGGGAGAAGCCCATAACAAAACTAGAAATAAAACTACCATCAGTCAGTCCAGTCCGTCCAGTCGCTCAGCCGTCCGTGTCCGACTCTTTGCCATATGATCCGGCAACTCCACCCCTGGGTGCATCTCCAAAGAAAATGAAAACACTAACTCGGAAAGATGCATGTGCCCCCCGCCCGGTTCAGAGCAGCGCATGCCAGTGTCCATCAGCAGATGTATGGGGGAGGAAAGTACGGCGCATACACACAATGGAGCACTGCTTTAAAAAAGAATGAAACGCCATATGCAGCAACCTGGATGGACTTGGAGGGTATTACAGGTAGTGAAATAAGTCAGAGAAAGACAAATATGATATCACATATGTGTGGAATCTAAAAAATAAAGCAAACGGATGAATATAACAAAAAGAAACAGACTCACATACAAAGAGCAGACTAATGGTTACCAGTGGGATGAGGGAGGGGGGAGGGGCAAGATAGGATAGGGGATTAAGAGCTACAAACTAATACGTATAAAATAAGCTACATGGGTATACTGTGCAACATAGGGAATGCAGCCAATATTTTGTAATAATTTAATTTTAAATGGAGTATAGTTTATGGAAGTGTTGAATCATTATGTTGTACACCTGAAACTAATATAATTTTGTCGATCAACAATGCATCAATAAAAACGATAAAACAGAGAGCAAAGAATTACAGATGGTAGAGGGAAAGGCCTCGCCCACATCATCTGCAAAAGTCGAGAAACAGAATTCAGTGCCACAAGATTCGTGACGGATTCTTATGAGGAAATTGCAGAATTCTACTAAGGCTTATTTTTTAAAGACTTCTATAAATGAATAGAGAGACAGTGTGTTCCTGGTGGGAAAAGTTTTTTTAGTAAGGATGTCATTTCTCTACAAATGAATCTGTAAACATAAGGCAATCTAATCAAAATCCAAGTATTTTTTTCTGGAGCTTAACCAAATAATTCTAAAACACATCAGGGAAATTTAGCATGAAGTTAGTTGTGCATTTTTGAAAGGAAAAAGGAAAAGAATAAGGGAGAAGAGGGGGAAGTCTTCAAGGATATATAAAAAACAGGAGAATTATTTGCGTAGGGTACCAGTCTCAGCATAGACAGATCAATGGAACAGACTGTGTAATCCAAAAACAAATTTAAGAATGTTGCCTCTGATAAGAGTGACCTTTCAAGAGAGTGAAAAAGAATGGACTGCTTAAAAATAGGCTCTTCTGGACACCAAAGAGCCTACACATGTGGCAAAATTGCGTAGAACTGAATACGCAGTGTTCATATCCTGGTCGTGACATTATACTGTGATTTATAGAATATTAGCAAAAATCTTGGTGAAGTATAAGCACATTCTTATTCTTATGATTGCTGATCATTTTGCAGTTATCTCAACAAAAACGTTAACTAAAAATAGTGCTGAGGAAAACAAACTCGTATTTTTAAAACATTAGATCCTTCCAGTTAAGAAGAATGAATTATCAAATTTTAGAATTCAAACTGTAAGTGAATTACCAGTATATGGAGCAAGGAAGGACTTTTCTCACCATAACTCCTGAAGCCATAAGCCACAACAGAAGATTGATGGAAAAAGAAGACTGATGGAAGTTGATGGATTCGTCTACATTTTCTACATAAAAATTAAAGTTTGGCATAGCAACAAAAAATTACGTAAAAATAAAAGAGACATAAATTAGGAAAACTACTTCCATATATGTAAAAGATGATGAGTTAATTTCTTAGAAATCTCTGAAGAGCTCTTACAAATCAGTAAGAAAAACAGTAGCTACCCTTATTGGAAAATGGACCGGACGTGAACAGTAATTCACAAAAAAAGAGAAACAAGAAGCCAGTGAGCTTGTGAAGAAATTTAGGCAATGAAGCAGAAACTGGCGGAGAAGAAAGGATGAACTCTGGAAGAAATACGGCTGAAGGAAGCTGAGAGGTGATATCTTATTTGTCCTGTGCTTAGTTGCTCAGTCGTGTCCGACTCTTTGCGACCCCGTGGACTGTAGCCCACCAGGCTCCTCTGTCCATGGGAGTCTCCAGGCAAGAATCCTGGAGTGGGTTGCCATGCCCTCTTCCAGGGGATCTTCCCACCCAGGGATAGAACCCAGGTCTCCCGCATTGCTGGAGGATACTTTACCATTTGAGCCACTAGTATACTATTTATTTACCGATATCTTATTTACTAATAACAGTTAGCTCCGCACCTGGCACACAGCACACGTTCAGGAGATGTTTGTCGAATGGATGAGTAGGTGGAGAGAGCTCAGGTGGCCCGTCAAGAAGAAGGAGGACTTTAGGGGCACGTGGGACGGGAGAGGAAGGTAGAAGTGTGGTCTGACTTCAAGGGAGAAGCGGGTGACTTAGGTGAGCCATGGTTGCAGAGCCTGTTTTGCCCGTAAAACCAGAAGTGGTGTCATGGGAAGAAAAGCCCTCTGTGTTGGTTTCTGAAGGCCTCCAGCGAAACCACACTCGGGTAGGAGCGTCCCAGAGATGCAGTGCAGGGTTTGAACCGCCCTCTTCAAGGCCTTGTGTCTGAGTGAACGGCTGCTCACTCATCTTCCCAGCCCCCAGGGGCGACCAGTAGCTCTGCCCTCTTCCAGCCCCATGATTTTGCGGTCAAGCTCAGCATAAGCTGCGTGGTTGACAAGACGCACGCTAGGTGCAGGGTGCACCTGGACTCTGGTTTGCACTGGGCTGGTTTGGCGCCTGGACTCTGGTTTGCACTGGGCTCCTCAGACTTGTTCTCTGACTTTGAAGGTCACATTTCCAGTTTTGAAAGGAACTCACCAAAGACCCTTGCATTTGGGTTCATAGCCTGAGTGCACGGGAAATGTTTGTCTTCAGGGTTTCTTCCTTCAGTGGAAAAATCAGTGAATCAGCCCTTTCTTTCCCCCTGACTAGCTAAAAGGCCATTTAGCTACATCTGTATTTTTCAAACAGCCCCTCTGGCAGCTCTTACACTGACTCCATTTGTGCCCAAACATCACTGTGTTCTCTGAGATGGGTTGTCTGCTGGCTTTGGGCAAAAGAAAGTCATATTGCTTTCTGAAACTAATAATACCAAAAATTAAATATTCTTAAGAAAAGGCCCCAACAGAGCTCCCTCAATGAACAGTTTATTACAGAGCAGTGTGACTCGTTTAGATAAAGCCTGGAAGGGGCCTCTCCGAAGAATGAGGCTTGAGCCTCTAAAGACTCTTTTAAAGAAATGGGAGGGAAAGAGGGAAGAAGAGAGGATGGGAGAAAAGGAAAGAAAACCTTGATGTTTCTGCAGGGAGCTTTGATTCCTAGAGCAGCTTTTCACTGAAGGGGGAGGATGTCTGCCAAATGTTTCCAGGAAATTCTGGGTGATGGTGGGTAGGTACTGGTACAGTGGCAACATTCTGCCGTAGCTCAGGCAGCGGTGATGTGTGCCATGGACTGGGTGACTAATGAGCCACTGAAGCCTCCTCCCTCCCAGTTCTCCAGGCTGCTTGGCTTCTGGACGACGGCCCTCTTAGGGGTTTCAGACTGCTATCCTCTCCTCGTGTCCTTACAGGGTGGAGAGCAGAGAAGAAACTAGCTCTCACTGGTGAATCTCAACAGGGTGCAAATCCCAGCATGAGGCCTCCACCCTCATGACCTCATCCAAACCCACTCACTTCCCAAAGGTCCCACCTCCTGATGCATTGCTTTGAGGGGATATGGTTTCAACATACAAATCTGGAGAGGACACACTTAGTCCATAATGTAGGAAATTTCTCGAGTTTATAGGGAAGAAATACAGAGTGGGGAAGAACACGGGATGTGATGAATGGCATGCGTTTCTTCACTCTTACATAACCCTGTTGTTGAGCTGGTGTGGGCCTTGCTTCCTTCATCCCAGTACATCGTACATCTAAGTGAAACCCTGAAAGGTGAGAGAGACTGCAGTATTCCCCAGGCCTTTGCCTTCCAGCTAGATTTCCGGAAGCACTAGGAGCCCGTAAAGGAGCCCCGAGGCTGCTGCTCTGGGAGGAGGGAGGTGGCGAGAAGGTGGGCTGGAAGCCAGCCAGGTCGCGCAGAACAGGTGGGCACCGCTGTTGCGTACAGCAGCTGCCGCCACTCCAGGGAACCTTGCAGCCGTCTCATCGGTGGCAAGAAATTCACAAAGGCAGGTGGGTTTGCTTGTGCTTTATCTAATAAGGGCTTTCCAGGTGGCTCAGGGGCAAAGAATCTGCCTGCCAATGTAGGAGACACGGGAGATGCAGGTCAGCTCCCTGGGTCGGGAAGAACCCCTAGAGGAGGAGATGGCCGCCCACTCCAGGGTTCTTACTTGAAGAATCCCATGGACGGAGGAGTCTAGTGGGCTACGATCCATGGGCTCTCAAAGAGCTGGATACAGCTGAGCAACTGGCACACACACACACGCACACACACACACACATTTTCATGATGCCTCAAAACGTCTTGCAGCCAGATCCTCTCACTCATGTTGAGGAAAAACACCTTCCATCAGTCACCACCTGTGTTGTGCTAACATTCTACTTAATTGAGCTGTTTCATGAAGTCTGGGCGAGGGCAGTTTTATTCACGAGAGAACGTGATTATAGGTGCTGGCTTCTAAGGGGGTAGTTTCATGATTTCAAAGTTAAGAAGCCCTGGAATTGGGACACCTACTTGAGATAAGTAAATTCAACCACTTTCCCCTTTGAAAATGAGACTAAAATCAGAAATAATGATAGCACTCATTCCAACTGCCATGCTAGCTAAAGGTTTGTGAGGAGGATGGGAGCTTGAGACAGTATTAAACACAGAACTGATGCCCCCAGGACCCCATGGATCTCTCAGGAAAATGAAATTTGTAAAATTCCTCTTTGAGAGCTGACATAGTCTGATTCCCATGAGGCCAATTTTGCTACCTTTTGAGGACAAAACCAGCCAGTCCATCCTAAAGGAGATCAGCCCTGGGTGTTCATTGGAAGGACTGACGTTGAGGCTGAAACTCCCAATACTTTGGACTTTGATGAAGAATTGACTCATTGAAAAAGACCCTGACGCTGAGAGGGATTGGAGGCAGGAGGAGAAGGGGACGACAGAGGATGAGATGGCTGGATGGCATCACCGACTCCATGGACATGGGTTTGGGTAGACTCCGGGAATTGGTGATGGACAGGGAGGCCTGGCGTGCTGTGATTCATGGGGTCGAAGAGAGTGGGACACGACCAAGCGACTGAACTGAACTGAGCTGAGGACAAAACTCACTGTGATCTAAAAGTAATGCAAATGATTTGAAGAATCCTTTTTTGGGTCACCTCCCTGTTTTCTGCTTTTATAGTCAGGACATCAGTCATTTATTTTTGACTTTTGAAATGCTTATTGCCAAAGAGTGTGGAAATGTCCCTTAGTTCAGAGTTACCTGGAGAATAGTTTGGTCTTAATATCTACACATGATATCGTCATCTTTTGTCAAGGGTGCTTTACTGTTACCGAGATGAGAGAGGAGTCATAATCCTAAAAACAGCACATTCTCAAAATGTCCTTAACTTTAGGAAGGACGCCTGACTGTGGAGTCCACAAGCGTACCTATCTCAGGTGGACACTGAGAATACCTTTGGCCTGCTCGGTGCATTATGAAACACTTTAAATCAGCTGCGATGTCTTTGTGGTTGAGAAACGTTACCAACAGGGAGACGATAGGTTCACCCACCCGACTGGTAGGAGAACTGTGGATACCTAAGGTGAGCTCACCCCAGAATCCTGGGACGGTGAAATACAACAGAATGAGCCAATGAGCTCAGGCTCACGCCCTGCCCTCTTGAATCACAGCATATTTGAATCTGAAGTTCCTTAGAGTACATCTAGGCCATCCTACCCCCATATTACCAAAGGGACAACCAGGATAAGGTGTGGCCGTCACACCCTTAGGGCGTTCATAGTCTGCACTGGAACCCAGACCCCTGCCTGGTGTGCTGAGTGGCTGTCAGCCGCTTTCTTAACCTCTGGGCACTTCTGATTTCTCATGTGTCAGGAGAGTGAGAGTGCAAGCTGCTCAGTCGTGTCCAACTCTCTGTGGCCCCATGAACTACACAGTCCATGGACTCCTCCCGGCCAGAATCCTGGAGTGGGGAGCCTTTCCCTTCTCCAGGGGATCTTCCCAACCCAGGCATCGAACCCAGGCCTCCCACATTGCAGGCAGATTCTTTACCAGCTGAGCCACCGGGGAAGCCCAAGAATACTGGAGAGGGTAGCCTATCCCTTCTCCAGTGCATCTTCCCGGCCCGGGAATTGAACCGGGGTCTCCTGCATTATGGGCGGATTCTTTACTCAGGGGGGGAATGATATTCCTACTTCTCAAGGGTGGATGAGGACTGAAGAAGCACTTTCATGCGCAGCGCTCAGCACCATGCTGGCTCACAGTGCAAACCGCCAGCGTCCGTCTCATCCTCACTGGACACTATTCTGCCCGCCTCAAGGAGCTGGAGGGAACAGCCAAGTAGCCTTGTGCGCGAGGACCCAGAGAGGTTTAACACTAAAGCAGCAGGTCGTAGAGCGGAGGAGGAAATTCCTAAAACCAACCTACTTCCCTTGTTTTTCTCACTAGATCGCGCAGTTGTCAATGACATCACTGTAAACGGTGCAGTTACCGCCCTCCTAAAGGCCGAGAGTTGTCTCGGTCCCCTCTTGGTCTGTGACATCGCTGAGCAAGCCTGGCTTCAGTGGAAAGCCAGAACAGTGGTTCTCCTGCTCGAGGGTAACTGTATATGCGGGCAGGAGACGGGGCCCAGCCCCAGAGACACACTCCACTGGGCAAGGCTCAGGGTCTGCACCTAGCAGGCTCTCCAGCTGGCTTTGGTATCATGGGGTCCGGCACGCAGGTGAGGAGCGCTGCCTGGAACACGACTGTGCGTGTGTGTGTGTGTGTGTGTGCGCAGTCATTCAGCCGTGTCCAACTCTTTACAGCCCCAGGGACTATGTATGGCCCGCCAGGCTCCTCTGTCCATGGGATTTTCCAGCCAAGAATACTGGAGAGGGTTGCCGTTTCCTCCTCCAGGGGATCTCCCAACCCAGGTACCAAACCCACATCTCCGGGGCCTCCTGCACTGGCGGGGGGGTTCCCTGCTGCTGAGCCCCCGAGAAGCCCCGGGTCTGCTCCTTCACCAAGATGAGCCTGCCCAGTGCTCAGCAGAGGCCCGTCAAGAAAGCCGATGTAGGACCAGTGCCCTCCTCAGCCCTCGCTCACACTCCTCACCCCCCTCCCCCCAGCCCCGCAATAATCCAAAACCGTTTACAAAAGCTAAATCATGCGTGGCATCCACCAGGGGATGGCCTGGCTGGGAAGTGCCCCTTCCTTGCTTCATTTCCTTAAGTGACGCACTCAGTAAAAAGTCCTTGAATATTTTAGAAAACATTTCAATCCAAAGAAGGGGAGCAGCTCCACCATGGCTGAAGCTGCTATGGACCCACCGTTAACCCAGAACTTTCCAAGAGAGCTCATTTGACACCACGCGCCACCTGAAGGGGTTTTCTGTGTTATGTGTTAATATACAAACGAGATGGGCTCGCCTTTGCCTCTAGGCTTCCCTGATCGTTCAGCTGGTAAAGAACCCACCTGCAATGCAGGAAACCCTGGTTCGATCCCTGAGTTGGGAAGATCTGCTGGAGAAGGAAAAGGCTGCCCACTCCAATATTCTGGCCTGGAGAATTCCATGGACTATAGAGTCCATGGGGTCACAAACAGCCTGACAAGACTGAGTGCCTTTCACTTTCGCCTCTAGGACCCCAGAAGTATTCATCCTTCACTGGGGTTTGGGGGGGGGGTAAATGCGGTGTGGGGGGCTGGCTTGCTTTAGAACCTTCCCAGGCAGACATGACTGTTGTCTCCAACCCCTCCCGCCCCCGTGCCCTGACCCCAGTGGGTGATGTTTTCCTAAGCGGCACCGCAGTCCTTTTATCACAGCCACTGTGGTGCTGGTTTAAACGCAGGTTTTCTGGCCTCATTGGACCTCCTGAGTCAGAATCTCTGGATGAGGCCTGGAAATCCTGTTTTGAACCAGCTCCTCAGGGAGTTTTCATGAGTACTCAACTTCAAAACTTCTGTCCTGGTGACTTTAGTTCCCGTCTACCTTATTCACTTCTCAGTGAATTTTCATCCTGTAAATAAAGGCGTGCTCGGAACTTCCATTCTTCCTGAAGCTTGACAGGAGGCTTCCGCCCATCTTTCATGTTGGGCAGGTGGCTCCGGCAAGGAGTCCGCTTGATCTGATAAGCAGCCTGGTACAGGTTTCCTTCTTGTGTGTTGTTTCCAGGCCTTGGTCTTCTGGATCGGGTTTGACGCTCCCGGGCGGCAGAAGCTACCTTCTAATTACCCCAGCCCTCTGCTCCTAGCACAGCATTTTGTCGTTGTTTGATCGCTAAGTTGTATCCCGCTTTTTGCAACAGCACAGACCAGCACACCAGGCTTCCCTGTCCTTCACTGTCTCCCGGGGTTTGTTCACACTCGTGTCCATTGAGTTGGTGATGCCATCTAACCATCTCATCCTCTGTCGTCCCCTTCTCCTCCTGCCTTCAGTCTTGCCCAGCATCAGGGTCTCTCCCAGTGAGTCAGCTCTTCACATCAGGTGGCCAAAGTATTGGAGCTTCAGCCGAGGCTGTGCTGAGCAGCCGTGATTTATTCCACATACAGGAGCCACAGGGCGCAACGCCAGACCAGGAAGGAAAACGCAGAGGAAGCCAGTTCTGTGTCCCATCGCCTCTCCTTGGTCATCTTCCAGTGGCTGGTTGTCAAGCAAGAACCAAGCCAAGGGAGAGACAGTCTTAGCTAGACTTTAGGAACTGACGGGGCTGCCTTCTCAGTCTGTATCAGGAGGACCAGGGTGGCCACAAACGTGGCGACGTGTGAAACCCCCCGGAGCCAAAGACACTTGTTTGGCGGAAGAATTCCCCTTGCAGAACTCAGCGAACAGCATTTGGGACAGGAAAGGAGTGACTTTCAAGCGTTCTAGAAAGGCTTCAGAAAGGGCTCTGAGTGACGCTCTTGCCCCGCTGCCTGAGTACAGGGGTGGCCCAGGGGGAGGTGAGTGGAAGTTTTCTTCCCTGCGTGGTATGTCAGCGTTTGGTACACAGCCGCGTTAGAGGGTTCAGACTGGCTTGTCAAATGAAAATCCTGGCCAGGGTGTTAACGGTAGCCGTTTCTGGTATTATTATATTGTTTGAGTGGCCGTTTATCATTAAACACCTCACTATAGACAGGTAAGAGTGGGTTGTGGAAGTTAGCCTCAGTTTACACCCTCGAGGCAGTCTCCTGGAGTCCGTTCTCAAGAGGTGGCTGTTTGGCACTGTGAATGTTGTTATGAAAGTCTACGCCGGAGGGAATACTGGGTAGCATAGGGAACGATAGAAGTAATTCGCCGTTGGAGAAGTGAGTGCTGGGCAAGATACAAGGGTGGCCATACAGAGGCGTGGACCCCAGCGCCTTGTGTGAGTGAGGCAACGCACCAAGCAAGGCTGGCATGCTTTCAGCAGCCCTGGAGGCCTAGAGCGTCACTATTTCTGCCACCTGGAAGTCAACGAGCAAAAAGGGAAAGGACAGAATAATTGAACAGGTCCTCGAGAGGGTGTCCAAGTGACCACGAGGTGTATGAAAAGCTGCTCGACTTTGTAGACATCAAGGAGGTGCCGTTTAAGCCACTGCATACCCACCAGCGTGGCTATGGTGGCAAGACTGTGAGGAACGGAACTCTCAGACACTGGTGCGGGCAGGCTGAGTCAGCACTCCACTCTGCTGACCGTGCACACGTCCTGTGAGTCAGCACTCCCCTCCTAAGTAAGTGCGTGTGAGAGAAATGGTGCTGTGTGCTCCAGAGTGTCTGTAGAAACACTGTTCATAACAACCGCAAACTGGAGGCGACCGCAGTGTGTCAGCGGGAGAAGGCCCTGCCCAACCCGCCCGCTGTCGCCCTCAGTGTGTATCTGTTCCTTAACACTGAACAGATTCAACAACTTGCTTCATTAACGGGTGGGCTTTCTATTAAATTCCAAATCCCTTGCGGGCCTCCTCTTAAAGTTCCTGTGAGTCCCTTGAAAAAATTCCAAGTCCCAGAGAGAAGACATTTTGTTAACTATGGCTACATAGCAAACCACCCCAACGTATTAATAGCAGCTTAAACAACTTGGGACGTTTCTCACAACTGTGTGGCTCCGTGGGCGCAGCTGCTGGTTGGTTGGTTGGTTCCCCAAGGTGTCGGCTGGTATAACTCACACCGCACTCAGCTGGGAGCGCGACTGCGGCTGAAGGTCCGAGAGGCTTCACGCAGCATCTGGGGAGGCTGGGATGGCTGAGGCCGGGCCTCTTTCTGCAGCTAAGGGCTCACACTTCCTACACGGTGGCTCAGAGGTCCTGGGAGAGAAAGACAAAGTCTGGGGGCTTCTTGCCATTTGAGCCTGGAACTGCGGCAGCCTCGCTTCTACCGCGTCCTGCTGATCAGAGCACGTCTCTAGGTCACCCAGGGTTCACGGGAAAGGAAGGAGGCTTCTCCCCTCAAGTGCTTGCAGGCTTGGGAGCAGTTTGTTCAAAATCGCCTTTCGAACCACTGACCCAGGCAACAAGGGTAAGGAAGGGCTCAGGCCAGGCCTCCACCACTCAGAAGGTAGCCTGGGTAGTAGCCTCAGTCTCCTTGCCTGAAACACCAAAGCTTGGGTGTGAGAGCTGTGAAGCCCCTTTCAGCTCTAACAGCTGTGGTTCCACGGTCTGTGTAGAGACAGTGTGCCTAGTGAGACCCTTCAGACCCATCACTGGAACCCCCTCCGCAACCAACCCAAGAATAATCTACGGGGTCTGCTCTTGCCTCCTTTTCCCATCCCAATGAAGGGTCTCTTCAACTGAAGGGTCTTTTGAAACTGAAGGGTCTTTTGGGGGAAAAAAATATCCACAAACTCCTTTCATCCCACACAAAGAAGCATTTCTGAATCAAAAGAAGATTATGAAGACATTTATTCAAGTCAAAGTTTGATTTATTAGTGTAATGAGATAAACCAAGAGGAATACTTCTTCCGGGCAGGTGTTTACATGCAATCTGAAGAAATGTCCCAGAATATTTTCAAAATATTTTAACATAGTTTTCTCAGTTTAAAAGTAAAGATTTTTTTAAAAAACAAACCCATGGCCTACCACACTGGGTACTGTAGGCTTTTAAAAAGTGATGAAAGATACAAAACATTAAGAAACAGTTACATCACCCACGCTGTCACCACCCTAAAACGACCTGATTGAGCCTTTGTCTCTCTGTTTGTTTCCTTCTCTGTATTGGCAGACATTGGTTCCAGGCCCACCTCTTTTTCGGGGGCGCTGGTAAACGACAACCAGTCTGAGAAGAAACCCACTCCTGTAGGTGACTAGCTTGAGAAGCGGGCTTGTGGCTTGTTGCTGCTTAATGGCATATGATGGAAACTTTGCCGGGGGGCTTCTGGAAAGGCTTCTGTGCTCTGATAACGATGTAAGCAGGGTAGGAACAAAACACGCGCCGACTCTGGACTCGGGTGTGTGAGGGGGTCCTTCCTGAAGTGCTGGCGTGGGAGGCTGGCCGACACGCTGATGGAGCCAACGTCAGAAAAGGCGAGGTGATCGTGGCTCATAGATCTTGTTCCAAAGCCACCTAATCAACTGTTCCTGGAGCTGCCCTGCCTCCAAACGTCCTGTTCTACGAGATGATGCATCCCCTTTGTGTTTAAGCCACCCTTATTTACAATAGTTGTTACTGGCATCCAAAACCACCTTAACTGCTACAATATACAGAACTGTATAAATACGCTTTGTGAAGTTTATTCTTTCATCCAACAAATGATCAATGAAGACGAGCCAGACTAGAGTCTTTCTGTAGACACATCTTGGCTCTGCTTTTTTCCATATAACATTTTCTCTAGTCGTTACAAATTCTTTGCATGTGTAATTTTTAAAAATTTATTTACTTTTTAATTGAAGGATAATAGCTTTACAGAATTTTGTTGTTTTCTGTCAAACCTCAACACGAATCAGTCCATGTAATTTTTAAATTGAGGTATAGTCGATATACAATATAAGTTACAGGTGTACAGTACAGTGATTCTCAATTTTTATAGGCTAGACTCCATTATAGCTGCTATAGAATATTGCCTGTATTCCCTACGTATGTATCCTTCTAGCTCATTTTGTACATAATGTATGTGTATATCCTATGTATATTTTAAATTTCATTTTATTGAAGGGCAGTTGTTTGTGATGTGTTGGTTTCGGCTGCGTAGCGTAGCGACTCAGTTACACGTGTGTGGGTGTGTATAGAATACACACCTCTCTTCGTATTTTCCACTATGGTCTATTTCAGGGTGCCGAGCAGTCTCCTGAGCTGTGCGGTAGGACCCTTGTTGCCCCATTCTGCGTACACCACTTGGCGTCTGCTGACCCACACTCACTGCATCCCTCCCGCACCCCCTCCCCCTTGACAACCCCCAGTCTGTTCCCTATGGGTCTGTTCCCTACGAGTCTGTTCCCTATGAGTCTGTTCCCTACGGGTCTGTTCCCTACGAGTCTGTTCCCTACGGGCCTGTTCCCTACGGGCCTGTTCCCTACGAGTCTGTTCCCTATGAGTCTGTTCCCTACGGGCCTGTTCCCTACGAGTCTGCTCCCTATGAGTCTGTTCCCTACGGGTCTGTTCCCTACGAGTCTGCTCCCTACGAGTCTGTTCCCTACGGGTCTGTTCCCTACGAGTCTGCTCCCTACGAGTCTGTTCCCTACGGGTCTGTTCCCTACGAGTCTGTTCCCTATGAGTCTGTTCCCTACGGGTCTGTTCCCTACGAGTCTGTTCCCTACGGGCCTGTTCCCTACGGGCCTGTTCCCTACAGGTCTGTTCCCTACGGGTCTGCTCCCCGCTGCTTTCACAGGTGAACTCGCTGGCGTCATGCTTCAGGTTTCACACATGAGTGATGTCGCATGCTATTTGAGTTTCTCTTCCTGATTTTCTTCCCTCGGTATGATCATCTCTGGGTCTATCCACGTTGCTGCAGGTAACATTATTTCATTGTTTGGACGGCTGACTAGTTTTCTACTGTTCATATGGGCCCACCTTCTTTACCCACTCATCCGTTGAGGGACGTTTAGGTTGTGAACTGTGGACAGTGCTGCCGTGAACTCAGGCGTGCAGGCACCTTTCCAGACCACAGTTTGCCCAGAGACTTGCCCAGGAGTGGGTCTGCTGGGCCACACGCCAGCTCCGTTTTCAGCTTCCTGAGGAACCTCCGTGCTGTTTTCGCGAGTCTGTTGGCCATCTGTACGTTTTCTTTGGAGGAATGTCTGCTTATTTCTTCTGCCCATGTTTCAACTGGGTTGTTTTTTTATTATTGAATTGTATGAGCTGTTTGTATATTTCGGAAACTAAGCCCCTGTCGGTCACATCATTTGTGATATTTCCTCTTAGACCGTAGACGGTTGTTTCATTTTGTTTATGGTTTCCTTTGCTGTGCAAAAGCTTATCAATTTGATGAGGTCCCATTTGTTTATTTTGCTTTTATTTTTACTGCCTTGGGAGACTGACCTAAGAAAACCTTGCTACCATTTATGTCAGAGAATGTTTGCCTGCTCTCTCTCTTAGGAGCTTTATGGTGTCATGTCTCGTATTTGACTCTTAAGCCATTCTGAGTTTGTTTTGTGTGTGGTGTGAGAATGTTCTAACTTCACTGGTTCACACGCAGCAGTCGAGTGTCCCAGCACCACTTGCTGAAGAAGCTGTATTCTCTGCATTGTGTGTTCTGGCCTCATTTATCGAAAATTAACTGGCCATAGCTGTGTTTGGGTTTATTTCTGGCTTTCTGTTCTGCCCCGCTGGTCCACGTGTCTGTTTTGGGGCAAGGACCACTCTGTTCGATTTCTGGAGCTTTGCAGTATTGTCTGAAGTCTGGGAGGGTTTGGCATCCTGCTTCTTTCTTTTTCCTCAGGACCGCTTTGGCAATTCCTGGTCTCTGGTGGTCTCATATAGATTTTAGCATTACGTGTTCCGGTTCTGTTGCGTATATGTAATTCCAGTGGCTTCAGCTAAATGGCTACTTTTACTTAGCTGCTGCCCTATTATCTGCCATTCAGGTTGCTAAAGATTCTCATTGTTAAAAGTAAAGGCAGGTGACATCAGTGTACACACATAAGTAGTCACATTTCTGATAGTTTTGAAGATATAGTCCTTAAAAATTATAAACAAAAAGATATAAATACTTCTAAGATGTCTGATACATATTCTCAGATTGCTGTCTAGACAATGTATGCTGATTTGCAGGCCTCCACACAGTGTTTGCTATTTGCTACTGCATGTGAGGGCACTCTCATGATACACATTTTTCCCCAAATGTTTCCAGAAAAAATTATGATGAAAGTCTATAGGACACATTTGATCAACAACTCAGTGGCATAAAAAAAGAAAAATGGTAAGGGAGACTGTGAACAAAGGAAAGAGGCGTGAAAGATATGCTTCATGGACCTCGTTAGGATCCTGATTTATACAGGTGATCTGTACAGTCTGGAGAGACTGGAATATGGACTGGGTATTATTTCCTGTTAAGAAGCTGGTGTTAATCTCGTTAGGTGTGATAACGACGCAGTGGTTACATCCGGAAAATAAAGTGCTTGTCAGTTACAGAGGCATCATTATTAATGGATAAGATGGCATGCTGTCTCGGGTTTATCAATACTTTAAAAATCTCCAGCAGGTAAAGGGGGTGGGGTGGGATAGGGAAAACATGATTGGCAAGATGTTGACAGCTGCTGAAACCAGGAACTGTGAGTTTACTGTGTTCTCTCTACCTTTGTGTGTATTTGAAAAGCATAATGCGAAACTTTTCTATTTTTCGCCTTAATTTTTTAAGAGAATATTTAGACAGTATGTGCTCGAGGGCCGGGAGTGGCAGGTCTTGCTCTGTCCTCCTGGTCCAGGTGAGGGGCTCTATGGGGGTGGTGGGCCCCTGGCCAGGCCTGCCGCTTCCTTCCTGACCCCAGGGACACACCCAGGATCAGGAGCCACCCTGAGGTTGCAATCACATCAGAAGCAGATCTGGAATAGTCAAGGGGGCCAGATGGACGCAGACCACCAGGCGAGCCCCCGCCTCGGCCTCCAGACCACACCGTGCCCACAACCCCCGATCAGCTGGGCCATGCGCTCCCAGACTCGGGGGCTGGACACAAGCCCCGTGACCTCAGACCTGAAGCTCAGGGACAAAACGGTATGCTGAAAAGCACGCCGTCTGACAATCAGCGTCATGCGTGTGTATGAAACACGGGGGGACCAAACGCATGGGGTGCAGCGGGGTTTTAACTCCGACTGAACGGCGTCGCATGCTGGGAGCGGCACCCGCGCGCTCCCGTTGTGTGTCTGAGTCAGGGAGGACGGCGGGTGTCCGCGTCTGACGCCGGCCGCTCCCGACCGTGTCGGCTTCGGCAGCCCCTCGCGTGGGTGTGTGTGTGGCGCGCGGGGCGGCGGACGCTCGGCTCGTCTCCCTCCAGTTCTACTTTCAGCGCGCGCGGCCGCGCCTGGGCTCTCCCCGCGCTGCAGTCAGGTGGGAGGCCGCGGGCCTGGAGACCAGACAGCCCTCGGTGCTAACTAGGCTTCACCGCTGCGAGTGGCGTGGGGATGAGGAGTCAGTGAACCGGGCAGAGAGCAGGCTTCTGATAACGCCTGTGCCCGTTTCCCCACCGAGGAGGACCTTGAGGCTTATTATTTCCAATCCAAGGCATTGGTAATGCCCAGTAACAGGGGACTCAAAAGAGTGGAGACTTTCTGTGAAAATGCCTGCTTATTCGCTGACACACTTTTAAGCTCTGAGAGCAGTCCGAGCTATGGAAACACCTCTAACTGCAAACACTGGGAAGCGGTCTCCCGTGGCTTCTGTGAACACCACCACTTGTCCTGTCTTCTGTTACTTTTGCTGATTAAAAAGAGGGCAGTGATCAAGAAAATTCAGTAGGTAATCAACAGTCATGGATTATCTTGATAAAACTGAATGTTTTAAAACCAGCCAAACGAGAAAGAATCTAGAGATCCTAAATTCCTGGGACAACTGGCGGGAAGAGATGATGCGGTTTGTGTATGCACGTATATTACTCAGCCATGAAGAGGAGCGGAAAAGGAACGCCACTGGCAGCGATGTGGGCGGACCTAGAGAGTGTCAGAGAGTCTGAAGTCAGTCAGAAAGAGAAAAATATATTGTCACTTACTTGTGGAATCTATAAAAAATGGTATGCGTGCCTGCCAGTCACGTCCGACTCTCTGCAACCCCCATGAACTGTCTACGGGATTTCCCAGGGAAGAATACTGGGACGAGTTGCAGTTTTCTTCTCCAGGGGCTCTTTCCCACCCAGAGGTTGAACCCATGTCTCTTGCACTGGCAGGTGGGTTCTTTACCCCTGAGCCTGGGAAGCCAGGAAAATGGTGCAGATGAACCCATTCGCAAATAGTCTCCAACGGAGAGAACGAGCCTGGTCAGCCAGGTGGGGAGCAGACACCGTGTAGAAATAGGTGACTAATGGGGGCCTACTGGGCAGCGCAGGGTCGCGACCCAGCGGCCTGTGTGACCTAAACGGGAAGCGGCTCTAACAAGGAGGCGATGCAGGCATGCGCGCAGCTGAGTCACTTTGCTGAACAGAAGGAAAAGCCCGGTGTTGGAAAACGACTCTACTTCAGTCCTCGGCCAATCTGCCAATCTCTGCAATGTCAGAGCATCACTAGGAGTCTCATTCATTAGAAACACAGCAGCTCACCAAGCGTGTCAGCTGCCTTCAGCACTGGCCCTGTGTGTACCACAGGCATTTGTCCCAAGGAAGGCTGCATTCAGGGCCCTGAAGCCAGGGCAGAGCTGGCTTCACCCTGGCCTCACCCTGCCTTGCTTCGTGGACAGCAGTTTATCTGTCCCAGCCTGGATGCCGGGCTCCCGGAGGGA
Source organism: Ovis canadensis (assembly GCF_042477335.2). NCBI lineage: Eukaryota > Metazoa > Chordata > Mammalia > Artiodactyla > Bovidae > Ovis > Ovis canadensis. The sequence goes on from NC_091251.1 coordinate 112,230,923, forward strand.
GGGCCCTGTCCAGGCCATCCCGGCGTGGCCCCGACTCCTAGCGCCAGTTTCCGGACCCGACGGCCGCGCGGTGAGTGGTTGCTCTTGCCTTTGCCGGTTGCGGTTCTGTCGCTCGGCCGAGTCCGGCTCTCTGAACCCCGCGGACGGCAGCACGCCAGGGCGGGAGCTGCGTTTCACTCCCTTTGCTCTGCTCTCCAAGAGGAAAATCACTGAGTCCTCTGTGCGTCAGGAAGGAAGGTTTTAAATACTTACACATTGTTGGCAGCGCTGGGTCCCCACTGACGTGCAGTTTTCTCTACTCGCAGTGACTCGGGGATCCCTCTCATCGCCGTGTGCAGACTTCTCACCGCAGGGGCGTCTCGGGCTGTGGGACTCAGGCTCAGGGCCCGTGGGCCCCGGTGTTGTGGTGTGGCTTTTGTGATTGTGGTGTATGTGGCTTTGGTGGCTGTGTTGTGTGGCCCCGGTGGTTGTGGTGTGTGGGCCCAGTCGTTGGAGCACACGGGCTCGCCCGCCCTGCAGCGTGTGGGATCTTCTTGGGCCAGGGATCGACCTGGTGTCCTTTGCGTTGCAAGATGGATCCTTAACCACTGGACCATCAGGAAGGGAAGCTGCTCAGTTGTGTCCGACTCTTTGCGACCCCGTGGACTGTCGCGCCAGGCTCCTCTGTCCCTGGAACTCTCCAGGCACGAATCCTGGAGTGGGTTGCCATTTCCTTCTCCATGGGATCTTCCCGACCAGGGATGGAACCCAGGTCTCCTGCCTTGTGGGCAGACGCTTACTGTCTGAGCCCCAGGGAAGCCCCTGCAACACCAGGGCGGCCCAGAAAGGACGGTTCACTACAAGAAAGTGTTGGCCCTCTCGAGCCCTGCGTTACACGAGTGAGTCCCCTGGCCCTTGGCAAGCGTTTCCCCTTGCCCCTCCGTTTGCAGAGCTGCTGCTATTTCTGGGCCTTCTCCATTTCAGTGACTTTACCCAGTTTCCGGAATGTTGTTGGGTCAATAAATGGCCCCAGATAAACACTGCTCCTTTCCCCTGCATGTTGCCTCAGTTCTGTTTCAGTGAAGAGAGCCAAGGTACCCATTAGCTTTACAGCCTTGGGTGAGGACTCCAGGTTTCCTTTTTACATCTTCTTCGTGCAGGAACATGCAGAAGCTTTACTGGTTTCAGGAGTTCACTGAGCCGGAGGAGGTGCCCCAGCGCCCCTAGATCAGGAAGCAATCACTCAACACCTTGCCGACCCCGCTGTGTTCCTTGGACTAGGTAGAAAAAAACCGCTGCTCTCAGTTCAGTCTGTAAACTCAGTTTTTTCTTAACCCTCTGCTACTTCAGCCGCCTCATTTCAACTCGAGCTTGGGGATAAGAATTAAAGGTACTAACAAAGAAAAGACAACAAAGACAGAACTTCCTTACCTCAAACGAGGATGTCTGATAACGAAGCCCACACTGCCAGGAGTCACTGAGCACCTTTAAGTTTCAAAACAAGGGTTCCAGAGAAGAGATGACGGTCTGACATTCCACCACTAAGGGCTGGGATTGTACCTGCCATCAGAATTATCCCCGGTCCCTTGCTCCTTCCTTACCAGGTCATCCTGTTCATTCCACTCCATGCCATCCAGCTAAAAAGCTAAAATGTGGTGTCTTCCTCCCGCCTCTTGGAGGAATTAATTGCATGCTAAAGAGTAGCTACATGCGATTAGTGTCCGATGTAATGCACTTTAGGACTTCCCTGGAGACTCAGGTGGAAAAGAATCTGCCTGCAGTGCAGGAGACACGGGTTCTATCCTGGGTCAAGAAGATCCCTGTAGAAAGAAATGGCAACCCACTCCCGTTTTCTTGCCTGGAGAATCCCACAGACAGAGGAGGCTGGCGGGCTACAGTCCATGGGCTCACACAGAGTCAGATACAACTGAGAAAGGAAAGTTGAATTTAATTGGAAAACTAAACAGTAACTCTATTCCTTTCCAAGGCAAACCATTCAATATCACAGTAATCCAAGTCTATGCCCCATCAGTAACGCTGAAGAAGCTGAAGTTGAACGGTTCTATGAAGACCTACAAGACCTTTTAGAACTAACACCCAAAAAAGATGTCCTTTTCATTATAGGGGACTGGAATGCAAAAGTAGGAAGTCAAAAAACACTGGGAGTAACAGGCAAATTTGGCCTTGGAATGCGGGATGAAGCAAGGCAAAGACTAATAGAGTTTTGCCAAGAGAACGCACTGATCATAGCAAACACCCTCTTCCAACAACACAAGAGAAGACTCTACACATGGACATCACCAGATGGTCAACACCGATATCAGATTGATTATATTCCTTGCAGCCAAAGATGGAGAAGCTCTATACAGTCAGCAAAAACAAGACCGGGAGCTGACTGTGGCTCAGATCATGAACTCCTTATTGCCAAATTCAGACTTAAATTGAAGAAAATAGGGAAAACCACTAGACCATTCAGGTATGACCTAAATCAAATCCCTTATGATTCTACAGTGGAAGTGAGAAATAGATTTAAGGGCCTAGATCTGATAGATAGAGTGCCTGATGAACTATGGATGGAGGTTTGTGACACTGTACAGGAGACAGGGATCAAGACCATCCCCAAGAAAAAGAAATGCAAAAAAGCAAAATGGCTGTCTGAGGAGGTCTTACAAATAGCTCTGAAAAGAAGAGAAGCGAAAAGCAAAGGAGAAAAGGAAAGATATAAGCATTTGAATGCAGAGTTCCAAAGAATAGCAAGGAGAGATAAGAAAGCCTTCCTCGGTGATTCATGCAAAGAAATACAGGAAAACAACAGAATGGGAAATACTCGAGATCTCTTCAAGCAAGTTAGAGATACCAAGGGAACATTTCATGCAAAGATGGGCTCGATAAAGGACAGAAATGGTATGGACCTAACAGAAGCAGAAAATATTAAGAAGAGGTGGCGAGAATACACAGAAGAACTGTACAAAAAAAGATCTTCACGACCCAGATAATCACGATGGCATGATCACTCATCTAGAGCCAGGCATCCTGGAATGTGAAGTCAAGTGGGCCTTAGAAAGCATCACTACGAACAAAGCTAGTGGAGGTGATGGAATTCCAGTGGAGCTGTTTCAAATCCTGAAAGATGATGCTGTGAAAGTGCTGCACTCAATATGCCAGCAAATTTGGAAAACTCAGCAGTGGCCACAGGACTGGAAAAGGTCAGTTTTCACTCCAATCTCAAAGAAAGGCAATGCCAAAGAATGCTCAAACTACCACACAATTTAACTCATCTCACACGCTAGTAAAGTAATGCTCAAAATTCTCCAAGCCAGGCTTCAGCAATACGTGAACCGTGAACTTTCAGATGTTCAAGCTGGTTTAGAAAAGGCAGAGGAACCAGAGATCAAACTGCCAACATCCATTGGATCATAGAAAAAGCAAGAGAGTTCCAGAGAAACATATATTTCCGCTTTATTGACTATTCCAAAGCCTTTGACTGTGTGGATCACCACAAACTGTGGAAAATTCTTAAAGGGATGGGAATACCAGACCACCTGACCTGCCACTTGAGAAATCTGTGTGCAGGTCAGGAAGCAACAGTTAGAACTGGACATGGAACAACAGACTGGTTCCAAGTAGGAAAAGGAGTATGTCAAGGCTGTATACTGTCACCCTGCTTATTTAACTTATATGCAGAGTACATCATGAGAAATGCTGGGCTGGAAGAAACACAAGCTGGAATCAAGATTTCTGGGAGAAATATCAATAACCTCAGATATGCAGATGACACCACCCTTACGGCAGAAAGTGAAGAGGAACTAAAGAGCCTCTTGATGAAAGTGAAAGAGCAGAGTGAAAAAGTTTGCCTAAAGCTCAACATTCAGAAAACGAAGATCATGGCATCTGGTCCCATCACTTCATGGCAAAGAGATGGGGAAACAGTGGAAACAGTGTCAGACTTTATTTTTTGGGGCTCCAGAATCACTGCAGAGGGTGATTGCAGCCATGAAATTAAAAGACGCTTACTCCTTGGAAGAAAAGTTATGACCAACCTAGATAGCATATTCAAAAGCAGAGACATTACTTTGCCAACCAAGGTCCATCTAGTCAAGGCTATGGTTTTTCCTGTGGTCATGTATGGATGTGAGAGTTGGACTGTGAAGAAAGCTGAGCGCCGAAGAATTGATGCTTTTGAACTGTGGTGTTGGAGAAGACTCTTGAGAGTCCCTTGGACTGCAAGGAGATCCAACCAGTCCATTCTAAAGGAGATCAGCCCTGGATGTTCTTTGGAAGGACTGATGCTAAAGCTGAAACTCCAATACTTTGGCCACCTCATGTGAAGAGTTGACTCATTGGAAAAGACCCTGATGCTGGGAAAGATCGAAAGCAGGAGGAGAAGGGGTCGACAGAGGATGAGATGGTTGGATGGCATCACCGACTCAATGGACATGGGTTTGAGTGAACTCCGGGAGCTGGTGATGGACAGGCAGGCCTGGCGTGCTGCGACTCATGGGGTTGCAAAGAGTCCAACACGACTGAGCGACTGAGCTGAACTGAACTGAAAGAGTAACAGTGTGCGCTCATCCAGGTGTTTGGGAAAGGCGGCCCTCTGGCGCCCCCTCAGGGAGCAGCAGTTATAATCTCAGGAGCTCACAGACGAAGGTCTGATCTGACTCCTACCGGGAATGCGCTGGGGGCCACTGGGTCAGCCACGGCAACAAAGCAAATCGGTAGTTTGCCCATAGCAGGCTGTTACCAGGAAAGAGGATTTTGGGTGAATCCAAGAGATCCCAGCGATGGGGCCCCAGCTAGGAGACTGGATCTGATTATGCAAACAGCAAGGTTTGATTTGAATTTAAAAAACCGAACCCAGTGAGGAATGCTGAGGACTTACTTTTCAAATGATGGTTGTTTTTTTTTCAAAAGGACTTTGATGCCTGTCCCCTCAGACAAATAAGATCCCTTAGGTTTACTGAATCAGTTGCTTGGAAGGAATTTATGTCCCTCAGGGTGGGCTGAAGCTTAGCGAGCGCCCCTGATTGACAAGTGCTGAGTGTCTTTCTCTTCCGTTTCTCCTTTTTCTTAGTGGTGTCCACTGTCCTACGATTGGTATTCTTAATTACATGTCTGTGTGTGGGAGTAGAAAGGTCAGTTCAGTTCAGTTCAGTCGCTCAGTCGTGTCCGACTCTTTGTGACCCCATGAATCGCAGCACGCCAGGCCTCCCTGTCCATCACCAACTCCCGGAGTTCACTCAGACTCACGTCCATCGAGTCGGTGATGCCATCCAGCCATCTCATCCTGGGTCGTCCCCTTCTCCTCCTGCCCCCAATCCCTCCCAGCATCAGAGTCTTTTCCAATGAGTCAACTCTTCGCATGAGGTGGCCAAAGTACTGGAGTTTCAGCTTTAGCATCAGTCCTTTCAAACAACACACAGGACTGATCTCCTGGTTGGATCTCCTTGCAGTCTGAGGGACTCTCAAGAGTCTTCTCCAACACCACAGTTCAAAAGCATCAATTCTTCAGCGCTCAGCATACATGACTACTGGAAAAACCATAGCCTTGACTAAACGGACCTATGTTGGCAAAGTCATGTCTCTGCTTTTCAATATGCTATCTAGGTTGGTCATAACTTTTCTTCCAAGGAGTAAGCGTCTTTTAATTTCATGGCTGCAGTCACCATCTGCAGTGATTTTGGAGCCCCCAAAAATAAAGTCTGACACCGTTTCCTATCACAGAATAAACACTTCACTACACGAGAGCTCCATGAAGGCAGGGCCCAGGTCTGCTTTTTCCCACCGTTCTAGTCCCAGTTCCTTGAATGGCAGCCAATAAGTGTTCATAGAGTAAGGGAATTCCCACGAGTCTGTGTGAGACTTCTTTGCACGAGCCTTCGGGTGTCACTCTGAACAATGGCTGTTCGGTCTGGCTGTTCGGGTTGTCTACTGTGCAAGAACGTCTAGCAGAACTGGGAGGGGAGGCTGGAATGCAGCCCTCGTTCTCATCACCACGCTGCTGTGGCTGGCTTGGAGCCCACTTGGAGGAAGAGGTGCCTTTTTCTTATTTGCAGTGCCGCACCCTACCAGCTCTGAGCAGCCCAGCTCTGATCAACACTTTATGTCTTCAAAAGGAAGTGGGAATTCTCCCTCCCATTCCTAGAAAGGCTGGGACGGAGTGTTTTTAAGGGAACTGTTTATTTAGGTCCTCTGAAGTGAAAGTCGCTCAGTCGTGTCCGGCTGTTTGTGACCCTGTGGGCTATACAGTCCATGGGATTCTCCAGGCCAAAACAGTGGAGTGGGTAGCCCTTCTCTTCTCCAGGAGATCTTCCTCATCCAGGCATCGAGCCCAGGTCTCCCACATTGCAAGCAGATTCTTTACCAACTGAGCTATCAGGGAAGCTCCCTCATTAACTTTTTCTTAAACCTGAAGTGAAGGGAGGTGAAAGTCTGACTCTTTGTAACCCCATGGACTTCTCCAGGACAGAATGCTGGAGTGGGTGGCCTTTCCCTTCTCCAGCGCATCTTCCTGACTCAGGGACCGAAGTGGGGTCTCCTGCATTGCAGGCGGGTTCTCTACCAGCTGAGCCACCAGGGAAGCCCAGGAATACTGGAGTGGGTGGCCTATCCCTGCTCCCGGGGATCTTCCCCAGCCAGGGATGGAACCCAGGTCTCCCGCACTGCAGGCGGGTTCTCTACCAGCTGAGCCACCAGGGAAGCCCAGGAATACTGGAGTGGGTGGCCTATCCCTGCTCCCGGGGTTTCTTCCCCAGCCAGGGGTGGAACCCAGGTCTCCCGCACTGCAGGCGGGTTCTCTACCAGCTGAGCCACAGGGAAGCCCAGGAATACTGGAGTGGGTGGCCTATCCCTGCTCCCGGGGATCTTCCCCAGCCAGGGATGGAACCCAGGTCTCCCGCACTGCAGGCGGGTTCTCTACCAGCTGAGCCACCAGGGAAGCCCAGGAATACTGGAGTGGGTGGCCTATCCCTGCTCCCGGGGATCTTCCCCAGCCAGGGGTGGAACCCAGGTCTCCCGCACTGCAGGCGGGTTCTCTACCAGCTGAGCCACAGGGAAGGCCCTCTGCCGGCCATCACGGCGAGACTCACGCTCCTCCGATTTCTGTCTCCCGCAGGGTTTGGGATGGCCACGCCAGCGACAGTGGGCGGGAAGGTGTTCCTGATCGTCTACGGCCTCCTGGGGTGCTCCAGCTCCCTCCTGTTCTTCAACCTCTTCCTGGAGCGCCTGATCGCCGCCATCGCCCGCGTCTCGCGGCGGCGCGGCGCGCGGAGCCCGGGGCGGGCGGCGCCCGGGAGGCCGCCGGCGCGCGTGCTGCTGCTGGCGCTGGGCGCCGCCTCCCTGGCGCTGTGCTGCGGCGCCGCCGCGCTGTACGCGGCCGCCGAGGGCTGGGGCTACCTGGACGCGCTCTACTTCTGCTTCGTGGCCTTCAGCACCATCGGCTTCGGGGACCTGGTCAGCGGCCAGCGGGCGCGCTACGACGGCCAGGGCCTCTACCGCGTGGCCAACTTCGTCCTCCTGCTCTCGGGCGTCTGCTGCCTCTACTCGCTCTTCAGCGTCGCGTCCGTCCTCGTCCGGCAGGCGGTGACCTGGGCCCTGGGCCGGGCGGCGGGCGCGGGCTGCGGGCGGGGCCGGGGCCGGGGCCGCGTGCGCGGCGGGGCCCGCGGGGCGGCGGAGGCGGGCGGCGGCTCGGGCGAGCCGGTCTCCACGAAGGGCGCGCTGGCGGCCGGCCAGGCCTCCCCGGCCGTCCCCCAGGAGCAGCTGCCCGGAGCGGCCGGCGGCCGCGCGCGCCGGGCCAGCGCGCCGCCTGCGGACGACGAGTTCTCGGGGGGCGTGGGCGCCTTCGCCGTCCTGAACGGCAGGCTGGCCGAGACCAGCGCCCGCAGGTAGGAGCCGGGCGGCCCGCCGCGCGCCTTCTGCAGCTGCTCCCTCCGCCTGGAGCCCTCGCGGGAGATCTCTTCTCCAGCAGGCTGCCCCTTCCCAGGGCTGCGGGACCTGAAGCCTCGAGGCCTCTCTCCTTACCGTCAGCCTTCTTTAAGTCTGAAGGCACTTTAGAAGTGACCCACACAAGCAGTCAGTACGTGGCCTCCTGACTCATCTTGCTCCAGAATCTGAACCCAAGAGAGGGACGCTTCCTTAAGCCTCGATTTCCTGCTGTCCTGTTCTGCATCTGGAAATACAAACCCTGAAGACGCGAGTTCTCCCCTGGGAGTCGGAACGACTGAATTCACAGCCTCCCCGAGGCGCTTCAGCGAGGGGAGAGCGCGACTGGGCTTACTTCTGGCCGAGCTGCCCTCCGGGCAGATGTTTCTGGGGTGCTGCAGCTAGGGAGATCACCTGTTCCTCCTTATGCCTGCTTCTCTTTTTTTGTTTCTCTGTTCTTTTATTTGTAAGAGCTTAGGGCTTAACTGAGGTGCCTGTGGGACCCCAGCATGGTTAAGAAAATAAAATTCAGCTTCAGGCCTTTAAACCGCAGCAAGGTGATGGGGAGAGTCCACTCTTGTCCCTGAAGACTGGAGCTTGCTGTGTTCCTTTGAACGGTCCCAGAGACCACTGCAGTTTTACCAGGGCTTGGGGCCCATTGCAGAGATAATGACTGTCTATTTATTAAAATTGAAAATTTAATAAAGCCTCATTTTATTAACAAAGCTTACATGAGTGCTCATTAAGGATGTTGGGGTAGAGTGCTTCATTAAACGGGTACTTACTGCACTCACAGAAAAAGGAAATAAGAAATTAACCTTGAGGGATTGCGAACATCATCTCGGATTCTTGGCTGGAGAAACATTCTAGACCAGATAATGAAACCTGGCTCTTCCTGTCTAAGCCTCCTGGGTCCTGCCTCTGGGACTGTAACAAGCCTGATGATATTACCTGGCTTATTGTTAAAGCAGTCCATGCCATGAACGAGGGCTGTTGATCTTCATCAATGCAGAAGGTTTGGGGGATGAGAGCAGGGTTTATAAGAGATAACTGCTGTTTTTTATAAGCTAAGAATGGTGTCCACATGGCACTTTCAGAAATGAGGAGGAAAGATGGGCCCCATAAAGAGGATAATGCAGAAAAGCCCTGCCTGGTGAAACTGAACTGTTGAGCAGAAAGCATCAGACTGGGAGGACCCTTAGGAACCATCTCATCCAACCTCCGTGCTTTTGACAGAAGGAGACAGAGGCCCGAAGGGATTGCCCCTCGTCTGGGCGCTCAGGCTGATGGTGAACAGCCGGGAGAAGCACTCTGGTCCCTGAAGAGGTCTGGGCTCTTGGCCCATGATCCACCCAGCCTCAGTGCCTGAAACGGCTCCCTCTCCAGGCTTTTGCCTTTTCTTCCAGCTGGCAAACCCAAATATTTCGTTTAAGGTCCCAGGAGTGCCCCAGAGCCACAGTGTGATAAGCAGCAGCCCTAGGCTTTGAACTTAGGGCTCCTGAGGCTCCAAAAATCAGAGACCTTCAACCACCAGTTTGTAATACACTTAAAGGGCAGCAGCCTGGAGTACTGCAAAACCCTTGTTAGGAGCCTCTGGTCATAAACCCATCTCCCCAGGGGCTTTGCCTGCAAGAGGCACTGTGGGGAAGTGGGGGGGGAGCTGGGTCCCCATCCCTAGGGGATTTCTTTTATTTTTTAAATTTCTTTATATTGGAGTATAGCCAATTAACAATATTGTGATCGTTTCAGGTGGACAGCAAAGGGCCTCAGCCGTACGTGTACATGTGTCCATTCTCCCCCAGACTCCCCTCCCATCCAGAAGCAGGAATCTGTGCTGCACCAAAAAGTCCAAGCAGGCGGCAGGCAGGAGGACTGCGGTGAGCATGCGCCAACATCCGGGGAGGGGTGGCTCTCTGGAACTAAGGCTGAGTCTGGAACGCTCCCAACATCCCCGCCTCCACACTCAAGCTCCAGGTGACAGGCATCAACAGCACACCGCTAGGCGCCCAGGAGCGCAGAGACCCTCTCTCAGGAGGGTGCAAGGAGGAAGCCTGAACTTCAGGATCAAACTGACCTCACCCCGGCAAACCGCGTTTCATCCCAGACACGGCCTTGCTGCAGGACTGCGAGCGTGAGGAGCTCTGAGGGTGACCATAGCAACAGGCAACCTCAGTCTGATCCAAGCATCCACGCCAAGCGTTCATCGGCAGGAAAGGCATGCTCGTGTCTAGACACAGAAGCTCGGCCTCAGTCTCTACTGGCGAACACAAGACGCCCAACTTTCAAGGAAAAAATCAGGAAGCAGGCAAAAAAAATTAAAAAAGAAAACATTCTCCAGGACAAGGCAACTATCAGATCTGAAACAAATGTTAGAAGTATCTGGCAGGGAATTTAAAATCACTATTTGTAAGTTAAAGATTCAACAGGGAAAGGTGGACATCAGGTAGGTAATTTCAGTGGGGAGATGGGACATATAAGAGTCAAGTAGAAATGCTAGAAAGAAAAAGCACAGCAACAGAGATGAATGGCGCCTTCAACAGACTTATCAGTCGACTGCCGCAGCCAAGAAGAGAGTCCATGAACCTGAAGAGAGAAACTGCTCAAACTAAAATGGAAAGATGAGAGTGAAAAAGAAAACATGACGTCCAGGAGCTTCGGGACCAAGTCAGACGGGTTATCCCAGGAGACAATGAGAACAGAGCAGAAGATACTTCAGAAGAAGTAATCGCTGACAGCTTTCTAAAATCCATGACAGAAGCAAAGAAGATCCAAGAGACTCATAGGACACCTAGCAAGTTTTATATAAATATATATATGTATTTACATATATACATATATGTATATATATATATATAAACACATATAATAAACACACTAGATATATCTAGGCCTATAATCAAATGGCAGAAAACAAAAGACAAAGAGTCTTGAAGACAGCTAGAAAATAGGTACATTCACAGGCGCAAGATAAGAATTAGATCTCATCAGAAACCATGCCTGTAATAAGAGAATAGCATGACATCTTTAAAACGCTGAAATTTTAAAAAGAGGCCCTGTCAATCCCAAATTCTATATCCAACAAACACCCTTCAAACAGGGAGGAAAAGCAAATACTTTCTCAAACAAAAATCTAGACAGTTCATTGCCAGCAAATCTACCTTTCAAGAAATGTTTTTCAAAATTCTTTAATATTTTAAAACAATGAGAGAGAAAGAGCATAGAAGAATTCTAATTAGTGAAAGTAGAAAAAAGTAGTGAAATAGCAAATTACCGTTAGAACCCCGAAGTGGTGATTGCTGCAGGCGAGACCTACGGACGAAAACCAAAACCAGCGATGTCGAAGTTTAAGCAGAACCAGGGTGTGTGCAGAGATGCCCTGGCGGAGGCCTCGAAGGACCTCCACCAACTACCGAAATATTAAGGCATCACAAAAAGAACTTTACGGTGGAGAATTTTAGTGACTTTGAAGTGGAGAATTCTGGCAGACACCACTTTAATCAAGTGAGCAGAGCTGATGTTACCAGCTGTGAGTACCGACATCTGAAATGACTCGTTGAGTCGGGGATAGCATCTGAGGCATCCTTGCCAATGACATCAGTCTAATCTCACAGACAGACTTAAATTGAGGGATGTTCTACACAATTACTGACAGATACTCTTCAAAAGTCTCAAGCCAATGAAAGACAAGCTTAAGGAGGCATGACGACTAATTGCCACGTGGGACCCTTCGTTGGAACCTGGAATATAGAACAAATGGTAGTGGACAAACCAAGGTGAAGTTCAGTAAATTCCGTAGTCTACTTAATAGGATTATACCTGTGTCACAGTCTTGGTTTTGATAACTGTTCTGTGGTTATGTAAGATGTTAAGTGAGAAGTTGGATAAAAGGTATGTGGAAACTCTGCACTATTTTGCAATTTGACCGTAAGTCTAAAATTATCTCAAGTAAAAAAGAAAAAGCCCAAGACTGCCTCGAGTTTGCACACAACCAGTCACACCGGGGTGCGTGCTGCGACTTGAGTGCAGCGCCCCTGGGACTCCAGTTCGGTTCTCAAGTCCTTGCAGGTCTTGGCCTTGCTCGAAAGCAGTGAGACTTCCCTGGCAATCCATTGATTAAGACACTGCCTTTCCAACACAGGAGATGTGGGTTCAATCCCTGGTCGGGGAACTAGGAACCCACATGCTACGAGGCCAAAAATTAATTAATTAAAAAAATAAAGCAGTAGTTTTGCGAGTGTGCACCCCAGATCAGCAGCAGCAGCAGAAATAGGGCACTGGGTGGGAATGAAAATTCTCCGGCCACACACCTGACTTCAGGAATCAGAAGCTCTCGCGGAGAGAGGGGAGGAGAGGGTGAGACGCGTGGAGAGTAACATGGAAACGTACGTGACTGTGTGCAAAGCAGATAGTCAACGGGGTGTGCTGCACGGCTCAGGGAACTCAAACAGGGGCCCTGCACCAACCTAGAGGGGTGGGAGGGGGGTTCAAAAGGGAGGGGACACAGGTAAACCGATGGCTGAGTCGTGCTGAGGGGTGACAGGAAGCAACAAAATTCTGCGAGGCAACTATCCTTCAATTAAACAATGAAAAAAGAAATCAGAAGCTCTGAGGGTAGGGCCCAGAAATCTTCAACAAATTTTCCAGGCGTTTTTATTGCCCAATAAAGAAAGCCTCCCTGAGTGTGAGCTATAAAGGACAAGAAAGAGACCCTCCTCGGGGGCCCAGCCTGCAGTCCCCTCAGGCTGTGCCCTGTAGCTGCATCCCAGTGCCTCCCAGAAACTAGCATTGTCCGCACCTCAGAGCCATTTCTAATCATCTTGAATTTCCCAAGTGATGCTTTAGCCTTCTGGATTTAGGCAGAAGGCAGTGCTTTTTTGTTTTCAAGGGAATTTTTTTAAAAAAGTATATCGTCTCATAGTTGTCCTTTGGTAGATTTCTGTGCATCCCTTGCGCGTTTGCGGATTGAATTCTGTTTACTCTTCCCAGCAGCTGGCCTTGGAATTTAAGTCGTTTCAGAATTCCCTGCCATCGGGAGCCACGCAGCCAGTGTGTGCATGTGTGCGTGCCAAGTCACTCCAGGTGCTTCCAGCTCTGTGTGACCCTACGGACCATGGCCCACCCGGCTCCTCCGTCCATGAGATCCTCCAGCAAGAATGCTGGAGTGGGGTGCCATGCCCTCCTACAGGGGGTCTCCCTGACCCAGGGATCAATCCCACGTCTTCTACGTCTCCTGCACTGGCAGGCGGCTCTTTACCACCAGCGCCGCCTGGGAAGCCCTCAGTGTGTACTGCCTTCCTCAGAATCACCACAGTCCCCTAGGGAGACTGTTTTTAATGCCGATTTTCAGGACTTTGCCCAGACCTTCTCCGTCAGAACCTCTATGGGTGGGGCTAAGGAATCTGCGTTTTTAATTGTGATATGCATCCACCCTTGCCGCGGTCCAGCCCTGGTGGATCCAGGGTGATTCGAAGGGGAGATGGAGTAGGCGAGGAAAAGACTTATTTATTTATTAATATAAGATTAAATTAGGAAGAAATAGTATAGTAGGAAAATTAAGTGGAGAAAAGAGGGTGAATAACTTGGTTTACGTGGAAAGCCAGTAAAGTTCCAGACCAGGAGCTTGTACCACCTACGTTAGGCCACCGGCGTCCGTTTGAATATCGGAGGGTGCCTCACCTTGGGCTCCCCCTCTCATGGATCTTAGAAGTCGGGGCAAGTCCCAGGTGGGAATTCAGCCTGAAAAGGAGTAAAGAGGAGACACGGGGGAAACCAGTCCTTCCCATGACTGGCCCCCCCTATTGACCTTCAAGGCCTTTTATACTTTTGATTATACATAGAGATCAATGGGTAATGCAAAGTTATGCAGCGTTAGCAGCCCAGACTCTTATCAAAACCAGGCTTTTCTCTCTGCATACCTGTCTTAGGTGATTTACATCATCTTCCGGCCAAAAGGGCCAATTCACATTTACAGCCTTTTTCCTGATAAGGGTTTGTCAACCAGAAGACTTACTTGTGTTGTTCTTCGCAAAGTCTGGTGCCACTCTCAGAAAGCACTAAATAAAGTTACATTCTTACATAGCAAAGACACAGCAATTTATAACAAGTAAAAGGAGTACAGTGATTTGTAACAAAAGAAAAGTAATTAACTCAAAAGTCGAGTGTTGTTGACATCAAAACTACTATATATCTTTTTCCATATCCCGTTTACATTGATTAACATCCTCCCAGGTGCCTGAAAGATAAAGAATAGGGAGGCCTGGCGGCAATCATTGAGTCAACAGTGAAATCCCGTCACCAATATGATTTTTAGCTCTTTAGAAAAGGCTCTGTATCTTTAAGATGCTTTAAGCTTTGTGCCTCTCGCGGCTGGGGGGCTGTAAGCAATTCACAAGCTGTAAGAGGTCTGGGGGAACCTGTTAGGCAAGCTAGAGAGTTATCAGAGGGGGTTTAATTGAAACATCCCTTTCAAATGCAGAAGGCTAAAGCCCTGAGTTGACTTTTTCCAGAGCGTGTCAGGAGAGTGGAGAAGCAGAGTGCAAGGCCGGCAGTTTTTGGTTTTGGGGGCACCTGCTCAGGAAATACCAGGGGAAGCCCTGAGGCCTGACTCACCTTGCCCATCAGGCCTCCGCCGCATGACTTGTCACGGGTGGGATTCCTCACACTGGCTCCCGGCACACCCTCCCCACAAAAATCAGTCCTTTGGCGTATTAATATTTCAGAACCACTGCCTGGCAGGATGAGGTGGGAGGAAGAAAAGGACCTGTCTCCATTTGATGAGAAGGGTTCATGAACACCCGAGATCGTAAATCACAGCAAAGCCTGTGCATTCAGGTCGGTTGGGCTGATGGCTGCTGAGATGATCAAAAACTGGCATGGCGCACCGAGTCCCATCATACCTTCTTGACTTTGTCTAACCTATACGTGAACGTGGGCACCACCCCATGTGCTTCTCCACGTGCATTAGAAACACTCATCGCTGCTTTCTTGTGGGTCCTTGAAAGTCAGCTCAACATTTAGCATGTCTCAAGACCCGCCCCGGTGAGCTGCTTTGAAGGTACAGTGCAAATCTCAGGGAGGCCCTAACTTCAGGGACACACTGAAAGCACATTATGTAACCAAGGGTTGAAAACAAAGCATCCGAAACATTTCCACGATGACCAGAGAAGTGAGAGTCCGTGTAGACTGAGAAAGTCAGGGAGGTCTGCGTGGAAAAGTGGGCTGGAAGCAAGGGCTGGGAGAACAGGCATGTGCAGTGGGGAGCTCCGTGAGGAAGGCAGGCCAGCGAGGGGAGTGGGGAGGGTCACGGCTGCAGGCAGGGTGTGTCTGCATCAGAGCCAAGGCGATGAGCACCTCCCCTGCCCAGGAGGTCGGGATTGGAAGCGAGCTTGAAGGCAGAGGAACCTGCTTGCTCATCTTTTTCCGGAATTCTTCCCTCCTCTACGGAGAGTCAGATAGTGACTGCAGCCAGGAAATTAAAAGACTTTTGCTTCTTGGAAGGAAAGTTATGACCAACCTCGCCAGCATACTAAAAGGCAGACATTACTTTGCCAACAAAGGCCCGTCTAGTCAAGGCTATGGTTTTCCCAGTGGTCATGTATGGATGTGAGAGTTGGACTGTGAAGAAGGCTGAGCGCCGAAGAATTGATGTTTTTGAACTTGCTGTTGGAGAAGACTCTTGAGAGTCCCTTGGACTGCAAGATCCAACCAGTCCATTCTGAAGGAGATCAGCCCTGGGTGTTCATTGGAAGGACTGATATTGAAGCTGAAAAACTCCAATACTTTGGCCACCTGATGCAAAGAGCTGACTCATTGGAAAAGACCCTGATGCTGGGAGGGATTGGGGGCAGGAGGAGAAGGGGACGACAGAGGATGAGGTGGCTGGATGGCATCTCCGACTCGATGGACGTGAGTTTGAGTGAACTCTGGGAGTTGGTGATGGGCAGGGAGGCCTGGTGTGCTGCAGTCCATGGGGTCTCAAAGAGTCGGACACGACTGAGCGCCTGGACTGCCTGATACTGAAGGGGAGTCTGCCCTGACTCCTCTCTTTCCTTTACTAGAGTCCCTTCCCTTCTTGGTCATCCTGGGTCCTCTGGAGCTTTACACTAACTGCAAGGATCCTTTAAATTCTCCGTGCATTGCTTAGACTTGATCTCCTGGGAATGGAAGGTAGCAACCAGCACCAACGCCTCTTACACCTGGAGAAGGGACGTGGGACAGAGGAGCACGCTGAGTGGGAGGCACCATCTGGGGAGGATGGTCAGGGCACAGCCCATCGGTTAGCCGGGGTTGTGCAGAGAAAGCAAGCCCACGGGCTGTGCAGACACAGGGATCCGGTTAAGGGGCTGGCCACGCGAACGTGGGGGCTGGCTCGTGCAAGTCTGCAGGGCAGGCCAGCACACCGGGCTCGTCCAAGTCCGCAGGGCAGGCCAGCACGCGGGGCCCAGGAAGGGCTGACAGCGTGGCTCCGGTCCAGAGAGAGTCCCGGGCTGAACGCTCTCCTCCTCCAGGGACCTCAGTCTTTCCTGTTGGCGTCTTCAACTGATTGGAGGAGGCTCACCCACATTTTGAAAGATCATCAGCTTGACTCAAGGTCTACCAATTTAAATGTTCATCTCACCTCAAAATACCTCCATGGCAACATCCAAACTGGTGTTTGACCAAATATTTGGGTACCTTGTCCAAACCAAGTTAACATAAAGTTAACCATCATCACATCCACTAAATCCCTCAGAGCCTAAAGCAGAAGAAAATCAGAAACTCTCCTAAGGCCTGAAATCCCCTCCAGAGATTCAGGGCTTCAGAGAGGATGCCTCTCAGCTCCGAGGGAGGGGCGGCAGTCCTCTGAGTGTCCGGGACCACCTCCCCGACACTTTCCCTCCGCTCAAGGGGCAGCTGGTAGCTGCTCTCTACACGCCTGGTGCACAGCTGCACCTGCGCCCCGGGGATTCTGCCCCTCCCTTCACACAGTGACGTCTTTCCCCAGGCAGCCACTCTGTGTCCAGTCTTCCCTGCTCCAGTCTCCAGGGCGGCTCCCATCTCCAAGTGACCCGTGAGGGGGAGCCCCAAGGTGAGAGCTTGGACCCTTCTCTTGCCTAGATCAGCTGGGCCTGAGGAAGGGACGATTCTGTCCTCCTCTGAGGGTGGACGCTGCCGTCTGCAGGCCCCTCTCCAGCCTCTCTCCTTCAGCCGGCACCCTCTCCTCTCACTGCACACTCGCGCCACTCGGGAACTGCGAACAGCGCACGCTGCCCGGCCCTCCCTCCCGGGCTTCTGGCTCAGCGGGTCTGGGATTTTGCTTGCTCGTGAGTATTATTCAGTAGCTTCCGTGGTTGTTACAAGAGAGGCTTGCCTGCAGTACCAAGTTTATGCTGTATAAATCGCTACATAATTCTGTGTGTCTGTGTATTTTTTATTTTCCCTGAGCTATATTTTGTAAGATTTGTTTTGAAATTTTTAGCGTGGCTCAGGGGAGAGGTGGTTTGTTCCCTCAGTCAGCCTCGAGAGAAGACCATGAGTAGGAGGGTCGGATTAGACAGTCATCCCGGCCTCCTGAAGGGCAGCTGCCGAACGGGCTCTTCTTTCTTGGAGCCACACTTCAAACCACAACTTTCAAAAAATTAAAGTAATAATCCTAAAATGTACAGTGAGCAAAAATAGATTTTTAAATAGAAGATATCTTTAACTCAGTGAAGGAACAAATAGGAAAGAAAAAAATGAGAGATGGCAGATCGTCCAGAGGAGGATCGGAGATGCGTCGCGCTGTGGGTGCACGCACGGCGGAAGGAGGGTGCTGGGGTGAGACTGCTGTGCCCAGAGTCCGAGTCCCCAAAACTGAGAGAATAAGACGTCCACAGCAATGCAGAAGCATAAAGGGGTTGATTGCTAGCTCGAGCTAGGGCCCAAGTCTCATCCAGCACAGTGGAATCTTGACGAGGGCCCCGAGCTCTGAATCACAGCTGCTTATATACAGGCGGTTTTTTGTCTCAGCAATAGTGTGGTTGGCGTGTGGTGACTGACTCAACCTTGGGTCATCATGGTGACCAATTTAACCTTGGTGTCATCGGGGACCTTGGTGTCATCAGGGACCTTGGTGGGGCTTCCCAGAATTGTGACTCGTGCTCACAAGAGCCTGAGGCCTAGGCCTAGTGTGGCCCGTCGAGCCAGTCATGGCTCAGGTCAGGTCCCAACAAAGACTGCTGAGTTAGTTACCGAACGGGGTAATCCTGATGTTTACATGGAACACTCCACCAAACAACAGCAGAACACACATCTTTTTCAAGTGCGCATGGGCCAGTCTCCAGGATGCTCCACATGTTAGGCCACAAAATAAGTCTTAGTAGAAAGTTGAAATCACACAGAGAGTCTTTTCCAGTCACAACAGAATGAAACTAGAAACCAACAGCAGAAGGAGAAAACTCCAAAACCTGTAAAGTAAAGGACTCTCCGCCAATACGTCCGAGAAGACCTCACAAGGGAAATTAGCAACATCTTGAGACAGACAGTAACGAAAGCACAGCATGCCGAAACTCTTGGAATGCGGCAGAAGCCGCAGGAAGAGGGACATTTACAGCTACAAACGATTACACTGAAGAGAAGCGAGGTCTCAAGCCCACAGCCTAATGTTGCACCTCAAGGTATTAGAAGATGAATAAAGTAAACCCAGATTTAGCAGAGGAGGAGACAACAGAGCCAGATAAGATAGGTAACACAACAGCAGGAAAAAGTGGACAGATCCGAGCACGTGTTCTTCAAAAAAGATTCTAAACGTGACAAACATTTAGCTAGGTTGACTAAGAATAAGTGAGCGGAGACTCAAATAACTAAAATTTAAAAGTGAAACTGGGAGCATTACTGTTGAGTTTACAGAGATAAGATTATAAGAGAATACTAGAGCACTTGTGTAACAAATTGGCTGACCCAGGTGAAATGCACAACTGTCTGGAACCATGCAATTTACCAAGACTGAATCACAAAGAAATAGCAGGTCTGCACAGAGATTGGATGCACACGCCAAAACCTCCCAACAAAGAAAAGCCCTGGGCCCTGGACCAGATGGCCCCCCAGTGGAATCTTCTGAGCATTTTAAAATAATGCCGATTCCTCTCGAGTTCTTCCCCCAAACTGAAGCGGAGGCAACACTCTCAACTCACTCTATGACCCTGCATCACTCGGACACCAAAACCTGAAAAAGAGCAGGACAAGAGAACTATAGGATGCCATCCCTTACGAACACCAACGTGAAAGTCCTCAAAAAAAAAACTAGCAAACTGAACTCAACAGCATCTTGAAAGGGTTGTGCACCATGACCAGCAGAGTTTATTCCAGTAGGGCAGGGACGATCCAGCACATGAAAAGCGGTCAACGGAACACGCCGCACCAGCGGTCAACGGAACACACCACACCAGTGGAACGAAAGGGAGAAAACCACGCGATCATCTGAATCGACGCAGAAAAAGTGTCTGACAAAATGCAACATCGTTTCATAATAAAAGCATTCAGCAAACAAGAAATATAAGGAAACTAGCTCCACATAATAAAGGCCAAATATGAAAAACCCACAGCTCGTATCATACTCAGTAATGAATGACTAAACACTTCTACTCTAAAATCAAGAACAAGACAAGAATGCCCACTTCAGCCACTTCTATTCAACATATTATTGGACGCTGTATCCAGAGCAGTCAGACAAGGCGAAGAATCTATGAGAGAAACATCTAGTTTTAAAAGGAGAAAAGAGAGGGGGGGTGGAGGAGGAAGGAAGGAAGAGAGGGAGGTCATTCTTTCAATCTCAGTACTTTTTGTTGCTTAATTTTACAAGGATCTTTTGACAAATACCTCTTGAAAAAAGAGAAACGTTTATTTGAAATGTAATGATTTCTTCTATTCTTTGTCAATTATTTTTCCAGCAAAATTCAAGTAAAAATGTAATTAGCTTTCCAAACATATACAGATTTATCCCATTTTTTCAATAGCTTTTGTTTCTACAGCTATTTGCCTGTCTATTTATTTATCATATTCCAATGCCTAAAAAGATGTCTGAAATTCTGTTCAGACGTAGACCTGGAAACACACGCACTGAAGATGCTCGTAGTAAATGATTCTGCGTCTTGCTGTGGCTGACTCTTGATTGCTGCCTGGTGGCTATCTATTGTTTTTAAATATTCAATAATTAACATAGAAAACAAAGTCAATTCAGTGACATGTAGTGGGACAATCCAATTTCTATTTGAATACAGGCAAGTTTGTTAATTCTTCTGGCTTTCGGCTTCCCCTTCAGTGAAACAGAATAATTATGCCAGTCTTACAGCTAAGGTGCACAGCTTAAAAGATTTAATGTCTATGAAATGACCAGAAGTGCCTGGCTCAGAGTGAGCTCCTCAGGGAACCAACTTTGGCTCTGTTCTTGACATGTTACAAGCTCCCTCCTCTTTGAGAGTCACCCTGACAGCTGCCTCCTTTTCAGCTGCCACTGCGCCTACTTGGCCAGCCGTTCTGCACTGCCTCTCCTAGCTCACACTCCCAAAAGAGGCCTCTGAATGAGCTTTAAGTTACTGAATGTGAGTTGCTAAAGCTGAAAGAGAGTCTAAGGGGAATGACTGGCTTTACTCTAGCGTTTCTGGCATTTTAGGGCCAAAGCTGCGGCTCTGTTCATTCAGTCATCCATTCATTTAGCAAACAAAGGCTGAGCCTCTACCACATCCATTCATTTAGCAAACAAAGGCTGAGCCTCTACCACCGGTCAGGTGTGGCCCCGGGCCTTAGAGGCAGGAAGGTGAGTAAGGCCCAGCCCAGTCTTAGGAGATCCACAGACTTCAGACCTTTGTCTATAGGATGGAACGTGTCCCTTCGGTATTGACCATTTGGTGACGTCTGTGTGTAAAGTCATCTCCTGTGTTGTTGAAAAAGGGTATTTGCTATGATGAGTGCATTCTCTATGCAGAATTCAGTTAACCTTTGCCCTGCTTCATTTTGGAACTTGTCAGAGGATTGGCGTCTGATGCTGAAATTGGTGTAAGGTGGGTTACCCTGCCCCGGAAGAGCTGGGTAAGGTCAGTCCAAAGCCCTCCCCTCCCTTCTCCCGAGACTGCTGGGGATTCCAGGGGAGCCACGGCTTCGGTGGCCGCCACTGGCTCTGGGATTCTTAGTGGTCTGATTCTTTAAAAATAGCTCCTTAGGGGCCTTGAGCACCCGTGTGGGTCCTGCCGGGTGGGCCCTCACAAGCACACAGGCACCATTCTTTCGGATTCTCTCTCCCCTCTCTCCTTTGTGACGGTTAATTTTATGTGTCAGCTTGACTGGGCCACCAGATGCCTGGTTATCAGGCCTTTGAACTACACCACCAGCTTTCCCGCATGTCCAGCTTGCAGATGGGAGATCACGGGATCTCTCAGCCTCCATAGTCCCATGAGCCAATTCCTCATAATAAATCTCTTTATACCTATAGAGCTTCCCTGGTGGCTCAGATGGTTAAAAAAAAAAAAAATCTGCCTCCAATTCAGGAGACCCAGGTTCGATCCCTGGTTAGGGAAGATTCCCTGGAGACAGGAATAGGTACCCACTCCAGGATTCTTGCCTGAAGAATCCCAAGGACAGAGGAGCCTGGTGGGCTACAGCCCACGGGGACGCGACTGAGTGCCTAGCACACACATCTGTACCTGTATCTCTGTGCCTCGCCCATCATCTGTCTCCTATTGGTTCTGTTTATCTGGGGCACCCCGACTACGCCTCCCTGCCTCACCTCACCCTCTCGTGGATTATTCTGGAAAGTACCGATTGTTCTCACCGTTTATGAGGAATTACCGTATTCCCTTTCCTTCACTGTCCTCCTCTTTTGAATTATGCACCTTCAGTGTGAAAAGGGCCTATTGTTGAATCTAATAAATATCTCCAATTAGCATCACAAAGAAGAAGAATTATTTTGAATTATTGCTGAGAAGGGTACCATTATAAGGTGCAGTCAAAGCTCTTTCTCTAATATCTTTCTCTAATTTGTTGGGAGGCGGGAATAACCAGCTACAATTGTCTATTTGTTTTTCGATCCAGATCACTTCCTGTTTCATTTATTTTTCATTTTACTGTTTCATTTTGCTTTTTTCTCAGATTAGCAGTAGGTGTTGGAGGGTGGCATCCTAACATGGTTTGAAGCCCCGTGTGTGAGGCAGTCAGCTTCTTCCTGTGGAATGTTCCAAGGATCTATTCTCTGTGCTGAGGGCACAGGTACAATTGTTCTTCATCCCCAGGAATGGCCTCTTACTCAGAGGCTTTCAGAGAAAAACTCAAGAAACATTACTCTATCAGCACCAATTTCAAAGCCTTACGTGGAGCGATCCTCAATCAGAACCCTCAGCATAGTGCATGCTACTCACCAGACAGCCATAATTAAGTCACTTGATACGTTTCTGAGCCGACATCCTTTTTAAATTAGATGCGCTGGGTCTCAGCTGCAGCACGTGGGATCCAGCTCCCTGACCAGGGATCAAACCCACGCCCCCTAAGCTGGTAGCTCAGAATCTTACTGTTGGGCCACCAGGGAACCCCTGAGCCGACCTCTGAGTGAGCCTGTCGGCTCCGTGCAGGGCAGCCCCGACGGTCACTTCTAGTCCAGACGCTTGCTGGCCCTCCAGGCACTGAGCTGTCTTTGGCTGCAGCTTCCTCGGAGAGAAGAGAGCGGCCTGCAGACGTTACAACCTTTCCGCCCGGGAGTCTCCGCTGTCTTACAGCGGAGTGAGCCCGCGACCCTTTGCTTCTCCAGTTTTCTGAATTTCCTGGTCGTCACTCAAAAGTCCATTTCTGGCACCTCCTATGACCTGACCTGGGTCACTGTGCTGTGCTTTGCTGAGGCACTTCCGTCGTGTCCGACTCTGCAGCCCTGTGGACTGCAGCCCGCCAGGCTCCTCTGTCCAGGGGATTCTCCAGGCAAGAACACTGGAGTGGGTTGCCGTGCCCGCCTCCAGGGGATCTTCCCGACCCAGGGATGGAACCCGTGTCTCTTATGTCTCCCGCATTAGCAGACGGGTGCTTTACCACTAGCGCCACCGGGGAAGACCGACCTGAGCCACTGGTCACTTCCAATTCTTACTTTCTCTGTGCTAGATGATGGAGACCACCAGAATCTTTGAGAGGAAAGAGAGTCGGCAATCCCCTCCAAACTCTGCTGCCAGGAAAAGATGAAAGTAACAGCAGCCCACTCCAGTACTGTTGCCTGGAAAATCCCATGGACGGAGGTGCCTGGTGGGTAGCAAGGAGTCGGACACGACTGAGCGACTCCACTTTCACTTTCTTTTTTCAAGGCTTAGACCAAATTCCACCCTACGTATAGACATGCCTTTCTTTTTTTTAAGACTCTAAAACATACCTTCATCTGCCTTTTGGGTGTGATGCGTCTTCCTTGCCATGGGGGCTTTCTCTTAACTGTGGCGAGTGGGGGCCCCCTCTCTGGCTGTGGTGCTCTGGCCTCTTGCTGCGGAGGCTTCTCTTGTTGTGGAGCCAAGGCTCTCGATGCAGGGGGTTTGGGGCCTAGTTGCCCCACAGCACGTGGGACCTTCCTGGACCAGGGATCGAACCCGCGCCTCCTGCACTGGCGGCCTGAGCCACCGGGGGGCCCCTTAAGATTTTTTTGGTGTGGACCACTTTTTAAAGTCTTCCTCGAATTTCTTACAAAACTGCTTCTGTTTTAGAGTTTTTGACCATGGAGCGTGTGGGGCCTCAGCTCCCCACCTGGGGATTGAACCCGCGCCCCCTGCTTTGAAAGCCCAAGTCTCAACCGCTCGACAGCGAGGAGGTCTGCACACATGTCTTAAGCGACTGTCAGCCTGCTGGCCACAAACCAGCTCCTACAGCCTGTCCCGTGGGCTTGGTGGAGGCCCAGCCCCTGCCTGTACATCCTCTGACCACGCTCCACATAGAACATCCATCAGGGCGGCGGGACCAGGTGCCAGCATCAGAGCCGGCTCTCTCGGCTCTGCGTTAGACGCGGGCTTAAGGCTCGGCTCAGTCGCCACCGCTTCCCTTCTGCACGCTTCGTCTTTCCCACAACGCCCTCTGCGAGGACGGCTTACACTTGCTGAGCTCCTGCTGCGCCGAGCACCTTGTTGCTGTTCAGTCGCTCGGTTGTGTCTGACTCTTTGCGACCCCGTGGACTGCAGCACGCCAGGCCTCCCTGTCCTTCACTATCTCCCAGAGTTTGCTCAGACTCGTGTCTGTTGAGTCAGTGATGCCGTCCAACTGAAAGGTTGTTGCTGACCCACAAAAGATGCGGGGATTCTTGGCCTCCAGAAGAGAAGAATTCAATCTGGGGCCAGAGAAGAGGCTTGATCGCTCAGAGCTTTTGTGTATTAGAGTTTTATTAAAGTATAAAGGAGACAGAGAAGTCTTCTGACATAGGCATCAGAAGGGGCAGAAAGAGCACCCCCTAACCGGTGTTAGCAATGGAGTTATATACTCTTAGTTATTACAGTGAATCAAAAGAATGTCTGGAGGTTGTAAATACCTTGCTAGACCCACTCCCATAATTTACACCTTAAGATAACAGTTCGTGCTCCATAAACATACGTAAGATGGGTGGCTGGACTGATAAGTGAATGGATGGGTGGATGAATGGATGGGTGGGTAGGTGAATGGACTGATAAGTGAATGGATGGGTGGATGAATGGATGGGTGGGTAGGTGAATGGACTGATAAGTGAATGGATGGGTGGGTAGGTGAATGGACGGAGAGATGAATGGATGGGTGGATGCAGGGTTTGCTGCACCTTCCCGGGATCCTTGCAGGCCCCCAGCCACTGCCCTAGGCAGCCAGGAGCCCCACCCAGACAGCACTGATGAGGCCGTGACCTGGGGCCCCAGGGAGCGGTGGCAGGGGGGCTGGAAGTGGGGCCCCTCCACCGGTTCAAACTCGGAGCGCCTGTTGTCACCGTTTTCTCAGGATCAGGAGACACGAGCTGAGGTCCTGGCTCTCACTGCTGCGTCTCTCAGGCCAATCGCACAACTAGCTGTTTGTGCTTTAATTTCCTCACCTGCAAGCATCGGGGAGAAGACCCACCTTCTGAATTGTTGTGAGCCTGAGACCCAACATAGAGGAGGCCCTGGACACAGGGAGCAGCCAGTATTATTACTCATATACTTATTACAGAGGATGGGATGGCTGGATGGCATCGCCGACTCTGTGGGCATGAGTTTGAGCGAGCTCCGGAGTTGGGGGTGCACAGGGAGGCCTGGCGTGCTGCGGTCCATGGGGTCCCAGAGAGTCGGGCACGACTGGGCAACTGAACTGAACTGAGGTGGCTTAAAACAACAGAAATATATTCTCTCACAGTTCTGAAGGCTAGAAGTCCTCTTTTTATAAGGACGCCAGCCATCCTGGAGTAAGGGCCCATGCTACCCCGGTGCTAAGTCCAGTATTAATCCACACAGCCTGACTAATTACATTTCCAATAACCCTGCCTCCAAATAACCAAGTAAGGTCACACTCTGAGGGTCCCAGAAGGACATAAGTTTGGGGGGAGGGACACCGTCCGACCCAGCACAGCCTCTAAGCCTCATCTTTTCTTTTCCATCCATAAAGTGGTGCTGTCAGTAGGCTGCGTGTTATAGGACTGCTGTGAGGATCGGATAAGAGACGGCTGGGAAGCTCTGCGCGCAGGGCCCGGCACACTGACAGGTGCTCACGAAACAGAAGCTGTCGTCATCGCCGTCAACACGCGTGTCCCGCGTCACGGCTGAAGAAACAAGGTCTGCAGGCCAAACTGGCTGTCGTCCCGTGACCAGCTGCGCCAGGTTCCCCAACTCCTGCGCCAGTGCGCCGTGCATACAGCAGGCGCTCAGTAAAGGCTCCACGCCCACGACCTGAAGCCCAGTGGGCACACGCACAGTCCTGGAGCCCGGGAGCCGTCTGGGAGGGCAGGAGGGGGCCCTGGCAGGCCTGGCTCCGGGCCCTCTGTGAGGGCGTTCTCGCCACCCTGCCAGGCTCTCTCCCAGCTCTCAGCTGCCTTTGTGGTTGCTCGTTTGTTTGCTTTCGGCCACGCGCTTGCGGGATCTTAGTTCCCTGACAGGGTCCACCCTGTGTCCCCTGCAGGACAAGCATGGAGTCCTGACCCTGGGCCACCTGGAGGTGCCGTCAGCCACCTTTACAATCCGCTCTCATCCGCGCCCCTGCCTCGCGGGGCGAGCGGGCACACCTGGGTGATGTTAGTGCACTGCAGATCGGACTCCACGCGTCAGTCAGTCCCCCGCTGGGGCACTTGGCTGGAATCCTGCTGGCAACTGGCTGGCAGCTGTGCAAACCCCGGAGATGCTGGCTGCATCTCCCCCGGGACCGTGCTCTCTCACGAAGGCTTTGCGGAAGCAGAGGACGCCGAGTTTTGACATTTGGTGAACACACTTGTTAACAAATTGCAGCTAATCTTACCTCCACGGGCCTTCCCTGGGGTGCAGCGGATTTCTCTCAGGAGTTGGGGAAGCCAGCCAGTGGAGTGGATGGGCACACGCTGGCGGGTGACACTGGTGTGACGCGGGCAGAGCCCGGCTGACTGTGATGGAGGCGGCGTCGGCCCAGGCGCGGGACTGTGGGGCTCCTGGCTCGGGACCTGCCTCCGTGACCTCAGCCCCATGTTCTGGGAAGTCCCTTGCACTCCTCCTCCACCCCCACACAGACAAGCCTGAGTCAGATGCAGCTCCCAGGACACAGAAACAAAGCAGAAATGGTCCCTGCTCTGCGAGCTTCCAGGGTGGGAAAGGGGATGAGACAGGCATCCCCCCCTTAATTACGTCAGTGAATGAAAAGGCACTGAGAAGGGGGCTGGGGTGGGGCAGGGGATTAGGAAACGCATCGTTGACAGATGGCATTTGAGTGGGGCTGGAAGGATGCGTGGGGCTTCTCTGGGGGCTCAGATGGCAAAGAATCTACCTGCAATGAAGGAGACGGGGGGTCCCATCCCTGGGTCGGGAAGATCCCCTGGAAAAGGGCACGGCTACCCACTGCAGTACCCTTGCCTGGAGAATCCCATGGACAGAGGAGCCTGGCGGGCTGCAGTCCATGGGGTCACAAAGAGTCGGACACGGCTGAGCGACTAGCACTTTCACTTGACTTTTGAAGGCTGAGGAGGAGTTAGCAGCTAGCGGCAGAGGTGGCAGTGTGAGTCAGGGCAGGGGTGTGGGAATCCCAGGGCCTGCCTGAGAAAGAAGAGCTTGGCTGAAAAGCAGGCAAGGATGGGAGAAGCGACCAGAGAGTCAGATGGTAATGGAACCGTCCCCTCTGAGGAGTCAGTCCAGAAGTCTACAAGCAGGAAATGCCTGCAAGCTCCTCAGGGTCTCGATTTTGCAACGAGACGGATGACCCAGCGATTGCTCTGTGACGGTCCCTAGTGCCGTGGCCAGGACGCCCGCAGAGAGGGAGCGCCCCCAGCCCGGCGCCCAGGACGGGGTCCGCCTTGCTCCTTCCTTCCTGAGGATGCAGGGATCGGAAGCCCACTTCACAGATGCAACCATCGAGGCCCAGAGTGTCCAGATGGAGAACCGTGCGCTCCGGTTCTCACAGTGTCAAGTGCTGGAAACATGGTGGATTAAAGAAGGCAGGTTTTATTTTCCAGTGATTTCAAGGTTTTCTTTAATAAGTCAGGGCTTCCCTTGTAGCTCAGTTGGTAAAGAATCCGCCTGCAGTACAGGAGACCCGGGTTTGATCCCTGGATTGGGAAGATTCCCCTGGAGAAGAAAATGGCAACCCACTCCAGTATCCTTGCCTGGAAAATCTCATGGACACAGGAGCCTGGTGGGCTGCAGTCCATGGGGTCACAAAGAGTCGGGCATGACTGAGTGACTCACACTTACTTACTTACTTTAATAATTCAACAAAGGTAGTGAAGGGGAAAGCCGCTCAGTCGTGTCCAACTCTGCGACCCCGTGGACTATGCAGTCCATGGGATTCTCCAAGCACGAACACTGGAGTGGGGAGCCTTTCCCTTCTCCGGGGGATCTTCCCAACCCAAGTCTCCTGCATTGCAGGCAGATTCTCCACCAGCTGAGCCAGCAGGGAAGGCCCTGTGGGCTAATTCAGTGCATGCTTTCAATTGCGGTGCTGGGGACACAGCAGTCACATTATAGGAAGACTCACTCGTGCAAAAGACTAGTTCAGTCTGACGCATCTTCCATCCCCCCCAGCTCAGACCCAGCTCGTGGCTCAACACCCACAGTGGGGAGGGCGGGCGCCTTGCTCTGCGGCTCCGACACTCCCAGGGTGGGTGTGTGGGGAGGAGGGACACGCCACAGAAGTCTCGTGCTGTGACTGCGTGCCTCAGTGGAGCGCGCTCATTTCGTTACGTTTCAAGCTGAGGAATAGTTGCCGTATAGTACACGGCATCACGACTCTGTGTGTGTGCCCTGCAGAGTGGTCACCAGAGGAAGGCTGCTCAGCATCCATCACCGCACGCAGTTACAGGCTTCTTCTCGTGACGAGAACTTTTAAGATCTACCCTTTCAGCAGCTCTCGAGCCTACAGCACGGGAGGACTGCCTGTAGCCTTCATGCTGCACAGCTCCCTCCCGGGACGCACTCTGCAACCGGAGGCTTGTGTCTTCTGACCCCGGCCACCCGTTTCACACACACTCACGCCTCCCTCTTGCAACCGATCTGTCTTCTGTATGAATTCCGAACGGGAGGTGCTGTTAAGACTGCACAGAAAACTGACATTATACAGTATTTGCCTTTCCATGTCTGATTTATTTCATTTAGCGTAATGTCCTCACGGCCCATTCAGTTCAGCTCAGCCGCTCAGTCCTGTCTGACTCTTTGCAACTCCGTGAACCTGGCAGCACGCCAGGCCTCCCTGTCCCTCACCAACTGCCAGAGTCCACCCAAACCCATGTCCTTTGAGTCGGTGATGCCATCTCATCCTCTGTCAACCCCTTCTCCCGCCTTCAATCTTTCCCAACATCAGGGTCTTTTCCAATGACTCAGCTCTCTGCATCAGGTGGCCAAAGTGCTGGAGTTTCAGCTTCAGCATCAGTCCCTCCAATGAACACCCAGGACTGATCTCCTTTAGGATGGACTGGTTCGATCTCCTTGCAGTCCAAGGGACTCTCAAGAGTCTTCTCCAACACCACAGTTCAAAAGCATCAATTCTTCCGCACTCAGCTTTCCTTAGAGTCCAACTCTCATGTCCATACATGACCACTGGAAAAACCATAGCTCTGACTGGATGGACCTTTGTTGGCACAGTAATGTCTTTGCTTTGTAATATGCTGTCTCGGTTGGTCGTAGCTTTCCTTCCAAGGAGCACGTGTCTTAATTTCATGGTTGCAATCACCATCTGTGGTGATTTTGGAACCCAGAAAAATAAAGTCTGTCATTGTTTCCACTGTTTCCCCATCTATTTGCCATGAAGTGACGGGACGGATGCCATGATCTTAGTTGGCCCATTCATGTGATCACAAATGGCAAGGCTTCTCTTTTCACGGCTGGAAACATCCTGTTGGATATGGATGCCACGTTTTCTTCATCTCTCCGTCCCTAGATGGACCTAGATTGCGTCCATCTCTCTAACCACTGGTAGTCACTAGTTTGTTCTAATAGTGAGTCAGCTTCTTTTTTGTTATATTCACCAGCTTATTTTTTTATATTCCACATATAAAAGGTATCATATAGTATTTATCTTTCTCTGTCTGACTTATTTGCTTAGTGTAATACCACCTAAGTCCTTCCATGCCGCCACAAATGGCAACACCTCACTCTTCTTTGTGACTGCGTATATGCACACCACACCCTCTTTCTCCATGCGTTTGCCGATGGATGCTCAGGTCGCTTCCGTGTCTGGGCTTTTGTAAACAGCGCTGCTATGAACACAGGGAAGCATTTATCTTTTCGAATTTGTGTTCCTGTTTTTTCCCGGATGTACACTTGGAATCGCTGCGTCATATGGCAGTTCTATTTCTCGTTTTTTGAGGAACCTCCATACTGTTTTCAGTGCTGACTGCACCAGATTACATCCTCACCCACAGGGACGAGGTTCCCTCTCCTCCGTGTTCGGGCCCTCCCACCCCTGTCCCCAGCGCAGGTGCAAAACCTGTAGTTTTCTTTTCCAGACGTGGCGTCTCAGCAGGTCGGCGACAGAACAGCTGTAAGCCTAACGCAGCGAGAGTGAAGCGAGAGTCGTGGGAAGGCTGACCCCAAACTCCAGGCCCCTGGCTGACTGCCCAAGTGCACGCGTGAGTGGGGGACCCCAGAGCCTGCAGAAAACGCAAGCGCTGACGAGGCCGTGGAGCCCTGTCCTCAGACGCAGCCAGTTGCTTCCGTGGCTGCGCCGGGTCGTTGTTGCAGCAGCAGGAGCTTGAGCTGCAGTTGTGAACCCTTAGTTGCTGCATGTGGGGTCTAGTTCCCCGCCCAGGGATGGAACCCAGGCCCCCTGCGGTGGGAGCGTGGAGTCTTAGCTGCTGGACCACCAGGGAAGTCCCAGATACTGCCCTGTTGAATGCATTTCCCCACCCCCTGAATATTCAGTGGAAAGAGAGAGGCAGAAGCTGAAGCTCCGATCCTCTGGCTCCTGATGCGAAGAGCTGACTCATTGGAAAAGACCCTGATGCTGGCAAAGACTGAAGGAGGGAGGAGGAGGGGACGACAGAGGGAGAGATGGTTGGAGGGCATCACCAACTCGATGGACGTGGGTTTGAGCAAGCTCCAGGAGTTGGTGAAGGACGGGGAAGCCTGGTGTGCTGCGGCTCATGGGGTCGCAAAGAGCTGGACACGACAGAGAGGCTGAACAGCAGCAACAACTTACAGCCCAATCCCGACACAGCTCGGACGGCAGAAGGCAGAAGCCTAAAAACAAGCAATGAAACAATACGTCAAAACCCTCAGAACAACACAGAACCCAAAACGTTACAGTGATTTCACGTTTCACCCACAATGTTCAGTTTCAATAAAGAAATGCTAGTAGACCGCAAAGAGACAGGGCAGTGTGACCCAAGCTGAAGGAAAAAGGTAGTTCTGAGCGGCAGCGAGCGACTGAGCAGAACAAGGCTCCAGAGCAGTCACGATAATGTACCCAAACAATTAAAGGGAAATGGAACAATGAGTCAGCAACATAGAACATTGACAGATAAATGCAAATTGTAAAAAGAAAAAAGAACTTCCAGATCTTAACCTCAGTGGGCTCCATGGCAGAAGAATCAGTGCATTCAAAGACAGAGAAATAGACATTAACCATCCAGAAGACAGGGCCGGGGGGAAGGAAAGAAGGAGCCTGTGAGATTTAGGACAATATCAAGTTTAACAGTGGCACCCCACTCCAGTACTCTTGCCTGGAAAATCCCATGGATGGAGGAGCCTGGTGGGCTGCAGTCCATGGGGTCGCTGAGAGTCGGATATAAATATTGGGAAACACTGGCTTGGCATAAATGACGGTGTCTCCAACAATCAAAGTACCACTCTGTTTAAATCTCTTTCCCCAAGAAGGTCAGCTCCGTGAGCGTGGGGTCTTCATCTAACTTGTTCCTCAAAGCCCAAGACAGTGCCTGATACACAGTAGATGTTCAATAAACGCATTTATTTCACATTTGTTCATAAGACCCAGTCATAAAATGAGTGAAGAAAGAAGCCTGTATACTGGAATATTGCGTTGTTTAGTCACTAAGTCATGCCCAGCTCTTTCCGACCCCGTGGACTGTAGCCCGCCAGGCTCCTCTTTTCATGGGATTTCCCAGGCAAGAATACTGGAGTGGGTTGCCATTTCCTTCTCCAATAATGGAATATTCAGTTCAGTTCAGTTCAGTTGCTCAGTTGTATCCGACTCTTTGCGACTCCATGAATCGCAGCATGCCAGGCCTCCCTGTCCATCACCAACTCCTGGAATTCACTTCCATCGAGTCCGTGATGCCATCCAGCCATCTCATCCTCGGTTGTCTCCTTCTCCTCCTGCCCCCAATCCCTCCCAGCATCAGAGTCTTTTCCAGTGAGTCAACTCTTCGCATGAGGTGGCCAAAGTACTGGAGCTTCAGCTTTAGCATCATTTCTTCCAAAGAAATCCCAGGGCTGATCTTCTTCAGAATGGACTGGTTGGATCTCCTTGCAGTCCAAGGGACTCTCAAGAGTCTTCTCCAACACCACAGTTCTTCGGCGCTCAGCCTTCTTCACAGTCCAGGACCACAGTAAAAACCATAGCCTTGACTAGACGGACCTTTGTTGGCAAAGTAATGTCTCTGCTTTTAAATATGCTATCTAGGTTGGTCATAACTTTTCTTAAAGGTCTCTAAAAATTATTTTTTCAAAGAGTAATTAATGACATGAGGGAAATATTACTGATAAATGACTGTGATAACATTTTTTAAGTAAAAAGGAGAAATATATAGTACAGTCCAAATTTTGCTTAATTTTTTATTGTACGTAGAGAAAAAACAGCTTAAGGAAACACATCAAAATGTTAATGGGGTTGTATATGCGTGATGGAATATATATGCGTGATGGAATATATGTGCGTGATGGAATATATATACGTGGTGGAGCAGTGTGACTGGCTTGTGTTTTCTCAGCTATACTTTCCTCTTTAATATCATGTACTGAATATCTGCCACTTCAGAGTTAGGGAAGACAGTGTGAGCCGGGTCAGAAGAGTGTGGTCTTCCTGCCGACTCAAGGGTAAAGAGCCCGCTGCCAGCGCAGGAGACGTGGGTGCGACTTCTTTATGCCCAGTCACTGGGTCGGGACGATCCCCTGGAGAAGGAAATGGCAACCAGTTCGTTGTCTTGCCTGGGAACTCTCACCGACAGAGGAGCCATGAGGTTCCAAAAGAGCTGGATGTGACTTAGCGACTAAACAGCTGTAACAGGAGAATGAGGTCACGGGAGCCTCGCGGCAGATCCAAGTTTCTGGGGCAATGAATCCAGGGGCCCTACTGCGAAAATGAGGGACACAAGACCGGGGCAGAAAGGGCAGCAGGGAGCTGAGACTTCTAGGTGGTTAGACTCTCAAACCTGTCTGAAAGCAAGAGGGAGAGAAGCCCAAGGAGCCAAGTTTGAACACCCTGGAGGAAAGCAGGAACGGCCTCAGGATAAAGGTGTCTGTGGGGCCCGTGGGTGCAGAAGAGCAAGCTGCCCCCGCGGAGCGGCTCCCCGTCCTCCATCAGTGAGCCAGGGGCAGGGCCCAGGGGGCCCCGGGGGAGAAGGGCCTCCGAGGGCCCGGCAGGGGCCAGGGTGCTGGCGGGGAGGGAGAAGAGGAGGGCCGCCGCGGGCCGGGGGCAGGGCCCAGGGTGCCGGGGTGAGAAGCACCGCCACGGGCTGGGCATGGGCCCAGGGTGCCCGGGTGAGCGCAGAGGTGGTACCTGGAAGACAGTGTCTGAGAACTGTCAACATGACATCATTGCTTCCAGCAATAATCACCCAACTCTGGTGGGATTCTCAGAGAAAAGAAGGGTGAGGAGACATAGCTGGGGTGAAGATCAGCTCTGAGAGGCAGGCAGAAGATGCCCTGGGGTGGATGGTGCTACAAGAGAGGGAAAGATTTTCCTCTGCCCGCTTCGGTTCAGTTTATGGGCACAAGCGAATTAAACTGAAAACAGACGTATTAACAGGAGAAAAGGGCTTATTCATACGCATATGGGAACTTGGACCATAAGGAAAGCTGAGAAGAACTGATGCTTTTGAACTGTGGTGTTGGAGAAGACTCTTGAGAGTCCCTTGGACTGCAAGGAGATCCAACCAGTCCATTCTGAAGGAGATCAGTCCTGGGTGTTCATTGAAAGGATTGATGCTCTAGCTGAAACTCCAATACTTTGGCCACCTCACACGAAGAACTGACTCCTTGGAAAAAACTGTTGCTGGGAAAGATTGAAGGCAGGAGGAGAAGGGGATGACAGAGGATGAGATGGCTGGATGGCATCACCGACTCAATGGACATGAGTTTGAGTAAACTCTGGGAGTTGATGATGGACAGGGGAGCCTGGCGTGCTGCGGTCCATGGGGTCGCAAAGAGTCAGACACGACTGAGCAACTGAGCTGAACTGAACTGATATGGGAGTAGGTAACCCAATAGATGGTCAAAGTTAGGGGCCTGGGGGTGGTGCTCAGCCCTCCGTCCACGGGATTCTCCAGGCAAGAGCACTGGAGTAGGTTGCCAATTCCTCCTCCAAGGGACCTTCCTGACCCAGGGATTGAACCCGCATCTCTTGTGCCTCCTGCATCGGCAGGCGGCTTCTTTACCACCATGCTACCTGGGAAGCCCCGAAGTGAGAGGCTTATATGCCTAATTTAGCAGTAGGGGAAAGGGAGGGAGGAGAAAAGGCTTCCATAGAAGAACAAACAGGTTTCTTTAGGAAAGACAAGCATATTTTAGGAGAACAAATGGGAGATGAGAAAGTTTGGGATGAGTTTTGTCTGTGCAGATGTGAGTAGGCTTTCTGTCTTCTTCAGGGCCTTAAAACTCCCTCAGAAGGATGACTTATGCCAAGTTTACTCTTGGTCTCTCTCCTGGAAGTAAAGTCCCCCAAGAGGAAACCATGGCAGCCTCATTTTCCAGAAAGAGAAAGTGTTAGTCGCATGGGAGTCTCCAGGCAAGAGTACTGGCGTGGGTTGCCAAGCCCTCCTCCAGGGGATCTTCCCAACCCAGGGCTCGAACCGACGTCTCGTGTGTCTCCTGCACAGGCAGGCAGGTTCTTTACAGCTGGCACCGCCTGGGAAGGCCCACTTCCCAGAAGTTGCTGCTTTCAGTCGGATAAGGCAGCGCCACGGTTTCTTACTGCCTCTGCTGACTCTCGCGTTTCAGCTTCTAAACACTCTTTGTAGCAGCCCTGCAGTGCTGGCTAGCTCCCCGCGGTGTCTAAGCTGAGACCTGAAAGTTAAGTAGGAGGAAGCCAGGCAGAGACGTCCCCAAGCAGAGGTCGTGGGTCCCCCAGGGGCTGGCTGAGACACTAAGCAACCGTCTGGAAAGCGTAGAGTGTGAACTTGACGCTGCATCCCAGTTCTAAAGCCCTCTGTATTTTCCTCTGAAAAAAAGGTGAAAATGAGGTTGAGAGCCAGCGTGTCCAGGTTGGACCTGTCTGCACATTAGGGGTGTGGTCTCGAGCACCTCATTTAATGTCTCTGAGCCCCAGCTTCTCATCTGCACGTTGAGGGGCAATAGGATAAACCCAAAGCATCCTGTGGGGTCATCTGCGCCCCTAAGAAGGTGGCCGGTGGGCCCTGGAGAGAGCAAGTGGAATCCAAGCTCTTTAGATCTCTCTCATGTATCTTGGGATCAAGTGCCCGAAGTGAGCACAAGTGAGCAGGGGGTGAGCAAGGAGTGTTGGAGAGGGAGCGGGGGCAGCTTGGGCCCTGCGGAGGAGCAGCACCTCCAAAGGCAAGGTAAGTATTATTAATAATCTATTTAGTTGATCATAATTAAAATTACGAGGAAAATCTATTAATAATCCGACCGCTGGGAACTACTTGGTTGCGTGGCGCCCCCTGCTGGTGGGTTTCTAAACTGCAGGCGCCAGTCCCCTCGCAGGCCTCCTCGGCGCCCAGCTTCAAGGAAACACAGCCCCAGGCACAAGCAGCCTGCGCGCTAAAGCTGGGGGTTGCTTTTAGTAGCAGGTTGTCGAACTTTGTGGGAAATGCGCGGCGATGTTGCAGCCTCTAACCTCTCCAGGGCTCTGCCCACATATATGTCTGCGGTCAAAGCCATTTCGCATCCAGCTCTCGGCAGGCCCACCCGTGTGCTCAGGGACGCCTACCATGTCCCCCTGTCTTTTAGCCAAGCTAGGAGTCACTTGAGGCCTACGGTGCCAACTTTCACTCCTCCAAGACTGTCTTGGACATGGACCTGGCCAGTGCCAGCCCAGAAACTATCAGTTCAGCTGGCAGCTTGCAGAGAATAGCAGCAAGGATGTGTGGATCTCATGTGATACCAGTAATAAGGTTTTCCAGCTTCCAAATGATGAATAAATACGAGACCTTCGAAGCTCTTAAGTCCTCTTTCATCTCGGACGCTCTATACACTCTGCAGGGAGCTCACGGATTGGTGCTGTGTAAGCATAAAGGGGAGAACAGCTTTTAGGGGTCTCAAAGTTTCTGTCTGAGGGGGGACGGTATGTTGACAATAGCTTACCAGTTATGACCAGGTCTGCCTTGCAGCTGCATCTTCCTAGAAAAGATGGCAGGGATTTCCGGTTTTCACTTGAAGCCTGGAGGCTTTGTTTTAGGAGTCTCCCAGGTGACACTGAGAAGCAGGCAGATGTGAGACTCTCAAGTGCTTCTGAGCATACCATTAATTTTTTTCCTTACTAAACGGAGAGATCCCAGGGTGTTTCAGCACTGTGGAGGGAAATCTTCCCCAGGTCTGCAGAGAGCCACGTTCCCTGGTTAGTGTGACTGGTTGTAATGCCACTGGGTCCATAACTGGTACAGAAACACCGATTTGCAGGGAGAGGAGAACTGCAGCCAGCTAGTGTGATGCGCTGCTTCTACATGCGCGTCCACAGATGTCCACGCAACAGCGGCAGTCCCTGGCGCTGCCAATCTCAAGGCCATCACCGCATGGACTGAAGGAAAATGGAAAGGGGGCCTAGTCCCTGGCTATCGGAGAAGGCAATGGCACCCCACTCCAGCACTCTTGCCTGGAAAATCCCATGGATGGAGGAGCCTGGTGGGCTGCAGTCCATGGGGTTGCTAAGAGTCGGACACGACTGAGCGACTTTGCTTTCGCTTTATCGAACTTCTACTCATTTTACCTACACCATTTATTTTTAAAAAACAGTTTCACATAAATATAGAGAGCACTTACTACAGGCCAGGTACTGTTTTAGCACCAAGTAGTTCTGTGAGTGAAAAAGTTGGTTTAAAGCTCAACATTCAGAAAACGAAGATCATGGCATCTGGTCTCACCACATCATGGCAAATAGATGGGGAAACAGTGGAAACAGTGAGAGACTTTATTTTGGGGGCTCCAAAATCACTGCAGATGGTGACTGCAGCCATGAAATTAAAAGACACTTGCTCCTTGGAAGAAAAGTAATGACTAACCTAGATAGCATATTAAAAAGCAGATAAATTACTTTGCCAACAAAGGTCTGTCTAGTCAAGGCTATGGTTTTTCCAGTAGTCACGTATGGATGTGAGAGTTGGACCATAAAAAAGCTGAATGCCGAAGAAATGATACCTTTGAACTGTGGTGTTAGAGAAGACTCTTGAGAGTCCCTTGGACTGCAAGGAGATCCAACCAATCCATCCTAGAGGAGGTCAGTCCTGAATGCTCATTGGAAGGACTGATGCTGAAGCTGAAACTCCAATACTTTTGCCACCTGATGCGAAGAGCTGACTCATTGGGAAAGACCCTGATGCTGGGAAAGATTGAAGGCGGGAGAAGAAGGGGCTGACAGAGGATGAGATGGTTGGATGGCATCACCGACTCAATGGGCATGAGTTTGAGTAGCTCCGGGAGATGGTGACGACAGGCTGCAGTTCGTGGGGTCACAGAAAGGTGGACACAGCTAAGCGACTCAACAAGGGCGTCCTGCGCTGGAGGGCAGCTGGCTGGCAGTGCTGCGACAGTTTCAGGCGCACAGCACACTGACTCGGTTCCACACACACACAGCATGAACGCTTTGTTTAACTGGAGTACAGCTGCCTCGCAGCGTTGTGCCAGTTTCTGCTGTAGAGTGAAGTGAGTCGGCCACATGTACACACATATCCCGTCTGCTTAAGCCTCTCTCTCATTCCTACTATCCCGCCCCTCTAGGTCTGGGGAGAAGCTTCCTTCCTAACTATAATACATGGACTCTGTCGAGTCTATGTTCCAGGTCCTGGGATCTTTCCTTGCCCCTGTGAAGCTAGTTTCTGATCCTGGCTTAGGAAGCAGAAGCTCATTTTTCTCTGCTTTGCACCAACAGATTATAAATTTTGTGAACCACATGTGACCATCTGATATAGAACAGAACGAGGAAACCAGGAGAAACTTGTACATTAAAAATACTGCTACTAGTAATTGTAGCTGATGCTTAAAATTCTAGGCACTTTAGTCCTGGAACAAGGACTCTGTGAAGGAGTAATGGTTTTTTTAAAATGTTATTGGAGTGTAGTTGAGTTACAATGTTGTGTTAATTCCAGGCGCACCTCATGGTGATTCAGCCGTGTGTGTGTATATATAACAACATATATATTCACACATATTCATCCTTTTTTTTTGATTCTTTCCCCATATATACAGTAGGTCCTTGTTGGTTATCTATTAAGCTCCTAATTTATCGAATGCAAAGATCTGAGTTTCACAAATGCAAAACTGAGTCACAAAGGGACTTAAAATAGCTCACCAAGGCCACACAGCTCCTCGGGGAGAAGGCCAGGAAGGAGACTGGAATTGGCAGCCCACACTCTTAACCCCTGAGCTGACGGCCTCTTCCACTGTTCTTTTTCAAATAAAAGATGGAGTGTATTGCGGAGAGATATTCTCAACTGTTGGTTTCTTCCTGTTCGTTGATGGCTGTCCGCTGAGTGAACACGGGAGTCCGTGATGGGGAGAAAAGAGAGGACCAGGTTTGCTCTGTGTCAAGAAGGACTTCCTGGTGAATGTCCTCCAGAATAACTTGAGACTTTTAGCCCACATTCTTCAAACGTGATGCCATCTCAGGAACACAACGCTTCTTCAGATTACACACAGATTGCCTAGACATTCTGCACAACTCTGGAATCGTTTTCAGCAGTCATGAAGGGAAAGCCCCTACCTATCACATCATTTCATACATGAAGTGGATGCCAGATTTGTTCGTGGAGCCGGACAGTATCAACACTTTCCATTACAGTGTTTTAGTGGTGATGAAATGGAAAGACTCATTTCCTGTTGTGTGTTAGATAAATATTTTTAGTGTTTCAAAATTGGGCAGGGGTTTGCAGGACAGATCAGACAAATCCATCTCTCCAGCTCAGCGTTTTGAACACCTGCTATGGAAGTTTCTGGAGACTAAAAGGCTGCTTGCCATCTTTATTTTCTTTTTTAAAGGCTGTTTTGAACGTTACAACACTGCTTCTGTTTTGTTTTCAATATTTTTGGCAGGGTGGCATGTGGGATCTGATCCTGAAGCTGAAGCTCCAATACTTTGGCCACCTGATGCGAAGAGCTGACTCAGTGGAAAAGACCCTGATGCTGGGAAAGACTGAAGGTGGGAGGAGAAGGGGACATAGAGGATGAGATGGTTGGATGGCATCACCAATGAGATGGACATGAGTTTGAGTAAACTCCGGGAGCTGGTGATGGACAGGGAGGCCTGGTGTGCTGCAGTCCATGGGGTCGCAAAGAGTCGGACATGACTGAGTGACTGAACTGAATGTGGAATCTTATTTCCTCAGCATTGGAAGGGAGTCTTGGCCCCTGGACAGCCAGGGAAGCCCCAGATTTGTTTCTTTCTGATGTCCTGATGGATGTAATAAATAAGGATACAATCCCGGGGCAAGATGAGGACTTTTAGGACATTTGGCATTTTGACCAGATGTCACAAGACATCAGGAAAAAAACAAACCACCAGATTCAGACGCTTCACGAGACAACTTCTCAGATGAGCAGATTAATTCCAGAGATCATATCAGACGTGAAATGCTGCTGCAAAAGTGTATGCCAACCTCGCGGTTCCAAAGACCACTCCGGTTCCTGGAGAAGTTAAGGCAAGGTCTGTTTAATTCTGGCCTCTTTAAAATCGTTTTTATCTTCACAATTGCCTTTGACAGTCGAGGTCATTGTCTTAACTTGTTGACAATAACCTAATAACTGCGATTTAAACATTTTTTTCAAGTGAAAGTTCAATAAGGCCCGCGTCTCGCTTCGGAGTCCGAGCATCTCCGCCCGTCCGCTCCCGCAGACCCAGAGGGCGCAGCCGATCCTCGCGAGATTTGGCCCCTGGCGGCTTCCGTGGCGTCGCGGCAACTTCCGCCCCTGACGCTCCGCCCTGGCGGCGCACTTCCGGCGGCGGCGGCGGCGGCGGGAGCGGCGGGGCGAGATGGTGAGTGACTAAGGGCTTCGGCCGGCCGTGGCGGTGGGTGCCGGCGGCTCGCGGCAAGGGGAGCCGGCCGCCGCCGGAGGCACCGGGCCTGCCCGCCCCGGTCCCCGGGGAGGCACGAAGGCGCCTGGGGAGCGCGTCGAGGACCTCGGCGGGCCGGCCGGCCTTTCCCCGGGCCCGGGGCTCGGCGCCGGGCGGGCCCCGGGGGCGGCGGGGCGGCTCGGCCGGGCTGGCCTCGTCCCTTTCCGGGCGGGCGCTGCCCTCGGCGCGGGCCGTTTCGGCCGCAGCCTCCGCGAGCCACCGGGCCGAGCGCTCGGGGCCGCGCGGCGGAGGGGACGGTGGGAGCGGGTCGTAGGGGCCGCGCGGCGCGGGGGCGGCGGACGGGCGCGTCGGGGCGCCCGGAGCGGACGGCCCTCGGTGCCTCGCTTGGCTCGCGATGGTTTCTTTGCTCTCGGTTGATGCCGCTCTTTGGTGGCGGGGTTGGGGGGGGCCGGGGGTGGTCCAGGCTCCGCTCCAGGCGCTGCACACACAGGGCGGGCCCGACCGACCCAGTCTTGGCCTCTTGAAGCTTGCGTTCTCCAGAAGGCAGGTTAGAGAGAGAGAGGAGTGTGTGCTACTGTGACGGGGCGGGACGGGGGCGGCGAGTGGCCTCTGCTGTGGCTGCTCTGTGCAAGGGCGGGAGAGGTGGCTGTTTTAGCCAGGGCGTCAGCGAACCTCGGTGAGGCGGGGAGGCCTGAATCCGGTGAGAGGGGAGCCGGTGCAGATACCCGAGGAAGACTGGTCCTGGGAGGACTGGAGCCAAGGGCTGAGGGGGGGAGGCTTGGTCTGTGTGGTGAGCAGCAGCGGGCTCCACCGCAGACTCAGGCAGGCCTTGGAAGCACTTTGGGTAGCAGTATTCTGGGCCTGACAAGCACATGGCAAGTACTTTTCCAGCATTTGCTGGAAATTCTCAGCAGTCCCTGGAGGTAATTATTGTTATCCTCAGTTTACCAAGGAGGAACCTGAGGCGGGGCCCGCGGGTGTGCGGTGCTGGGCTAGCGGCCCGTGCAGGAGAGAAGCGCAGAGGCCGGGGTGCAGAGGCCGGGAGCGTGCTGTCTCTCGGACCAGCTTTGTGACAGCTGGCAAGTCACTTAACCTCTCTGAGCCTCGCTTCCTTCTCTGTAAACTAGGGTGATGATAGCGGCAACTTAATCGGATCTGTTTGTTTAGCACAGCGCTTGCTGTTCAGTATAACACGTATAGTTACTTGAGGCTGAGAAACATCCTGTGAATGCCCCAGACATGGAGAAGTGGGGGACTGACTCCGGGAAATGTCCTCCAGTGGGGCCAGACCTGGAGGGTCATGGGACGGGTAGACAAACCTGGGAAGGGTTAACTGAAGCCAGTTTGGCAAGGGCCAGGCGTGCCAAGCTAGAGAGTTTGGACATTAGGCCGTAAATGCTGGGGTCAGTTGAAGGTTTCTGAGGCGATTCAGAGGGTCAGTTCTTTGTTGTAGAAGGTAATGTCCAAATGGACGAGGGAAGAGATTAGACCTGGAAACCTCCGTTGGGAGACAAGCGGTCCAGTAAGATAAGGCGGCCTGGACAGAGCCAGAGATGGGGGGACAGGAGAGGGGGACCTGAACCAGGATGGATTGTAAGCAGAGATGGGGGACAGGAGAGGGGGACCTGAACCAGGATGGACTTTAAACAGAGATGGGGGACAGGAGAGGGGGGACCTGAACCAGGATGGACTTTAAACAGAGATCGGGGGACAGGAGAGGGGGACCTGAACCAGGATGGACTTTAAACAAAGATGGAGGGACAGGAGAGAGGGGACCGGAACCAGGACGGACTTTAAACAGAGATGGGACAGGAGAGGGGGGACCTGAACCAGAATGGACTTTAAACAGAGATGGGGGGACAGGAGACGGGGACCTGAACCAGGATGGACTTTAAACAAAGATGGAGGGACAGGAGAGAGGGGACCGGAACCAGGATGGACTTTAAACAAAGATGGAGGGACAGGAGAGAGGGGACCGGAACCAGGACGGACTTTAAAACAGAGATGGGACAGGAGAGGGGGGACCTGAACCAGGATGGACTTTAAACAGAGATGGGGGGACAGGACAGGGAGACCTGAACCAGGATAGATTGTAAACAGAGATGGGGGACAGGAGAGGGGAGACCTGAACCAGGATGGACTTTAAACAGAGATCGGGGGACAGGAGAGGGGGACCTGAACCAGGATGGATTGTAAGCAGAGATGGGGGACAGGAGGCGGGGGACCTGAACCAGGATGGATTGTAAGCAGAGATGGGGGACAGGAGGCAGGGGACCTGAACCAGGATGGACTTTAAACAGAGATGGGACAGGAGAGGGGGGACTGGAACCAGGATGGACTTTAAACAGAGATGGGGGGACAGGAGAGGGGGACCTGAACCAGGATGGATTGTAAGCAGAGATGGGGGACAGG
This sequence comes from Ovis canadensis, assembly GCF_042477335.2. NCBI lineage: Eukaryota > Metazoa > Chordata > Mammalia > Artiodactyla > Bovidae > Ovis > Ovis canadensis. The sequence goes on from NC_091251.1 coordinate 112,273,217, forward strand.
AGGCGGGGGACCTAAACCAGGATGGACTGTAAGCAGAGATGGGGGGCGCAGACGGGGACCTGAACCAGGATGGATTGTAAGCAGAGATGGGGGACAGGAGGGGGGACCTGAACTAGGATGGACTGTAAGCAGAGATGGGGGCGGAGGCCTGAGCCAGAGCAGATTTCGTTTTGGAGCCCTGAGGAGGTCCTGACTGTAACATTTCTTATTCAGCAATAACATTGTGTTGGTGAGAGGTACTCTGAGTCATGCAAACGAGAAGTGGTTTTACGTCCGTTAGTCACTTTGAGCAACATAGAAGAACTAATGTCATCCTGCTTTCCAGTTAGGACACCAGGGCTCAGAGAGGTGACTTAACTTCCCTGAGGTCACATAGACTGCTAGGAATGAAGGCGGAATTCAAACCTGGATGCATTTATTTCCGTAGCCCGTGTTCTTAGGTGCATTGCAATTCCTCATCTAGAAACTAGTAATAATGAAACCTACTTGAGGAATTGTCTGGTGTGAATATGACAGTGAAGGAAAGTGTCTTGTACAGACTGAGGCACGTACTGAACACACCACAGACAGCAGCTGCCGCAGCAGCAGCGCGTTCCCTCAGGGGTGCGAAGCGAAGCCGCTCAGTCGTGTCCGACTCTTTGTGACCCCATGGACTGTAGCCCACCAGGCTCCTCTGTCTATGGGATTCTCCAGGCAAGAATACTGGAGTGGGTTACCATTTCTTTCTCCAAGGGATCTTCCTGACCCAGGGATCGAACCCAGGTCTCCAGCATTGGAGGCAGACGCTTTAAACTCTGAGCCAAATTGTTAAAGGCCTGTAACTTGGACGGCTTATTGCAATAAAACTAATTGTGTTTCCCCAAATTTCTCAGAGCCCTTAATTACCTTCTTCATAAGAAAGTGCAAAGTTTTTAGAATCTTGCAAATGGGGAAATAGATTCGACCTTAATTCCTTTAGGGGGTTGTTTTGTCTGGATAGTGAAGCTGGTGATTTGACTTACTGCTGCCTATGTGGAAGTGATTTGAGGGGGCTGAGAGGGCCCTCTGATAAGTAAATTCACTATTGCTTATTTAAAATGCTGTTGTTTCTGAGACCTTGCTCTGTGTACGACATTGTCCTATAACTGAAGGGTCTGTTTTAAAATCAGAAATCTTCCTGAACTCACTAACACACTACGTTCGTGATAGCTTGAGGTGATTCAGCTTTTTAAATTGGGAAGAGGGACCTGCCTGAGTGCCCCAGAGTTTGGGGATGGGTGCTATTTAAGCTGCCATGAAAGGAGAGTCTCCTGGCTCTTGGTGTGTCCTTAATGAGGAGTCAGTGATGACACGTGAGTGTTGAATAGGTCGAATGACGCAGCTCTCGTCATGGCCCAGGTTTGTACTTTTGGTGGCCCTCGCCAGGTAGTTTCATATTAGAAAATGTCCAGCTCTATGCCTTCCCCTCAAGAAGGGATGGTTAGGGTCTTGGTCTCATGACACATTGTGCATGCCTGCATGCTAAGTCACTTCACTCGTGTCCAGCTCTTTGCGACCCCATGGACTGTAGGCTGCCAGAGTTCTCTGTCCATTGGATTTTCCAGGCATTCTCCATGGAGTGGGTTGCTATGCCCTCCTCCAGGGGCTCTTCCCAACCCAGGGATCGAACCTGTCTCCTGCATTGGCAGGCAGGCCCTTTACTATTAGCTCCATCTGGGAAGCCCTTATAACATATTGCATCCTTTTCTTAATAGAGTTGTCCTCGATTTAAGATGCAGTCTGGCAAGGTGCAGCACTGATCTACCAACAGCTTTTCGGGAAAAAAAAATCTGCCGCGTTAAATTTACACATCGACTGCAAGGTGTCCCTTGAGCTCAGAAATGTTGAAATGAGGGGGGTGTTGGTGTCTCAGTCACAGGAGGATGAGGGTTTTTGGAGGGATGCTGTTCTAAATTTGTGTTTTTATTGCTTAGTCACTAAATCGTGTCTGACCCTTTGAGATCCTGTGGACTGTAGCCCACTAGGATCTTCTATCCTTGGGATTTCCCAGTCATGAACACTGTAGTAGGCTGTTATTTCCTTCTCCAGGGCATCTTCCTGACTTAGAAATCAAACACGCGTCTCCTGCATTACAGGTGGATTCTTTACCGCTGAGCCACCAGGGAAACCCACCCAGAATTTTTTTTAATGCTCTGCTTAAATTTTTTTTTTCAGGGTCAAAGTCAGAGTGGTGGTCACGGTCCTGGAGGCGGCAAGAAGGATGACAAGGTAAATAAATGTGAAGCCAGATGTCTGTGATGTGAGTAAATTGTGGGAAATGTCAGCTCTCAGCTGAGAAGTTCTTCGGGAATTCAGATACCCTTTTCCTGTTTTATAAAAGATTATTGACTATCAAGTGGGTATTAATGAATTAATAATTTTTAGAGGTGTAAAAGTAATAACATTCCAGAAGTGTTAAATTGTCTGTGATTTTAGCGTTTAATGTCCTTACGTGTGAAAAGTTGTGTCAGATTATTTAACTCCAGCTTCTGGCATGTAACTTTGAACTCTGACCTCTGTTTCTTATTGAATGATCTATTCAGTTTAGTCGCTCAGTCATGTCCGACTCTCTGCGACCCCATGGACTGCAGCACGCCAGGCTTCCCTGTCCACCACCAACTCCCAGAGCTTGTTCAGACTCACGTCCATCGAGTCAGTGACGCCATCCAACCATCTCATCCTCTGTCGTCCGTTTCTCCTCCCGCCTTCAATCTTTCCCAGCATCAGGGTCTTTTCCAATGAGTCAGTTCTTTGCATCAGGTGGCCAAAGTGTTGGAGTTTCAGCCTCACCATCAGTCCTTCCAATGAATATTCAGGACTGATTTCCTTTAGGATGGTCTGGTTGGCTCTCCTTGCAGTCCAGGGGACTCTCAAGAGTCTTCTCCAACACCACAGTTCAAAAGCATCAATTCTTCGGTGCTCAGCTTTCTTTGTAGTCCAACTCTCACATCCATACATGACTGCTTGAAAAACCATAGCCTTGACTAGATGGAGAGTAGTCAGCAGAGTAATATCTCTGCTGAATGGTCTAATTAGTGTGTATTATATATTTTTAAAAAAGATAATTATGTTCACACATAAAAATTGAAAGAATGAAAAACAGATTTTCTTGTTTATTATATTTTTAAGGACCGTTTTTAAAAACGTCCTAAAACACAGGGAAAATCACATCACCTGGGAATAGATGGCGGCCCTGCAGAAACGATGTTTGTGCTTTAATATGGTCTCTGTGATTTTTTTTCCCTATGGTGTTCTGAAAACCCAAGGACAAGAAAAAGAAATATGAGCCTCCTGTGCCAACTCGAGTTGGGAAGAAGAAGAAGAAGACAAAGGGGCCAGATGCTGCCAGCAAGCTGCCGCTGGGTAACGATGCGGTCCCAGTTCCCGGGGCGCCGTCTCTGTGTTCAGCTTCGGGGCTGAGTGTGGACAGACAGGAAGTAGCGTGTGGTTGAAGCTCCCGGCCTGTGACTGTGTGTGGCATTCTCTGGGTTGGAATAAAAGCTATATTTTAGTTTGAACAGTATACAGAGGATACAACTGTGTCTCACTTCAAGAAAGTCCATTAATTCCCTTTAAATAAGCAGCTTCTCTAGGGTATTAGAGTACAAGGTTAGGGTAGAAAACTCAGGTTGAGCTTGGTTACCTTAGAGATACACTTACTTCATGAGAAAATGGAATGCCACTGTATCGGAACTCACAGCATGAGTTTATGCCTGAACATAAAATTTTTCAAGTCTTCCTGCTAAATAAGGAGGAAGACTCAGAGCAGGCGGCACTCAGCCCGCCTCTCGCCCTCGGCCTCTCTCCGCTTGCGTGGGGCTCCTGCTCTGCCTCCCGCCTCGGGGCTCTGCCTCCCTCCGCGTAACCGCCCTTCTGCGGTCCTTCACGGCCGCCTGCGCCTCGTCCGTGCAGACTTCAGCTCAGACGCCTCCACCACCCTCATCCGCCACCTAGACGAGGCTCTTCCGGCCTAAGTGCAGGAAACTGATTTCTGAAATAGTGCTCAGTTAATAATTGAGTCAGGCAGTTTAGAATGTGCCGTTAACCTGTTGTAGTGAATCAGTGTGGTATTGATAAAGAAAAGGCCACCAGGCCAGCAGAAGAGCATATAAAGTTCAAAACCAGAGTCATGTTATGGACAATCGGTATGTGGTGAAGGTGGCATTTCTGTCTGTTCATTGCTCTCCCCTCTGCCTTTAGGCACCTGCTTACTTAAGGTCACTAAACTGCGTGTCTCAGAGTCTATCCAACTAAGAATACGCTTGCTTTAAGTGTTGACTTCCCCCCCTCCAAGGGTGAACTGAATTAATTGCAAATTTCAGGCTCCAAGTATAATAAGACTGTTTTTTAATTACAGTGACACCTCACACTCAGTGCCGGTTAAAACTGCTGAAGCTGGAGAGAATTAAAGACTACCTTCTCATGGAGGAAGAGTTCATCCGGAATCAGGAGCAAATGAAGCCTTTAGAAGAAAAGCAGGAGGTGAGTTGACATTATCATGACTTGTTTCTTTTACAAATTGAATTCTGTTTAGAACTTAGAACTAAATAGCTGAACCTTTCAGGCTTTAATGAATTATTGTTTAGCTGCCTTCGCTCTTCCTTGGCCTGCTCTCGCGTAGGAGGAGAGGTCAAAGGTGGACGACCTGCGGGGGACGCCGATGTCGGTGGGGACCCTGGAGGAAATCATTGATGACAACCACGCCATCGTGTCCACGTCGGTGGGCTCCGAGCACTACGTCAGCATCCTCTCGTTCGTGGACAAGGACCTGCTGGAGCCCGGCTGCTCCGTCCTGCTCAACCACAAGGTCAGGCTGCGCGTGGGCTGCTCCCCCTCAGTCTGCCCCGTCTCGTGGAGCCGCCGCCGGAGCACCCCTGAGGGCTCCCCGAGGGCAGGGCGGCTCCCGTGGCCCCTCCGGGTAAGAGGCGGTGAACCTCCGGATCCGGCCGCAGACTCCCTGCCTCCTCTCAGGTGCACGCGGTGATCGGGGTGCTGATGGACGACACGGACCCCTTGGTCACAGTGATGAAGGTGGAAAAGGCGCCCCAGGAGACCTACGCGGACATTGGGGGGCTGGACAACCAGATCCAGGAGATCAAGGTGCGTCTCCAGCCGCTCTGGGCTCGGCCTGCGCTGCTCTCTGCCACCCCCTGGAGGGCGCTCGCAGCTGCCGCGCCTGTCTTCTTTACGTCTGTTCTGGGCTGCGTTGGGCCTTTGCTGCTGTGCCAGGGCTTTCTCTAGTTGTGGCAAACACGGCTGCTCATGGCGGTGCGCGGGCCTCTCACTGTGGTGGCTCCCGGTGAGGGCCCCGGAGCGGGCGGGCTTCAGCAGCTGTGGCGATGGGCTTGGGTGCCTCTTAGCACGTGGGGTCTCACTGGAGCAGGGACCGAGCTTGTGCCCCTGCGTTGGCCAGCAGCCTCTTACCACTGGGCCGCCAGGGAAGGCCTGCTTTTCCTTTATTGATCAGACCAGTAACTGACCCGGAGCCGGCCAGTGGCGGTGTTTTGTGTTGCTCATACCGAGGTAACAGAAGTAAGAATGAATTGTACGATAGGTCTTCCAGCAGTTGCAGCTTAATACATTTTATATGTAACATTTAATGATTATCTGTGAATATGTTTCCAGTTGGTTGATTCCAGCTGTGGCGACACAGAAAGCCCCAGGTGACGTCCGGGGCAGGGCGGTGGCGCGCACGCAGCACTGGGGCCAGACCTGGTCCCGGCTCCTGCGCGGCCCTGGGGGTGGGCAGTGGGGGGGGCCCTCTGCGGGCTATTCGTCCATGGGAGGGCCTCCAGAGCCGTGACAGCACCCCACGGGGCTCAGGCAGCGGAGAGGGAGCCGTCCTGGCTTGAGGCGGGACAGCAGCAGGAGGCCTCACCCGCTAAAGTCTCACTGGAAGGGCAGATCCAAGCTTTACAGTCCTGCTCGGGAAGGGCGAGCATTGCTGCTACCTGTCACTCAAGGCCGACTCTTGGGAAATCGGGTGCTGTTAGGGAGACGGGAGGGCACCGGGAGCCCCCAGAGGACCGAGGTCCTTTGTGTCCTTGCTGCCGCTGGGGTCAGCGTTGTCTCTGATAAGAACAGTGGAAAGTTTAGCTTGTTTTTGTTGCAAGTGAGACATACCCGTGATGCCAGTTAATGAATAGGATACATTTCAGTAGGAAAGCCTTTCATTTTTACCAAGTGTTTGTTTTGTTTAGGAGTCTGTGGAGCTTCCTCTCACTCATCCTGAATACTATGAAGAGATGGGGATCAAGCCCCCCAAGGGGGTCATTCTCTATGGTCCGCCCGGCACAGGTGCGTGCGCTCTGGGCTGGTCGCTTTCCAGGCACTGAGCTGGTTCCTTGAGCTGCAGCGTTAGCTGGATACACCACTCAGCTATTGAGTGAGGGGGCCTCAAATCCTCCATTTAAGAATGAGCTCTAAGTGACACACTGGACACTGTGAGTAAGCAGCCCCTCCGGAGACACGTTGGTCACGTGAAAGCGCACCATGCCGTCTAGCAGATGTGCCGAGAAACCGCGCTGTCTCAGGCTCGGGACTGGAGGCCTTGTGGAGTCCATGTGCTGGCGTCACAATAGGATGGGGACACCGGGAGACGCCCCCAGAAGTGCCTGCTCAGTGCAAGCGCACGCCCAGACCCCCAGCACTCCTGCGGTGTGCGCAGACATGCGAGACGCCCATGTTGTAGAACGGTACTTCTCAGTGTTAAGAGTCACGTGAGTCCATGGAAAATAGTTTGTAAGAAAAAATGGAAACAGGATGCTCCACCTTGGCTGCATGTTGGCACCCCCATGAGAGTTTCTGAAAGCGCCGATGCCTGCTCCCTTCCCTGAGCACCCTGACCCACCTCCGGGGCGCGGCAGGCCTCGGCAGAGGTGCGGGCCCGCGGCTGTGACCGCGTTCCCGGCCGTTGGCGACTGAACGAGTGTCACGGATGGATGGATGGATAAAGATAAAAACGCATGGACGTAGTTGGTTCATTAGGCACTGGGTTGACCTCAGTAAGTTGTGTAGTTCAGGGCTGAGTAAATTCAGTGCTCTGTAAATTCCAGAGGAAGGGAGGTCATTTGATTGAGTGAACTGAGCCCTGTTCCCAGGAGGATCTGTATTGAGGAAAGCCCACGGGGAGGGACAGGGAGACGCTGTGCTGAGGCAGGGAGCTGCTGCGGCCTCTCGTTTCACAGCCCAGGAAAGGAGGTTTCAGGAGAGGCCAGCGACACTGCTTGCTGAACATCCCGGCAGCCGCACTTGGCTGCGTCTGGACCGGAAGGTCTCCCCCACTTAAGAGGTCCTTCTGGTCTCTGTCTGCCGCCCTCAGGGAGCAGTCCAGCCCTTTCATAAGCATTTGAACCTGCTGCCCGACTGAGGAGCTCAGCCTCGCCTTGTCGCAGAGCTCAGATCTCTGTCCCCCTCACCACTGGCCCAGGATCCTGGGTGTCCCTGGCCAGCCCCCTCCGCCCCACAGGCCCGAGGGTAGCCCTCTCCCAGCTCTCGCCATCCCAGGGCCGTGGTCTCACGCTCTGACATCCTCAGGGTGGGCACCCTTGCTGACTCTGGTTCTCGACTCGAGTGAGAAGTGTCAGGGCAGCTGGGAGTGCAGTGAGGAGCGTCCCCGACGGCACAGCACAGACAGGGAAGCCCCTGAGCTCCCAGCGGCGCTCAGCCGTGGGCTTCGTCAGGAGCCGGTCCTGGCTCAGCGCCCGGGGCCTGGGGCCGCCCTCAGGTGGCCCTGGGGCGCTGCAGGCCTGCTCAGGAGCGCTCTCTGTCCTTCAGTCGAGCCTAGTGCTCCCAGGCCTTTTTTCAGCACTGATAGTTTTGTAGTTGAGTTTGGTTCTCTAACCCTGGTTAATGGGGTCAGGTGAATATTATATGCAACTTTGAGAAACTTGCAATAAAAATATTTTGTGACAATATGATGAATTTAGGAACAGTTAAAAATAATCAAAATATGTATTTTAGTTTTTTTTTGTAATTTCCTTGTCTGCTTTGAGAACATGCTTTCCATAGAGGGATCTGCCAATTCTTCAGGTCTGTTAAGGTGGTAATGAAAGTCCTAAAGTTAAAACAGCACTTAAGGTTTTTTCCCTTTTCCAATCTAAAACAGGTAAAACCTTATTAGCCAAAGCAGTGGCGAACCAGACCTCAGCCACTTTCCTGCGAGTGGTTGGCTCTGAACTCATTCAGAAGTACCTGGGTGACGGGCCCAAACTCGTTCGGGAACTGTTTCGAGTCGCTGAAGAACACGCACCATCCATCGTCTTTATTGATGAAATTGATGCTATTGGGACGAAAAGGTAGACTTTCCCTTCCCTCTTGTGTGTCACTAAGGGGTAGGCACCGTGCCGCTCTGCTCTGAGGACCACGGGGAGGCCCCGGCGGGGCTGCGTGCTGGTTTGCCGCGTCCCCGTGCCGCTCCCCACGGATGCCGTGGGCTCCGCCGTCCCACGTACCAGGCGGCGACTCCCCGTCACTGGATTCGGTCTGTCCGCAGCTGTGCTGTGAGCAGCGGCTCGGAGCTCACCACCCTCTGGACTCTGGGGACAGCAGTAAAGACAGGTCTCTGCCCTCGAGGAGCCCACATGTGGAGACTGAATAAAAATGATACAGTTTCAGGCATGAAAATGGCCACAAGGAAGATGCTGTGGGAGGCGGCTTGGGCTCTGGGCGGGTGGGACGCGCAGGTGGGACAGCCGTGTCCAGAGTGCCTCCACCAGCCGGGCTGTGGGGTCCTCATGTCCCCCTGGCTGCTTCTCCAGGTACGACTCCAACTCGGGCGGGGAGAGAGAGATCCAGCGAACGATGCTGGAGCTGCTGAACCAGCTGGACGGGTTTGACTCGCGGGGAGACGTGAAAGTGATCATGGCCACAAACCGGATAGAGACCCTGGACCCGGCCCTCATCAGACCAGGTCACGCCGCGCCGGCCCTCGAGCGCGCCGCCGCGGACTCCAGCGCCCAAGGGCGCTGTGGGGAGGATAGGTCACCAGGCGATGGGCACGAAGGCAGATACTGCCGTGAAACCTGAAGTAACTTACCAAAACTGTGTCCCCTTGAGAGACTATTAAGTGGGCTTGTGATGTACTCTGTGTAGCCTGACCTTTTTTAGCCTCAAAACGCTTTTTTTTTTTTTTTTTTTAAGATCTGGTACAGGACACTGTGTGACTGAGATAACTCACATGAGGAGACGGAGGCTTCTCTCAGCTGGGGCTGGGGCTGGGGCCGGGGCTGGGGCGCCGGAGGCCTCACCCGGGGCTGGGGAGCCAAGGCCAGGGAGACAGAGGCCTCTCACCCGGGGCCGGGGAGATGGAGGCCTCTCAGCCGGGGCTGGGGCCGGGGCCGGGGCGCCGGGGCCGGGGCTGGACACCTTGTGTGCCCACAGGCCGCATCGACAGGAAGATCGAGTTCCCCCTGCCCGACGAGAAGACCAAGAAGCGCATCTTTCAGATCCACACGAGCAGGATGACGCTGGCCGACGACGTGACCCTGGACGACCTGATCATGGCTAAAGACGACCTCTCTGGTGCCGACATCAAGGTGAGGGGCTGGGCTGGGCTGTACCTATGTATCACGTGTTCCCAGAAGCCGAGGGGCCGGGCGTGGCAGCCGTGACTGGGCACAGCCTGCTCCCTGCAGGGGCACGGACAGTGGCCCCGCTGCCTGCGCTGAACTGCGTCTCACTGGCATCTGTGGAACTAGGCTGGTCTCACCAGGGGAGGAAGGTGAGATTATTTAAAATCTTAACTTTTTATTTAGAAAATTTTTTCAAGCCTTCAGAAAAGCTACGACTTGGTGGACACCCATGTACTCACCACCTCCACCTACCGCGTGTTCCCCTTCTACGCGCCTCTTGCAGACACTTTCCAGATCACTCGGCGTAGACGTGCTGAAGGCCATGACCAGACAGGGTCTGCAGCGCCAGGGCTGTGCTGCCATCACCTCGTGTGGCTTGCGTTCTTGTTTTACTTTTGGCCAAGTAATTATTGACAAAGTGGATATATCCAAATATATACTGTCTGAAACTTGTAAATATTTAACCAGAATACCTGTTCTCTTAAGACTGTAGGTAAATGAAATGGATGTCACTGTATGTGGCCGCTAAGTTTCTGGATATCATTTTATCTATTTCTTAGGAGGATTATTCCCTTTAACAAAAGCAGAGCTTTGAGGATTCACTGACCTGCCAGGCTACACAGCTAGTTAGAACCTAGGACAGGCCTCTTCCTTAATGAAATACTCCGAGGTTAAGCCACCTCAGGTCCTTTGAGAAAATAATTAGAATGCTTGAAACATTTAAGTTTAATAAAATTTATGTTTGGCCTGGATGCGAACACCAGATTTCAAAATAGTGCTGTCTGAACTGTTAGGATGGGAAGTAGTTCCCACTCTGAGTACACTGTCCTTTCGTACAGGCAATCTGCACGGAAGCTGGTCTGATGGCCCTGAGAGAGCGCAGGATGAAAGTCACCAACGAAGACTTCAAGAAGTCCAAGGAAAACGTTCTCTATAAAAAACAGGAAGGCACCCCGGAGGGGCTCTATCTCTAGAGGACCAGAGTTGCCTTCCGGGAGAGGCTGGGAGGGTCCCAGCCCCTGGAGGGGTGAGGTTGGGAGGGAGGCTGCCTGGGCGCCCGTGTGCCCGCTGGCCGGCCCTGTGCCTGCTGGCCACGGTTGGCAGAGCGTCTCGTCTCTCCCCCAAGCGCAGTGCATAGGGCCCTGGCAGGCTGCCTGCGTCCCAATAAAGCGTGCTTTCTCTAACACGGAGTCCTGTCCACATGCAGGGTGCTTGGCCGGAGGAGTGAGTGGGCCCAGGTGTGGGGAAGCCTCTGGGGAGGAGGGCACTGCTGACTTGGTCTCTGCTGCCCCCGCGGCACAGCGCCGAGCCGGCGCCAGCTCTAAAACAGCAGCTGCTGGCTTGTGAGCCCACGGCCAGCCACCCCTGCTGTGGAGGCGACAAAGGCTGCCACCCCCCCCCCCCACCCCATCCAGCCGGGGCTGCCCTTGGAGGGTCTCGGGCAAGAAGGAGGAGCTGGTGCTGCTGAGATGGGGTTCCCAATGGCATTTCCAGGGGGCGCGGCTGAAGACCCCCAGGGCAGCCCTGCGGAGGTCAGCGCGCCTCCCTCGCCCGAGGTCGGAAGCGCAGGCGCCGCCCCTTGCCTGGCTCCCTCTGCCCCGCGCTCTCCTCGCCTCTGCTCAGTTCAGCCTCAGAGCCGAGACCCAGCGACCCACTGGAGAACGGGCCCCTTCTTCCCGGACGGACGGCCGTTTCTAGCCCAGGTTCCACAACACCCGCTTTTCTGGGTAAGGGGCCAAGGAAATTCGCTTTCAGCAGTTCTGGGGGGCATGATTTAAGAAGAAACGCAACGCGGAGAAGTCCACTGTGTTTTAAAAAGCAGGACCTCGGAGAAGACAAAAGCATTTCCACTCCATCGGCTGTTGATCACCGCTCTTGGAAATCGGAATGAGCGCGCGGCTGAAAGCGAAAGTTCGGCGTCTTCTGAGGCAGAGACGGGTTTGCTGGGGAGGAGCAGGCCGCGCTCTCTGCAGCTGGACCCGGGCCCCCTCCCCTGCAGTGGGGTCCTGGTTTGTTCAGTCCCCTGACACTGGGCCCTCCTAGAGCCCCATCTGACTCAGCAGGGCCGGGTGGGCCCAGGGTCTCCACGCACACGAGCTTCCGGCAACGCTGGCTGCCGGGTCTGCAGGTGAAACGTCCGCGAGTGGAGCTCCGGAAACAGGAAGGACACGTGTAATGCAGCTGAAGACTCCAAGCTTCACACGACTCCAAGCTGCTCTGGTCTGAAGAAACGGCAGACTGGGCTCACCAGCCACAGGCAGGAGGGCCTGGTGAGGAACCAGACCTTCCTTCTGACTGCAAGAGCCAGGAGACTTGGCAGGATCCCCAAGGACGCCCACAGAACCTTCACCCGGGCTGCGCAGGGGAGGGTGGGCCAGAAGGACCCGCACCAGCCACGGCAGCCTCGGCGTGATTCTTGTCTGCACATATAGACACACGTTCACATGTATCGTGTGCAAAGCAGCTGTGCGCCGTTTCACACTGTCCCGGGGGGAGCCTGAGCCCAGACACACTGTCAGGGAGGAGCCTTCAGGGCAGAGGTCAGGGCGCTCGGGGCAGGCCCCGCCCCGGCGCCTACTCCAGCAGCAGCTCCAGCTCCTCCAGCGGCAGGCGCACCCGCAGCTCCTTCTCCGTCATCAGGTCCACCACCTCCTGCACCTCGTCGGGGAAGTACTCCACGGCGTCCAGGTACAGCGCCTGGGCCGGGCGACGCCGGTCAGCGAGCGGCCCCCCAGCCCCGCCCCCCTCGAGCCCGACCTCGGGGCACCTCAGCCAGCCCCAGGGGGCACAGGGGAGCGCGGCCTCTCCCCAAGGCGGGGCGGGAAGCTGCGGTGGTCCCCACCCATCTGCTCTCTTAGCGTCCCCGGACCCGGGCGCTGCAGACAGAATTGGACGTGGGTCCTGACGCGCTTGCCTTCTGGGCTGGGCTTTGGCAACCAGCTGCCCCCAGCTGCACCTCCAGGACAGGAAACAGGCCCCTCGGGCTGCAGGGGGCCATAGGAAGCCCTGGAGGGCCGGGCCCAGGCACGGACCAGATGAGGCCTGGCAGGAAGGTCCCTGAGAATCCAGACTGAGGCCTGTAGAACTCACCTTTGCCCAAGGACAATTCTGCAGTGCTTTGTAGAACACACCTTTGCTTCTTTCTTTATTTCCTAAGGAAACCTAAAGCAAGGGGGGAAAAGATACAAAACTGAGGGGCCGAAACAAAATCTAAGGCTACTGACCCGCACGGGCCCCCGGTACACGGGCTGCGGGGTGTCCACGTGCCGTGGGACGCCCTCGGGGCCTCTGCTGTGTCTGGCGGGCCTGGACTGGGCCTTGAACCCTGATGACCTGTCTTCATCTCCTCCTTTCCCGCAGGCCATCACACCTGGTGTTCCCAAGTGTGCGGAGAATGAGGGTGATGACAGAGAAAAGGCTCACTTTAACACTAGCCATTTTCTGCAAACTATCTTACAGAAATGAGATAACCAGGATTAACAATCAATAACCTTGTCAAGAGCAAATTTCTGATCAGGAATTTCAGTCTGAGAGTGCGCAAATATTCACATTCCTACTCTAAGCACGTTCTTATACAATGCGTGTGTGCTAAGTTGCTTCAGTCGTGTCTGACTGTGACCCCATGGACTGTAGCCTTCCGGCTCCTCTGTCCATGGGATTCTCCAGGCAAGAACACTGGAGCGGGCTTCCATGCTCTCCTCCGGGGGGGTCTTCCCGACCCAGGGATGGGGCCGTGTCTCACGCCTCCTGCACTGGCAGGCGGGTTCACCGCTGGTGCCGCCTGGGAAGCGTTCATACAACACTAAGGTATGAAGTCTTGGTCTCAACTCACAGGCGCTCTTCCCACACCTGCTGCGGATGCCGGCGCGGCAGGCAGTCTCCCCTCCGCCCCCTCGCCCGCCAGCCTCTCCCAAGTCCGGGGAAGGGACCAGCCCCTCCCCCAGGAGTCACAGCCCCCTCAGGCAGCTCCGAGGCGAGCGCCCACAGCCGAGAGTGGGCTCAAGCTGAGCTCACGGAGCTGAAGTCTGCGCCCAGAGCTGCCCGCCTGCCTCCCCCAAGCGTCCTGTTCCCATAGGAGCGTGTGAGAGCAGACGCCCACCGGGCAGGGAGCAGGCAGGGCTGTGACCGACCCCCCGGAAGCGCTGATGGCTTCAGCAGCCCCCCCGCCATGGCTCAGGGCCTCCGTCCAGCAAGGCTGGCCTTGCCTCCCATGCAGATCCTCTAGGTGGACGCCCTGTCGGGGAGCCTGTCCCCTTGGGCTGTACCAGCGTTCCTGGTCAGCTCCAGGCAGGGCTCACCCCTCACCCCAGGCCTCCCGGCTCCCTCCCAGGTCGTTCTGAGGCTGGACTCGGAAGGGACCCCTGAGAGCTGCTGTAAGCTGCCCGCCCGCACATGCCAGGGCCCTGTGGCGTCCTCTGCCAGAACAGTAACCACACTGAAGGCTTGGTTTGTTCTTGAAAGAAGAACTATCCATTAGTGGACTTTCTCCACCACTGCCTTTGTGAGACACTCAGATAACCCTGCTCCTGCTGAGTCACGTCAGTCGTGTCCGACTCCGTGCGACCCCACAGACGGCAGCCCACCAGGCTCCCCCGTCCCTGGGATTCTCCAGGAAAGAACACTGGAGTGGGTTGCCATTTCCTCCTCCAATGCATGAAAGTGAAGAGTGATAGGGAAGTCACTCAGTTCTGTCTGACCCTCAGCGACCCCATGGACTGCAGCCTTCCAGGCTCCTCCATCCATGGGATTTTCCGGGCCTGGCCAAGCCTCACACAAGAACTGCCCTCTGCTGGTTCCTCCATCTGCTGGCCCCTGGAAAAGGCCTCGGCTGTATCAGGCGTCACATGGTACATGCCAGGTGAAACGGAGATGGCGACTGTTCCTCCAGGGAGCCAGAGCCACAGCCTCCCCAGGGCCCCGCGGCGCCTGCCAGCCAGGCCCACCCAGCCAACACCTCCCATTTTGGCTCTAATCTGATTTTTTTCCACTGCTTTGTCAAAGTGTTAGGAGCCCACCCAGACGCCTCAGGAACTGGTGGGAAATCACTGCTCAGCTGATTCTTGCCCTGATGCTCATCTTTCCAAAAAGGTAAGACACCCCCCAACGGCCTCAATCTTTTTTTCCAAGTCAACAAGAATTTTTCTGTCTATGGTCCGACCAGACCACGGCAGCTCCTCAGCAGAAACACTACAAGCCTGCCCGTCACCGTCTCTCTACCTGGAAAAGCCTGGAAGGAGTTAAGCTGGCGAATTCGCAAGCTCTCCCGCGTCGTAAGTGGAAAGGTCTCTCAGCGGCACAGACTCACAGGGCGCTGGCGCTGGAACCGAAAGCATCCGAGCCGTTCCTTCGGCTGAGGGGCCTGGCGACGAGCAGACCTCGACGGCCGCCCAGCAGGGACACCCCGATGGCCGCCCAGCAAGGATGGCCACCCGGGGCAGGGACACCACAGAGGCGCCTGGACTTCTGGAGGCTCCCATCCCACACCAAGGAGGCAACACGTGAAATCTACGCTTTTGAGCGTGAAGAATAAACGTTGAAACCACAGAAACTTCGGTGATAGCTCATCCTGGGGCCGCCTGGGGCCCGTTCGTGCTGGGAGCGTGCCTGAGAGCTGCTGTCTTGAGACAAGCTGTCCAGGCCGTTCAGAGCTCAGGGGAGGCGCTCCCAGATAAGCTCTGGACTCTAAGAGGCTGGGGGAGGCCCGGACTTCTAGCCCTGAACTTATCTTAGCCCCTACCTTCCTATCCGTGTCTTTTTTACATCCCTCTCTGTCAAACATCAGTGGGGAATGTTCAAATACTTTGATAAACTTCTGAGAAATTATCCTATGGAAATAATCAGAGATACACATATTTATGTAATAGGAAGGCCCCTCAGGGCTTCTGAAAGGTACAGTGGTCAGCGGAGGGCACTTTGATATGACGTAACAGCCGTGAGCACTGTCTAGACACTCAAGTGGCTGGAAGACTGTTTCTAAAAACCCATGAAACTCGGCAGTAGATGTGTTATGATACAGGAAGTGCAGCCCGACGTCAGGCCTTTAACCAAAGACAGAGCCAACTCAGACCCCGTGGGGCCCGGGAACCACCTTTCAGCCTGCACAACCCATTGGCAAAATTAAATGGCTGTGGCGCCTCCAAGTAAAAACAAAGCTGCTTTGGAAATGCCTCTTTTAAAAACCACAGTCCACACTGAATCTTACCTTTTAGTAACAAAACCGAATCGGGACCTGGACATTCTCAGAAGCAGAAGAGCAACAGGCTCAGGTCTCTTTCGAGTGAAAGCTCTTAGACCGATTTCCAAGTTGCTGCCTCCACGAAGTTAATTCAGAGAAACACACAGGTACCCCGGGGCCCCAGCGGCCCAGGTGGCCCTCCTCAGGCACTCTACCAGGCCCCTCCCGGGCTCCGAGCCCCCTCCTCTGTCTACCAGGCCCCTCCCGGGTCCTGAGCCCCCTCCTCAGTCTACCAGCCCCCTCCCGGGTCCTGAGCGGCCCCTCCTCAGTCAGTCTATCTCCCGGGTCCTGAGCCCCTGCCCTGCTCTTCTGTTAGAGGAACAGCGCTCTGCACAGCAACAGACCCCCGGCGTCTGTCCTACCAGGAAGCTCAGGTACATCCTCCACAGCAAGGGGCACTGGCTCCCGTGGTTACTCCGCACGGCGCTCTCAAACAGGGCTCTGATCCGGTGCGTCAGGCCGGTCTCAGGAAGGGTGGCATGGACCTCTCTACCGTCCACCCTGCAAGACAGAGGCTCAGATGAGTCCAGGACAACCGCTCAGGCTGACGCCGCAGCAGGGTCAGCGACGGGCGGTTGGCGTGTGTGGCAGGCAGTGCTGCCCCGGGCCTGGGGGCGCGGGGTGCAGGTGAGACGTGGCTCCTCCAAGGCCGGCAGAGCATAGCGTTCAGGGCTCTGTGGTGTCTGCACCCCAGAGTCCACCCTGAGGCACACAGACTCCTTTTCTCAGGAGAACCTGCCCCTCACCAGCAGAGTGCACGTTTACCGCGAGACCTTTCAGCTGAAAGGAGTGAATAAAATTCGAATGGAAGGTGCAAGACAAGGAAACTGTTATTCAGAGGCAATCCTGAACGCCGCCTTTCTCAGGGCCCAGTGAAACAGCAACGACGATGCCTCAGCTAACACGTGCTCGAGCCTACTGTTTAACCTTCAGACATAAAATAGTGTTATCTGAAAAGAGACAGTTACAGCACGACCCTGTTCTCACCCACGATAGTGACACAGGCTAGTAATTACTTTGGGCTCTCTTTGTGCTCAGCACTCACTCTTCCCAGCAACCCTCTTTAATTAGGCCCATTTTACAGAAAGGGAACCGACCAGAGCCGTGAACTGCCCTGCCTAGGGTCACACAGCTGCCTAGTGGAAGCGCTGGGACGTGACTCCAGGCCCGAGTGCCCGCCCCACAACTTCTCTACAAGGTCTCAGACCCCCGAAAGCGGGGAGTCAGCACTCAGGCACCGTCAGCAAAGCCCTGGACCCGCCGGAGTGAGGCCTGGGGAGGCACCGCGGGCTCCCGACAAAGGGGCCGCTCTCTGCCCTCACTCCTCTTTCAACACACTTTCCTGAATCCCTGCCAATCTGTCTCCTTTTTCAATGCATTTTCCTGTAACATAGACAGGGCACCACGTCCCACCACCCCACAGGCGTTCCAGGCCCTGGGCCGCGTGCATTTCCAGCTTCCAGAGGCTGGTGGGCCGTGGGAACAAGGCCCGACTGCGAGAGAGGCCTGCGGACCCGCGACCGAGGCGCTCCGTGATCACCTCTGCACAGCATCCACCAGCCTCTTCCGCATCCTCTCCGCTTCAATCGCAAACAGCCACGGCTCCAGGAGCTCGGTGGACCTGGTGATGGCGTGGAAGAATCTTCTGGTCCTGCTGGCGCTGTGCGACTTGCCTTGAATCTGCACGTACGCCCTCCAGAGAAGCTGGTTGCCCGGGTACAACCGTAAAGCCTCTGAGAGCGCCTCTCGCAGCGGAGCCAGTGGGTGGGCGGCAACCCTGCTGTGGAACCTGAGCAGGCTGGTGTGCATCAGGGTGACGGCCTCCAGGGCGCCCTCCAGGCCGGCGCCCTCCGCGGAGACAGAGCCCCGGAGCTCCGCAGACACCTGCTCATAGACGCGCCCAGCGGCGTGGACCCCCACGGTCAGGTACTGGAAGAGCAGGAAGCACTTCGCCAGGCTGACCAGGCGGCTGAAGCGGTCGGGGGGGCCCGGGTCAGGGCCGCGCTCCCCTAGACAGTCCTGCAGCGCGTGTTCGTACGCCTTCCGAGCCTTCAGAACGCGCACGGCCGAGACCTGTCCCGTGCAGGGCCCGTAGGGGCCGCGCTCAGTCAGCCCGGTCAGCACGTGCACGGCCCGGGCTGGGGCGGCCCCGCCCACGGGCGGCGACAGCTCCGCCTCCAGCGCAGCGTAGAGCAGGCCGAGCTCGCAGAGCTCCGGGTCCTCCAGGCCCCGGCTCCCTGCGGTGCCCAGGGCTGCGTCGAAGACCTTCCGGGCGTCCTCTGTGTTGCCCAGCAACCACTCCAGAAGCGCATACTGCTGCCAGAGGCAGAAGCTGTTGCGGCCGTCCGGCTCCTTGAGGAGATTCTTGGCTAGTTTTCTGCAGTTCTTTCCCTGTGACTTTAATCTCTTCTTGTTTTTAGTGTGCAGACACCAAATGACCTAAAGGCAAAAAGGAAAAGAATCACTTCAGGTGCTCCATGACTTTATAGACGTCCCTTTGTACCGGCGAGTCCCCTGGAGACTCAGACGGTAAAGACTCTGCCTGCAATGTGAGACCTGGGATCCACCCCTGGGGGGGAAGATCCCCTGGAGAAGGGAGTGGGAACCCACTCGTGTTCTTGCCTGGAGAATCCCATGGACGGAGGAGCCTAGCGGGCTGCAGTCTGTGGGGTCACAGAGTCAGACACGACTGAGCGGCCACTCTTTCTCTGTACTGCCAGCTGCAAGAAGCCACGCAGGGCGTCCACACTGCCTGCCTCTGTCACATGTCTGGTAAACCCGTAGGCTCCCTGAGAAACGGGGCTCTACCGAGGCCACGGGAACCCGGAAACGAACACGTCCAGGCTTCCCTCTGACACTCCTGTAAACGAGACTGACACTCCAAACGCCCTTCTTCAAAGACAGGCGGCCAGCAAATGTCGCTCAGTCGTGTCCGACTCTCTGTGCCCCCACGGGCTGTAGCCCGCCAGGCTCCGCCGTCCGTGGGATTTCCCAGGCAAGAGCACTGGAGTGGGCGGCCATTACTTCCTCCAGTGGACTCTTCCTGAGCCAAAGATCAAACCCGCGTCTCCTGCATGGGCAGGTAGATTCTCTACCCCTGAGCCAGCAGGGAAGCCCCATCAGATTTTACCAGACGCTGTTTTAATAACACAGCCTGGTGTGTGCCATTTGCAATTAAAGGATCAGAACTTTGGACGTGAAAATTTAATTCTAGCTGGTGGCCAGCAGAGGGCAGAAGAGTCAATCCTAGACATATTTCTAGCAGGTAATAGATACTAAAAAGCAGGGTAAGTAGCTTATTTTACCTATTTTAATAAGTCCTTAAATCCTCTAGCCCAGCTTAAGCTTAAGAGTGGTCCTTAACACTAACTGCTCACACAGACACCTGGGAACAGTCAGCACAAGAGCAGCTCCGGGCACTGACGAGTTGGGCTCAGTCTCCCGCCCCCCTTCCCTGCGGCCCCTCAGAAGGGGCAGCCACCCGCGCGGTGCCCTTGGGTCCCTGAAGGGGGACGTGCTGGGGCCGGCGCCCTGCAGAACACAGCCTGCCCGCCCCACCGACCCCCGCGACAGAAGCCGAGGTCCCCACCCAGGGGCGGGGGGGGGGGGGCACGGCGTTACCTTGGTGATCTCGTACCGTAGCCAGGAGACGCAGAGCTGAGACCGCTCCCTGCCTGCAAACAGAGGCAGCGCCAGGTGGAAGACGTTGCGGATAAACTCCTCGCCCTCTCGACTGGGACCCCGGGGCCAGCGCCGGCCGCCCAGAGGCTCCATGCAGCCCACACAGCCGACGCCGGAGCAGGAGAGGTCGGGGAGAGTCAAGGGCTTTTCGTCATAAAGTTCGTTGTCGAAGATGCTGTTCTCGTCCATGGCCAGATAGAGGCAGGAGGCGGGGGCGCGGAAGCCGGAAGGCACCCCCAGGAACTGCAGGAAGGCCGCCATCAGCTGAAACTGGAGATCCGGGCTGGACAGTCGGATCAGAGACTGGCCGAGATCGTCGAACACCACCTGCAAGCAGACAGAAACCCAGTGACCGAACGCGGCGGACACTCACCGGCGCCTCCGCGCGTCTCCCGCGGGCCTGTGCGCACTGCGCGGGCGGCGCGGGGTCCTGGCGGCTGCGGGCCCCTCTCCCGGCGCCGCGGGCGGGGCTCTTCTCGAGCCGCGGCGCCGGCTTCTCACTGCAGAGGCGTCTGGTTGCGGAGCCCGCGCCCCAGGGCTCACGGGCTTCGCTGCTCCACGCGTGTGGGCTCTTCCCGACCAGGGACCGAGCCCGTGTCTCCTGCTCGGCAGGAAGATTCTCTACCGCTGAGCCACGAGGGTAGCCCCTCACCACCCCCAGCAATTCCTTTTATATGGATATGCACCAACATTACTCAGTTTTAAACACACAGGAGCTAGGTTTTCTGTAAAGTGAGGCAAGCTGAGGGCAGGCGGGTGGGCGCTGGGGGCAGCGTCTCACACCCCCTGGGCACCGTCCACGGGAGGGGACACCGTAGCAGGGACTTTCAGAGTCGCCTAATGGATTCACAGGAAATCCAGAATCGCATCCGCTTCTGAGAACACACGGCGTTGCTTTTGTAGTTACTTTCATAAGTTATAGTCGGGAAAATGTTTTATTTCAAGATAGAAGAATGTTACGATTTTGTGTTTTCTTTGCACCAAACTGCTTCAGGAAATGAAAAATATGCTCCAAGATATATAAACAGCAGCAAAGGAACAGGGACGCTGCGGAGCATCGGCCGTGTGGGGAGCGTCATGAGGGCCTCATGCTAGCTGTGCTCACAGCTGGCTGCACGCACAGCTTTAAGCTGCAAGGCCGCGGGGACCGCGCTCCGCCTGCCGCCCTGCCTGCCTGCCTGCCTGGCCTCTGTGGCCGTCAGCAAAGAGGAAATCAAGACACGAGCAGAGTAAGACTGGACTCCCTGGGACTCGACCCATCAGAACCACCAATTAATCAGAAAGCTTTTCTCCTCCAGGTTTTCACTAAGGCAGAGAAATCTAAGAAATTGCTCATAGCAGTACCTGGCTCCAGGAACGAGCTTCCGGGAAACTGTCAAATTGCTGAGCCTCGAGAACTAACTTCTGGAGCTCAGCCATGAAGTCTGTAAAACCCTCACACACCAAAGACAAACCCTACCCGCCTTCTGAAAACTTGGGCTCAGCCAGGGCAGGGAGCTCGAGGGTAGACTCGAGTCCCTGGCCGCTCCCTCCGGCCCAGAGAGCACCTCTCTCCTTCTCCCCGATCCTGGTTTCTTAAGTCCACCCTGGCCACCCCCTTCGCCTCTCCTGGGACACCCCAGGCCCTCCAGTCATGCCGATTCCTCTGGTGGAGCGCGAGCTCCAGGATCAAACAGATGCTCGCTCAATATCCAGGACTGGCGGAGGCCTTGTCAGGGGGCAACCTCTGCCCAGACGGTGGGGACACAGATGCAAACAGGAGAAGCCTCTGCCCTCGAGCTTTGTCAGAGCCCGGGAGCCTCACTGCTGTAAGGCCTCTCGGTCTGTACCCGTGACTGTCCCAGGCCAGGCACGCCGCGGACCCAGACCCTAACTTGCACATGGGTTTTTTTCACTGAACATGTCCCCCAGGACCACATGACGCATGGCTGGTTGAATCTGAGGCTATGGAACCTTGGATGCAAAGGGCTGACTGCAAAGCTACACTCCGATCTTCACCTGCTGGGGGCTGATGGCCCTGCCCCTCATCGTCTGGGGTTAGACTGTAGCTGGCATCTTGTCAAAGTGGCTCCATTCCAGGTACTGAGATGGGATTTCTTCCTTTATTTTAATGTGAGACGTCTTGGCTCCAAAATCACTGCGGACGGCGACTGCAGCCATGAAATTAAAAGACGCTTGCTTCTTCAAGAAAAGCTATGACAAACGTAGACGGTGTATTAAAAAGCAGAGACTTCACTTTGTTGACAAATCCATATAATCGAAGCTGTGGTTTTTCCAGCAGTCATGTATGGATGTGAGAGTTGAACCATAGAGAAGACTGAGCCCCACAGAACTGATGCTTTCAAGTTGTGTTGGAGGAGACTCTTGAGAGTCCCCTGGACTGCATGGAGATCCAACCAGTCAGTCCTAAAGGTAATCAACCCTGAGTATTCATTAGAAGGACTGATGTTGAAGCTCCAATACTCTAGCCACCTGATGTGAAGAGATGGCTCACTGGAAAAGACCCTGATGTGGGAAAGACTGAAGGCAGCAGAAGAAGGGGGAGACAGAGGATGAGAAGGTCGGACGGCACCACCAGCTCAATGGACATGAGTTTGCGCAAACTCCAGGAGATAGTGGAGGACAGAGAAGCCTGGCGTGCTGCAGTTCACGGGATCACAAAGAACTGGACACGACGTAGGGACTGAACAATGCTGACGCCAAAAGCTGCAGAGCTGCCAGCGCACAGTAGGGCACCAGGCCGCGAGGGACGCAGCCTGAGCGCCTGGCAGGCACCAGGGCTCACTGAGCGCTGCCTCCTCCCCAGGAGGACGGGCCCGGACACCCCATCCCCAGGCCTGCACCTCCTGCCCCCGTCTCCCGAGTCACACGCACTCACGCATCTTCAAGGATGGAAAGCGGGGCAAGTGGGCACCGAGGAAGAATTTAGGACAGGGACTCCACGGTTTCCGACCTTGAGCCGTCGAGGCTTCGTGGGGAAAACGGACTGAATATCCTGGAAGACAGTCTCCGGAGGGCTGACCACCAGACCCA
Organism: Ovis canadensis; assembly: GCF_042477335.2. Lineage (NCBI taxonomy): Eukaryota > Metazoa > Chordata > Mammalia > Artiodactyla > Bovidae > Ovis > Ovis canadensis. Next base: position 112,295,756 of record NC_091251.1, read on the forward strand.
ACCGCCTCCTCGGGCACAGGGACAGTCAGGGCGAGAGCCCCGAGCCGCCTCCATCACCAGCAGCCAGCGCAGCCCTGCCGCTTTCCCGGGAGAGGACGTTTCTGAAGACCGGAGCGGCGCGGGTCAGCCTCTCCCGAGCCAGGCGCGGGCTCCTTCTGGGAACGGAAACCCCGCGGGAACGGGAGAAAGCACCGCCCGCCGCTGGGGGTGGGCATGGTGGCTCACCTGTCTCTCGGGGTCCTCGCAGTCTTCCTCCGTCTGCTTCCTAGCCTTGTCCGGGCGCCACGGCTGCCAGTGTCTGTGGTCTCGGGACCGCTCGGCGGCCAGCCAGATCTGCCACCGGGGCAGCGTCTTGTCTCTAATCTCCTGGTCCTCGTCCGCCGGCTCGTCGTCGTCATCATCTAGGTGAGAATTAAAACTTCCAGCAACCGAACCAGCAGACAGCACTGCCCTCAACCCTCAAACCCAGCTGCTCGGGCCAGGGATGGGGCGGACGCCTGAAGGCCAAGATGAACGTGACCCAAGCACAGCCTTCTGGGCCCCTCAGCGGCATTTACGGACTCTCCCGTAATCAGTCAGGCTCCCAGAAAAGGAAGGTGAGCCGATGAAATCAGATGATTTTTTATGCTCTCACGGCAATTAAAAATGGGAATGACATATTTTAGACGAGAACTGTCCAGAACTTTCTGTGACGATGAGAATGTTCTAATTCTGTGTGATATGGGAGCCACGTGTGACCTGCTGGGCATTTGAATCGTAGCTGGTAGAATAACTGAATTTCAGATTTTATTTCAACTAATTTTAATTAAAGCAGCCATGTGTTGCCAGCAGCTACTGTATCACACACACAGTTCCGGAACGCTAAGGGACATTCAATGACAGCACTGCTTCAGATTCTCTTAAGCCACCAGAATTTTTAGCCAGTGGCCCTGATTATCATCCATGTTCACTTTTCTTTAAATAAAGAGGCAGTTCAAGATATCCTGTATTTTATTTTACTTTGTTTCCTAACTCTGAACATGCAGAATAAAAAAGGAAAAAATTCTGAGTCTTCCACTGAAATTCAATAAAGTTAAAAATAAACACAGTATGTAAAATGGTTTGGCCGCCCAGAAAAGTCTGGCAGTTTCTTATGAAACTAAAATGCACCAACCATAAGGCCTAGAAATTGTATCCTTGGGCGCCCACCCCAGAAAGACGAAGACCCATATTCCCACAGAAACCTTTACACTGATGCCCACAGCAGTTTTATTCATAAAGGCCAAAAACTGGCAAAGACGCCAGAGTCCTACACCAGGTGCCTACACCAGGTGCCAAGGTGCCTAGAGAAACTACGGCACAGCTATGCCGCGGGCACCGCTGAGCAGAAAACGCGAACACAGCTGCTGGCACACCCCGCGTGGACAGAGCTCAGGGGCTCTGCCAAACGAGGAAAGCCGCAAACGCTACACAGAAGACGCCTGCCAGTGAGCATGCAAGGCGCTCGGACCCTGCTGCGCTGGTGCTGAGCATGCGCGATGGTGCGGCTGCTGCGGCACACCCGTGCGAGGGCTCTGCAGAGAGAGCCACCGCCCGAGCTGGCAGTTCCACCTCTGGGTGCGCTCCCCAAAGAACCGAAAGCTGGGGCTCAAGGACTCATCCACAGGCCTAGCGGTATATTCACAACTACCGAAAGGGGAAGTGATGCGCCGTGTGCGTGCGTGCGTGCGTGAGAGTGTGCGTGAGAGATATGCACACGGTGGAAAATCATTCAGCCTTAATAACGCAAGAAACACTGGCGCGTGCTCTGTGCCGTGTAAACCTTGAGGACACCACGCTGCGTGAGCCAAGCAGCACTGACTGCGCACGCGGCGCTCTGCAGGGGCTCGGATCTGGATCTGGGCAGTGGCAGTCGGTGGCCACGAGGAGGGATGGGGAGTGAGCTGGACTGGGGTCAGGGCGCTGGGGGGAGACGAGGAGCTGAGGGGGATGGAGGTGACGATGGGTGACAAGCGTCCAAATGTAACTGATGCCACCGAACTGCGCACTTAGAAATGGCCAGACTGGCAAACTGTCTTTCACGATTAGAAATGTTGAAGAGTTACAGATGATTCCACTTATACAAACGGGGGCGCGGCGGGGCAGGCAGAAGGGGGCGCACAGGGGCCTCGAGGGAGGCAGGGCTCTGCAGTGAGACCGCGGCGGGGCTGCCTGAAGCCGCACACGGGATAAACGCAGAGAGCTGAGCAGACACAGGCGGAAATGAGCAGCTGCAACATGGGCGAAACCTGAGCGGACTCCCCGCGCGCCCTCCGCCGGCGGCAGCGGGGGAGGGGCGCACAGGCTCCCCGCGGACTTCCCCGACTCCTTGGCAGGGCTGGCGCGGGCTCCTCTAAGGTGCCTCAGGGGAAGAACAGCCTGAGCTCCCAGGTCATTCGCGGGATCTGTACAACGTTCCTGAGTTTCTGAGGAACCGCCGGCACACATCAACACGCCAGGAAAACGGAAAACCCCGCGAGGAGGCGGCAGCGGCCCCTCCCCGGAGAGGCGCCTCACCTGGGCCGACGGCCACCCAGCCGCCCCGCTCCTGCTGGTGCATCCAGGCTCTCCAGCCCCGGGCGCCCTTCTCCCCGGCCCGGGGCTCGCCGCTGTCCCAGAAGGGCTCAAAGAACTCCACCTGTCGAGGTGTAAAACATGGAGGTTAGCCGCGACGTTCAGCTCTGTGCCAACAAGCACCGAATCCCTACTGTGTGTTGGGAAGATGTACTGAGGTTTGGTCATGCGCTCCAGAGTATCCAAAGCCTCAAGCGCGTGGACTGGTCCTGGGCTAGGCTTTAGCCCGGGGCAGGGCCCCGACCCTCATCAGCAACGCCTCCCATCACAGAGGCTGTCAGTCAAAGGGTGGGGATGAGCGCAGCTCTGACCCTGACCCCTGACCACACCCCAGGCTCTGCAGAGAGACCGAGTCCCTTCTCTAGTTCACCACGTTTGTAAAACAGCAACACATCTCTTAGAATAACTGTTACCTGGCTTACTATACTAACAATCAGTTCTATCAATACTAGTCAATATTCCTTGCCCCAATTTTGTCCAGAAAAGAAAGGTTAAAAATAATGATGATCAAAAATAGTTCTTACAGGCAGTTCAAGAAAGCTCCACAAGGTGGAGATGTAGCCTGTCACCAAAGACCTTGGAAAGCTCACCATCAACTGAGCTACCTCTTCGTCAGGGAGAAAACTGACTTTTCCTAAATGGAAAAAGGTTTTCTTAAATCCCTCCCGCTCCCCCACCCCCGCACCCCCTCTCCCCGCCCAAATTAGGATCAGTGTTGACAAGCACCAACATGTAATTTCACTGCAACTTCAGCCAAGGTTTTAGGTGGAGGAAATGTTAACCAAGGGAGAGACGGGAGACGCAGGTTGGAATACAGAGGCAGGAAAGAGGGCCTGTGGTTTAAAAGCTACATTTTGGACTTCCCTGGGGCTCACTGGTAAAGAATTCGCCTGCCAATGCAGGGGACGCAGGCTGGATCCCAGGTCCAAGAAGATACCACTGAGGGGCAAGTAAGCGGGGGCAAGACAGCTACTGAGTCTGCGCCCCAGAGCCCAGGGGTCACGACTCCTGAGTCTGCGTTCTAGAGCCCCCCCGGGATGGGGGGGGTCACAACTCCTGAGTCTGTGCCCTAGAGCCCCGGAGGGGGGAAGGTCACGACTCCCAAGTCTGTTCTCTAGAGCCCGGGGGTCATAGCTCCAGAGTCTGCGCCCCAGAGCCCGGGGGTTCTAAGTACTGAAGCTGCAACACTCTAGAGCCCCTGCTCCACAACAAGAGAAACCACTGCAATGAGAAGCCGAAGCACCACACCCACAGAAGCCTAGTCAAATAAATAAATAAAATTATGAAAAATTAAAATAAAAGGCATGGTAACTGCTTCCCTGGAGGTGGGTGGTAACTAGCCTTTAAACAGGGGTGACGTAAAGAGGAAAAAAGAACACCAGTGAGTCTTTAGAAGCCGGGAGGTGGAGGGATCGTCTTTTTGCTCTCAACGCTTTTCCTTGGATTGCCCGGATATTTCTGAGACAACTCTCAACTGATGTAAGGAGGATGTAAATATTTTGAAAATACTACCACCAACTATTACCCACACCCCTCCCCAGAAGAGGGACAGGCTGAGATGGGAGCAGGGGACTCGGGCAGGACACGCACCTGGCCTTTGGTGGGCAGGCCCTTCACACTGTCAGGCTTGAAGAACGTGAAGTCAACCATGGCCTGGAAGAGAGACACGGCCTTCTCGGTGTGGCCAGCCTGCCGCAGGAAGTGGCACTGCTGGAGGAAGAGGGCTGCCGGCGGGAGAACAAAGGGGACGAGCCCTGGTGAGCTCCTGGGCAGGACCGAGCAGCCCCAGATGCACAGCTCGGCACCCAGATCGCCTTCTCCCCGAAACCACTGACTGTCGCAGCTTCGAATCGGCGAGCGAGCAGGTCCCGAGTTTAAAGGACCCACGTGACAGTAGTGCGATCACAGTGCACTATTCTCACTTTTAAAGGAAACGGCCACGGAGCACAAACAGTGACAACGAAGCAAGACCAGTGGGTGGTCTGAATACCGGTTATCAAGTACTCAGAGCTTGTTCTTACGAGAAAAACTCGGGAAAGGGCGGCGCAGTCGATTTTTTTTTTAAATCAGAGCCAAGCTCTGTGCCCGGCTGATCACCAGATGGCATTATTCGCCAGCAATCTCCATCACAGACTCGGTCCTGCTGTAAACAAATCTGGGTTCCATGTTTGAAATTTTCAGTTCATTTAAACTGTGGTACAATTCTCTCTATGAGATACCATTAAGCTGTTTGAGCATATCAACACATTAATATCAAATATGAGCCCCTTTAAGGCAGTGATGCAAATGCTTATTATTTCTAGAGCAATATATTTCTTCTAGCTTTAGAAATTAGTAGCAATATTCAATAGCAGGGATTTGATCAAAGAAATTTGATCTCTTTGATCAAATCAAAGGGATTTGAGTCAGACCCTGAGCTAGGCTCCCCATATACCATCTCAGCTGACAGGCACAGCCCTCTTGTGAACCAGGTATTGGACTGCTGTTGCTGGGAGAGAAACTACAGGTCAAATGGGTTAAGGAACCTACCCAAGGTCACACAGGAGCCTGTGAAGGGCAAACCCAGCATTCAGGTCAGGAGTGATACACTCCAGTGTAACACGCCATCTCTGGATCTCATTACTGGAAAAAATGTGTAATACAGTCTAGTCTCCTTGGGGACCTATCGGAAACGCTACCAGCACAATGACACCAGTAGCCTGTATCTATCAGTGACTGACAGCCAGCCAGTGCACCCTACCAGCGTGACTGCCTAAGCCCCCACAACGGGGTGAGATGTGGGCATCTCAACAGATAAGGCCACAAATAGCCAAAGGAGTTAGGAGACTGCGTTTACCTGAATAACAACTGGAAAAGTTGGAACTTCTAGTCTGGCGATATTTTCTGAACTGTACTGGCTTAATGCCTCCCGCTGCCCAGAAGGTGGTGCGGGCAGGGGAGTGGGTTACCCATCATGAAAAGGACTCATAATACCCTTTTCTAAGCATAAGCTTTATCAACTTAGATTTTCCTAAAATAAATCAAAGATAAGCTATTTTCAATGAAGCCAAATGAAAGAACAGCCCCTCCCGCATCACTGGACTGGGTGGCCGTCTCCTTACCAAACATGGCCTCCTCGGTGCCGGGCAGCTCAGGGTGGGAGACGATGCTGCCGTCCCTCACGGCGGACAGGGTGCTCAAGCACTTCCCGTACAGACTCTGAATTTTTGATACAGAGAAGGTGCTGAACTGGCTCTGGCAAAACAACAGGTATTTCTGCCAGAGGGCTGTGTTGTTGGGATGTAAGAAGATCAGTTTCTGCCACTCTTTGAGCAGAGTGGTGGGCTCCCAGAACTCGGTGCAGAGCTTCAGCTTGGCGAGCTTCAGGTCCACGCTGCTCGGGTTGCTCTCGATGGCCCGCTCCAGGACGGCCAGCTTCTTCTCCAGGACCAGCCGCAGGGACCGCTTCCGTGTCTCCGGCTCTCCTTCCTCCACGGCGTAGAGGCCTGGACTTCTCATGACCTCGTCCTCAACAACAAAAACACCCACTCACACGGGCACACGGACCTAGGGGGCCCCGGGTGTCAGCGCTGCTTGTGGAGTGACTTATAAGGCCCACAAGGCTGCTCACTCCACACAGTGAAGTGCTCTTCAGGTTGGCAGCCCTGGTCTCGTGTTTGGGGTTGGGAGTTTAGTCGGTAAGACATGTCCGGCTCCCTGAGACCCCATGGACTGTGGCCCACCAGATGCCTCTGTCCATGAGACTCTCCAGGCAAGAATACTGAAGTGGGCTGCCATTTTCTCCTCCAGGGGATCTTCCTGACCCAGGGATCGAACCCCCATCTCTTAGGCCTCCTGCACTGGCAGGCGGGTTCTTTACCCCTGGCACAACCTGGGAAGCCCTATCCACTCTCTATCTCTCAAGAGTCCCTTGGACTACAAGGAGATCCAACCAGTCCATGCTAAAGGAAATCAGTCCTGAATATTCATTGGAAGGACTGATGCTGAAGCTGAAACTCCAATACTTTGGCCACCTGATGTGAAGAACTGACTCCTTTGAAAAGACCCTGATGCCAGGAAAGATTGAGGGCAGGGGGAGAAGGGGATGACAGAGGATGAGATGGCTGGATGGTATCACCGACTCAATGGACGTAAGTTTGGGTAAACTCTGGGAGTTGGTGATGGACAGGGAGGCCTGGCATGCTGCAGTCCATGGGGTCACAGAGTCAGACATGACCGCGCAACTGAACTGGACTGATTATTTATTCACCTGGCTGCACCAGGTCTCAGCGGCAGCTTGCAGGGTCTAGTCCCCTGGCCAGGGACTGAACCCGAGCTCCCTGTCTGTGGAGCATGCAGACAGCCACTGGACCACCTAGAGAGTCCCCGTCACTTTAAACTTAGGTTTCTGTATCGGTAACTAGCATGCAGTGTCTTGAAAACCTTTTCTGAAAAGCTGATTTTACCAATAACACAGCTGAATGTGGGACAAATGTGGTAATTACGTAAGTGGCTCCAAAAATAAGCGGGACAAAGAAAGACGGGCGTATTTCTGAAAGGGAGCTGGTGGCTCCACCCTGTCCCTGCACAGACCGCCCTGTGCACCCCGCACATTCTCTCGGCACTGCAGGAAAGCCTCCCCGCTGTGGCGCGCACCCACCTCGATTCCACTCACGGCTAGCCATCTCTTGGAGGCCACTCCTCACTCCTGGGTGGCAAGTCACCCCCTCATTCCATCCCCTGCCCCTATGTCACAGCTTGTCCCACCCCAGACTGCAGTGACCCCTCACACATCAGCCTCCATCACTGGGCTTTGAGCAAACGCAGAGCGAGGGCTCCATTCTAACCTTTAGAGGCCCGGCACCAGGGCTCCTCACAGGAGCTCAACAGTCGCTGCAGGATAAACCAGTGCCCAACGTTAGGGCCGCCATTCCCAGGCAGGAGACCTGGGACCTTGATGCTTACCTGGAAAGCAACAAAGGCCATCCACAGCTCTGTGTCCCGAGGGTTCTCGCGAACCTTCCTGTTAAACTCCTCCACCCTGGCCTTGAGGAGCGCGCCCTCTCTGTTGGGCTGTGAGTCTGGTGGCCTGGACTCCTGCTCTGAAGGACCCCGTCCCTGTAACCACTGCGTAGTGGCTTGATCATAAATCCCCAGAGGGTTCAGCCAGCTGGTAGCAGGGGGAGCCGCGTCGTCCACGCCCTTCACCGGGATAAAGGAGAGCGGCTCCGACGACGGAGCTCCGGGCTGCCTGCTGACGGCGAGGCCCTCCACGTTCATTAACCCCACGCTCTTCTTCGTAAAGTAGCGCTCCACGTGCTTGCGGGAATGCCTCTTTTCTGTGGAAGTCCCCTCCCAAGATATACACTGCTTCTTCGGGTTGAGGCCGAGGCAGGAGTCTCCTTTCCTCTTGTATCTAATGTTTGAGAAAGAAAACAGGTTACCGAGAGAACGCGCGCTCGGGCTCCACGGACCAAAGGCCCAGCAGGCACTCCGGTTCCGCCAGTTAAGTTCATGTATTCAAACTCACCTTCCCTTCAAACTGTTTCTACTCAGAGAAGTAGGAGGACTTTTCCTCTATCCTGCTGTTTCCTCTGCGTCTCGCGAATTTCAGATCACGCCTGTCTTCCAGGCCTTAGTGCCTACCAGCCCCTAAGCTCTGCACCGCGCTGTCATCACGCCACCGCAGGCGGCACCGCGTGGGACAGGCAAGGGGAAGCCATCGTCTCCCCCTCGATGGCTCTTCAATAAGGACGCTGAGGCCTCAGGTGACATCGGGCCCTCCACCTCCTGGACCAGTCCCTTTTCCTCTGTGCTGTCTACTTCAGAAGATAATAGAGAGGCCTAAGGCTCTTTTTTAATCCTGAGACAAAGTGTGTCAAATAGAATTACATCTGGCTATTCTCTACTCTACAGGAAAGAGGCTGGGCTCTAAGATGCTTTTATGGACTGTGTAGGCATCCCCGGAGCTACAGACACATGACTACTGAATATCTGTACAAAAGCTAAGGAAACCTGTGCCCTTTTCCATGTGTGTGCTACACAAACAACCCAATTCAAACAGCAAAAGATGTGAGCAGAAATGGCACGAAAGACACACGCGGCCAGTAAGCACATGAACACGTGGTCAGCGTCCTGAGTCACCAAGGAAAGGCCGCTGAGAACCGCGGTGCCCCGAGCGCAGGCCCACCAGGACAGCCAAGATGAAGGCAAGGCCTGGCGACGTCGAACCCCGGCCACTGACTTGGAGGGGAGCCGGGGCTCACATGCCCCTGGTGGGACCGTAAACAGGCACCATCACTTTGGGAACAGTTCTGGCGGTTTAAAAACAAAACAAAACAAAACCTAAACACAGACCTTACCCTAGGACCCAGCAATGCTATTCCTAGGTATTTACCAGAAAAAGGAAACCAGAATCCTACACAAAGAGCTGTGCACAAGCGTTCTGAGCAGCTTTATTCATAAGAGCAAACTCTGGAGAAAGGCCAGGTCCCACCAACAAAGAATGGATAAACGGGGGGGTGGCCGCCAATGGACACTCCCGCTGGGAAAAACGAACGAGGCACTGATAGGCGCCCCGGCGGGACGAAGCTCGGGAACCCGACACGGGGGGACGGAGTCGGACACAGAGGGGTACACGCTACGCGAGTCCGTTTACATGAGACCCTAACAGACAAGCTTGCTCGCGGGTGGGAGAGCTCAGCACAGCGGCCTTCTCTGGGAGGAGGGCTGCGGACACAGTGAGAAGGAGCCTGAGGGAACTTTGCGGGAGGCTGAGCGGCGGGCGGACGAGCGACGCGCGCCCTGTTTCCAGCCGCTGCCCACCGCTCGCATCCCTGCTGAGCTCCGCCTGCGGTCAGCCAGCAGCACCAGGACATGGGATCCTCACAGGACCGAGGATGCGTGGTCAGCCCCAAACTACTCCCTTCACACCTCTGTCTGCGGAAACTGGACCCCGGTGCCAAAAAGACTGGGGACCGCTGCCCTAAGAAATAAACGTTAAGTTAAAAACGAGTTCTGTTCTCCCCAGTGACTATGACACGGAACAGCAGACTGGTTCCAAATGGGAAAAGGAGTCCGTCAAGGCTGTATACTGTCACCCTGCTTATTTAACTTCTATGCAGAGTACATCATGAGAAACGCTGGGCTGGAAGAAGCGCAAGCTGGAATCAAGATTGCCGGGAGAAATATCAATAACCTTAGATATGCAAGTGACACCACCCTTATGGCAGAAAGTGAAGAGGAACTAAAGAGCCTCATGATGAAAGTGAAGGAGTGAAAAAGCTGGCTTAAAGCTCAACATTCAGAAAATGAAGATCATGGCATCTGGTCCTATCACTTCAAGGGAAATAGATGGGGAAACAGTGTCAGACTTTTTTTTGGCCGGGGTGGGGCTCCAAAATCACTGCAGATGGTGACTGCAGCCATGAAATTAAAAGACCCTTACTCCTTGTAAGGAAAGTTATGACCAACCTAGATAGCATATTAAAAAGCAGGGACATGACTTTGCCAACAAAAGTCCATCTAGTCAAGGCTATGGTTTTTCTAGTGGTCATGTGTGGATGTGAGAGTTGGACTGGAAGAAAGCTGAGGGCCAAAGAATTGATGCTTTTGAACTGAGGTGTTGGAGAAGACTCTTGAGAGTCCTTTGAACTGCAAGGAGATTCAACCAGTCCATCCTAAAGGAGATCAGTCCTGGGTGTTCATTGGAAGGACTGATGCTCTAACTGAAACTCCAATATTTTGGCCACCTCATGCGAAGAGCTGACTCATTGGAAAAGACCCTGATGCTGGGAGGGATTGGGGGCAGGAAGAGAAGGGGAAGACAGAGGATGAGATGGCTGGATGGCATCACTGACTCAATGGACATGAGTTTGGGTGATGGACAGGGAGGCCTGGCCTGCTGCGATTCATAGGGTCGCAAAGAGTCAGACACAACTGAGCAACTGAATTGAACTACTATTTTCACTAAAAGTCAACAGTGTTTTAGATATTCAAGCAATCTCTTAAAAAATGTTTGCTGAGTTTTCTGACTTTAAAACTGTATTTTCTAAAGGTGACTTTAGAGCTTCCTTTTGTAGCAAACTCGATGAAGAAGATACAGGAGAAAAGAGAATGCAGCTGTTAAGCGTCGACACTCAGACGGCGCGCGTGTGTGCTACGCACGCTCGTTTACACATCCTGTTTTTAAACAGCTAATAGATAGCTTCAGGCGTTTCTCCCTACTTTTAAGCATTTCTTCAAACCATTAGTTTTAGAAACAACGATTTTTATTGACTTCAAACTGGCTCACTGGAAGTGTCCCATAATTTATTTAACCATTTCCCTATTGTCGGACATTTAGGTTCTACCCAATTTATCACTTATCACAAAATCTTAAATTACTGGACCAGACCTCAGATGTAATTTAATACAATAGTTCCCCCCCAATAATGGCACTTTTCCTATAAAATCCTTATCAAATAATCAGCTAGTCTTCACTTGAATAATTCCAGAGGTAGTGACACCCATTTTGTTTGGAGGTTCAGTGAATGATATCAAACCTATTATAAAATCAGATATAGGCACCTACGGGCTTCCCAGATGGCGCTAGTGGTAAAGAGTCCACCTGCCAATGCAGGAGAGGCAAGACGTGTGGGTTCGACCCCTGGGTCGGGACGGTTCCCTGGAGGAGGGCATGGCGACCCACTCCAGTACTCTTGCCTGGAAAATTCCACGGTCAGAGGAGCCTGGTAAGTTACAGTCCACAGGGCTGCAAAGGAGTTGGACAGGACTAGAAACTAAGCACACACGTTGGGCATTTAGTCACCAGAAGGAAAAAGAGAGAGAGAGAAAAGAAACGAGAAAACAAAAGAGGGCAAGCTTGGGAAGAGAATACGTTTAAATCAAGCACCCAGTTCTGCCCTGAGCCCACTCAGCGGGCCTGGGTCCCGGAGGGAGCTGGGCTGGGCAACATAACCTGCCTTTCCTTTGGAGAATTCAGTTCATACAGGCCTTCTCAGAGTCTTGACTGCCTTGGTCCAAATTCCAGCTTCATTTACTAAGGTGGGTGACCGTAATCAAGTTTTAAAAAACAAACTGTGCCTCAGTTTCCTCGTCTGCAAATCAGGGACTGTAACAGTAACTTATGTTGCAGAATTGCTAGGATGATCAAAAAAGTTTATATATGTAAAGGGCTAAGCCACACAGTAAGGATAAATAATCAATTATTATTTATAATAACTTATCATTTCATACAACTTGGCTCCTAAACAAGAGCCAACTATTTCAGCTGGTGGATAGCCAAAGAAACAACAAACTCTTCCAAAAACGGCAAAAAAAAAAAAAAAGGAAAGGAAATAGCCGAACTTCCCCGACAGACAGTGTATTAGTTCTAGGGAACTTCCCGAAGGTAACCTGGACCTGTTCCACACTAACTTTAGAGCCTGCCCCGTTTACCACAATGCCTCAACATGCTGTACGCCATCGCTGGGATGCTCACACTCTGAGATCTGCTTTTATGCCGAGCCAAACTTCCACTCACCGGTCCTGGTGCCGCTTGCCAAGTTACACAGGACACTGCCAACCCACCTTCCCAAGGGCAGCAAAGCCTACGGGACAGTGACCTTACCCCTGACACAGGCTGCGACCCACAGCCCTCACCTAGACCTCGCACGACAGGGTTAGCCACGTGTCTGCTCACCGTCTTGTCAATGCTCGTAGTTCGTCAGGATCTCTCCTAACAAGTGTGAAAATTCAGGACCTGACACCGTACTCCCACCGTCCTGACCAGCTCAGCGTGCAGCGGGACCACCACCTTCCCAGATCTGGATACTGAAGCTGTATGGCGATTCATCTGAGCAAGACTTTGCCTGACTTGAGCGTTAGCACATTTCCAGGAACTCTCACCAATGCCCTACACCCTCTGGAGTCGTCTCTTTGCAGCTGAGATGAATGAAGCTGTCTCCAGTCACTCTCTTCCTCAGCTCTGGGCCATTCACTAGCAGAGGTTCAAGAGCCACTCTCTGTTAATATTGCTTCCTTTTTTTAATCTAGTACTGTGATAGTAAGCCTTTATCTTTGCACACCAATTTCTAATTCCATATCAAATATTTCTGATATTTAAGTGTGAGGCACAGTAGGAGTTACAATTTCCAGTTTACAAATGAAGACACAGGCGCTCAGAAAGGTTAAGTCAACGGTCCCATTTTTGGCACCAGGAACCCGTCTCCAGGAAGACTTTTTCTCTGTCCACGGGAGGGATGGGTCAGCACTGAGGAGCAGCAGATGAAGCTGTGCTCACTCACCACTCACCTCCGGCCGTGTGGCGGGATTCCCAACAGGGTACCAGTCACCGACCCGGGAGCGGGGGACCCCGCGGTTAAGTGACTTGCCTGGGATTATGGTACTAGTCAATGGCAAAGTCAGAAGGAGAACCAGCACCGTCTGTTTCCCAACCTAGAAAATGTCCTACCATAGAACCCGTCTCCTCTTTGGGGATGGTGGAAGAGCACCAGAGAAGTACGGGTGTAAATCCCAACTCTCTCTCTTCCTGGTGTATGGCCTTCCAATGATCCTTCATCCCTGAGACTCCTCTCCCCGGCTGGGTAAGATCAAAGCGCCCTCCTCCTGGAGCAGCTGTGAGTCGGCAGGACAACTCCAGGGAGAAAGAGGTGCAAGCTGGTGCTGCCTGCTCCATGCCTGCCAGCGCTTGCTGGGACTCTCCACACTGAGGCATCAGGACCACAGGGGACTTCAGGGAGTGTCAGCATCCCTCCAAAATACACAGGCGCACTATGAGCGCCACTGACCCCTGACCCCTGCCGTGAGGATGCAGTAGGCCACATGCAGCTGCGAACACGCACCAAAAGCCACCGACGCCGGCTCACCCTGAAGGGAGTCACAGCTGGAGCTGCCTATGTGGGGGGCCACAATGTCATGCTGAGTGACACCTCAGTACAAGGTGGTGGGGCGGCAAAGGGGCAGGAGCGAAAATCTACGTTAAAAGGCAATCAGCCCATGGAGAACGGCCACCACCTTCAAGGCCTCCTCTGGGCCGTATATTCCATGATTCTCCGCCTTCAGTTTCCATTTCCAACTAAGCTGTTTGGGAGCGAGAGGCTGCGTATCATTGCTCACTACGTCCTACAAAGTACCAAGTGTCTGAAGAGCTTACTGGGGATTCAACTGTTTTTGATTGCCAGATTAGAGAAAAGCTCCTCTTTTTTGAAAGCGCCCCCTTTCACCGAGCACGGCTGCTGCGCCACGCGGAGCTGGTTTCCGCCGCAGAGGGAGCCGCCTACCTGCACACGTGCCCGTCCTTCTCTGATCCCCGCCTTCAGGTCGGCGGAGCGCGCTGAGCGGGCCTCTCTGTGCTGGACAGCGGGCTCGCCGCAGCTGCCTGCTCAGACTCAGCATCCACAGGGCGCGCGCCAGCCTAGTCTCCCGGTTCCTCCCCACCACCCCTCCCCGTGGTGTCCGAATGTCCGCTCTGTCTGTATCTCCGTTTCGCAAATACGATCATCTATACTATTTTTTCCTCCATTCCACATATATGCGTTAATACACGATAGAGAAAAAAGCTTAAAGTCATTACTGAAGCAAATACCATCACCTGTTTTTATGATTATCTGGTGACATATGCTAGAAGCATTTTGAAAAAGTCATTTTCACTTAATGTCATTTTTAAAAATGGCATGTGTGGGGCGGGGGGCGGTTTGGATAAATAAAAGGCTTTGTAACTTTTAAGAAAGGCGTATAGATTAAACCAAATGGTTTATGGATAGTCACAATCAGTTCAAGGTATTTTTAGACTCATTCAATCTACAGACATTCACTGAACACCTACCGGGCCACACGCTACACCAAGCACCACGGCCGAATAAGACTAATCCAACCTGGATCCTGATCTCCAGGTTTCAGCTTTTATTTTACAGCGTGAGATTACTCACCTGCTACTGTGTAAGCCTGAACAACTGAGCAATGGATAAAGCTCCGCAGAGGCAAAGGTGGGGCGGCTGGGGGGACGCAGAGACAGAGTCAGAGCTGAGAGAAGGGCCCTCCCCACCAGGGGCGGCCGGAGAAACCCATCGGCACCCACACACCTGGCAACGTCTCCTCGGTAAAGAGACTTGTACTCCCAGTTGGCAGGATCCGGTTTCTTATCCATTCGGAAGGTTTCTCCCGTCAGAGCCTGGATGTCCTCAAGCCAAACACAGTGACGTCCGGTATCCGCAGCAGCATTATTTCCTTGACTGTGGCACAGGGAGGGTGAAGAAGAAAACGGGAGAGGCGCTTAGAAATACCCCAGTTACATACGTCACAGCTCAGAAATATGAGAGAGAGACACGTTAGACCCACAGGGCCTCGCGCACAGCTCCGTGCAGTGTGCCCCCGCCATAAAGACGGCCCGGCTCCTGCTCTGGAGAATGCGTTAAAGTAAAAGCGAAGGCTGCCCTAAGTGGCACTTTACCAAGAAGAGAAGTCAGCTTATCCCTGAAGCAAACGTGAGAGATATAGATGTCTTTAAAAAACAACAGTAATAATTCATTTAAATGTTTATGACTTGACTTTCAAACATATTTCCACACAAGGTTTTTTCTTGAAGGAAGGAAGGAGGGAGGGAAAATGAGGCTGCCCCTACTTTGCCTAAGTCATCTGAAAGCGCTCAGTAATTAATTTCAGCTGAAAACAATGAAGCACAGCCACAGTTCTGAGTGCTCCCGCCTCTGGTGTTGCTCAGACGTGGCCTCAGTCTCCTTTTTACAGCCTGGGCTCTGTGCCGGCTACTCTGCCTGTACGCATGGGCCTTGACCATCCACTGCTTACAGAGAGTCCACTGTAAGAAAAGACCCGTATTTGTCGCTTTGAACCAATCTGTGACGTGGCAGACTTCCAGCTCAAACCCAAAAGAACCAGTTCCCTCGGAGTCAACTAAGAGGAGGTGAAAGGCTTTTCTGGCATCTAACGTCTTTCTCCCTCCAAAGAAAATCATTCATAACGCTGCTGACCCAAGAGTCTGCCCCGGGAGTCACAACGGCCGCTGAGTGTTGCTCCATCTTTGCTGTCTGGCTCTGCCCAGAGAGAAGTCAGGACTCTCCAGGCTTCCAAACCATTTCTGGCTGGGAACGCAAGGGCGTGGCATCCCAGGGGCACAAAGTAGCTGCTCGATAAATACTTGCAGGGTGATGCATCTCGGGTTAAAACACATGGTGAGTTTTAACTCACGCCCTCCAGACAACTGTGGAGGGTCTTCTGATGACAAAAACCAAAGCAGCAGCTAAAGGGATAGAAAGAGGTCGATGCACTCTGGAAAGAGATGGAACGCCAGCTCGGGGTGGGAAGGGCTGGCTGCAGACCACGCCTGGGGAGTAGCGAGCCCTTCACACCTCCCCTACTGGGTCCCACAGTCAGGAAGCAGGATGTGGTCTGGGCTGTGCACGCGGAAGGAAGTGTCACCACCTGGAGGTGAAGAGGAGCTCACCCTAGGAAACAGAGGTCATCAGAAGCTGTGGGGAGGCTGTCCCTGATGACCCTGGAATCAGAGTCCCACACGGGACACACGCCCCTCAACCGCCCCCAAGCCACTTTCCTGACATCACAGGGAGACACTCACGACTCACTAATATCTTAGCCCCTTGTCTAAATGGAAACAAGACCTCCTCCCGGTCACCTTCCCAGGAAGAGATGCACAAGCGAGCAGTAAGAACGAAACAGACAAGGCCAGCCCGCTCTGACCTTCACGGGAACGTTGCGCAAAATACCAGCAGACTTGAAACTGCTGTCTGGGTCACACAGCTGCCAAGAGGCTGTGAAGATCCCTTCTGATGCGGTTAGGCACAGGCTGAGAATAACTGTCTTTCAAATTTCTTATGGTTGCTTCTGTACAGTTTCAGGAAATCCTTTAAAACTCATTTTCCTCAGTCATACAGAGAGAAAAAAAGGCAAATAGTTAAAGATGAGTCTTCGGAACACACAGCAACTAATGTATTTTGCTTTGAAGATGTACTGAAGAGCAAGAACGGCAGTGATATACTCACTCACACTAACAAGCATGCGCTCGAGTGTTCACTATGCATCGGCCCTGTGCCAACTGCAGGGGGGCTCGACAGCGGGCCGGGCGGGCTCCATGGCGGGCCGGGGTGGGGGGGGCTCGACGGCGGGCCGGGGGGAAGTGGTTTCTGTCCTCCTGCTATTCCTGCTGTTTAGCCACTCCGTCGTGTCCAACTCTCTGTGACCCCATGGACTGTAGCCCACCAGGCTCCTCTGTCCATGGGATTCTCCAGGCAAGAACACTGGAGTGGGTTGCCATTCCCTTCTCCAGGGGATCTTCCTGACCAGGGATCAAACCTGCCTCTCCTGCACTGCAGGCAGATTCTTGAGCACTGAGCCCCCAGGAAAGCCCTCCTGCCCCCAGAAATCCAGCCCAATTTGGAGCCTTGTTGCTGGACTCCTTCATCTCTTCCCCTCTAGGGTTACGGGGGCTGCACCTAGACACAGAGCGGGCTAAATAAACACGGCCCCTCTGAGCCCGAGGCCTGCAGCCTTCTTCAACGCGAATCTGACGACAGAGCACCCTGGAAGGCACGGTGTTTGTGTCTCTGAAACCACAGACCAGATTCCAGACTCGCTCCAACCAGAGCTCTCACTGACATCATGGGGACGCCTAAGCACACAGCAAGAACAGATAATCCCCAAAGAGCTGCAAAAACCTTAGCAGCACTAAATATTTCCAAGTATGCCTTGGGTAGGCCTTATCATTTTCTCTCATCTAGACCACATGAACAAAGAAAAGAAAAAGCAAGGTAGATGAGGAATAATTCAAGTAGCTTCACCACAGGCCACCTGTCTCATGTGTGGGCAAGGTGCCCCTCGTGCAGGGGGACGCTAGCCTAAGCAGAGAGGAAAAGCTGTGACGGGGGCTGTCTGCAGCACGCCTCGCACACCGTGCTCAGGGGAGACGGCAGGGAGACAGGCAGGGAGGAAAAAGGCCCCACAGGGAGGAAGCACTGCAGTCGGGAGCCACTCTGCACCTTCAGCACCGTGGTTCTAAACAAACCTGAGCGGAGGACAAAAGCAGTGACGATTTGCAGTGAGGGAGAGAGTGCCTGGTACACACAGGCACACTCCTTTCCATGAAGGTCTGTCTCGGGATACTGGACAGTTCCCTGAGCGGCGCAGGGCCCTGCTGCCCGTCCCCCACACGCCAGCGCCTGCCTGCTGACCTCCCTCCCCGTCCGCCCAGCCTTCACCGCCCGTGCGGCCGCCCTGAGTCTGTCCTCTGCGTCTGCAGATGGCATTTCGACGTGAGTGACTGAAAGAAAGGTGTATCCAGAAAGAGAAAGCTAAGACAAGTTTCTTACTCTTTATAAAAGCATAAAACTAAGTAGTCAACTGGCCCATACGCCCACTGTGAGGCTTATCTGTCATCTTTCAAAAATCCTGTAGGCTTTTTGTCTGAATCAGATTTTGACACAATCATTGCTGCGCCCAGATAACATTTCTCAAATAAAATCACGGCCCTATTTTTTTATGAAAGTTTTCTTTTTCTTCCTTTTCTTTCGCTGACCTCATGCCGCAGCACCTTCTGGGTTTTTCCCACCTTTACTGAGAAATGCGCTCACTCCATTCTGACTGCGCGGCTGAGTCACTGTTCAAACGTCTCACGTGTGGCAACAGTGAAGGTAGAGAAATTCAAGCTTTGAAAAACCATAGACATTTGAGAACAGAAAACCTACTTCTGTTTCTCTGATTCCCTTTTCCTGTCTCTGGCGCTTCTGGAAGGTCTGTCCTTTTCAGAATCAGTGTCTGACTCAGACCCACTGCTGCCCGACGACCCACGTTTTCTCTTGGTTTTCTTGTGGCGCAGAAGCTTCCTTTTCTTCTTTTTCTCTTTCTTCTTTTTCCTGCTTGTTTCTCTGGGCTTTCTGTTAGTGTCACTTTCATCTGAAGGCTCTGATTTCAGAGGACTCCTGTTTGGGAAGGTCAACATTAGAGTTATTTTCAAAAGAGAATTAGGGAAATAATATGCAAACAAGTATGCAAGTCAACAAACGCGCAGAAGGCGATTGTCTGATCACCCACAGGAGTCCTAGCTGCTCAGACATCATACAGTGCCTTCCTGGCTTATACCCTGGAGATTTAAAAAGCCGGCTTACAAATTTACCTTCAAGATTTAAGAGCTGGACCTAAAATGACATTGGCTGAAGGGATTCTAATCTTTATAGCTTCTAAACCTGTATTTTCATAGCTGTATATTCTTAAATTAATCCGGCAGTTATCAGATGCAGTATTTTAGAATCTCTTAAAGGTTTATTTTCAGTCCTATCCATTATACCAGGACGTCCTTAATGCCAAAAAAAAGGAAAAGGAAAAAAAAGTGGGCTTAATGCTGGTCCTTGTTTTTGTAAGTTAGAATGAGCTCTTTCTCATTACTCCTCTCTGCATGAACTAGTCTCAATTTCAAAGGCTTCCCACACTTTTATGGTACATCATATTAATGAGACCGTTTGGTCTGTATTGGTGAGAGAGCTCATTTCTCGATCCAGTGATCTATAACAAACTCCTTTCAAAGCTGGTAGAGATGTGTGCCACCTTGCTTTCCCCGAAGTTCCCATGAGATTTTTATCCTATGTTCTTACAAAACCTCCTCCTACTTTTGCAGGCAACTTCTATCTTTATGCAACCAAGGAAATACCTGAATCACAATATTCTAAAGGCCACTAACGAGGTTAGTAAAGGTACTTAAGCGCCACAGTGACGCCATCTCCCTCGTGGCCTGATTACCGGCAGTGACTGCGTCATGGACTTGCCACTGCAACGCAAAGGGGAAGAAAGGATGATCTGGAAAGAGTGAGGGAAGGGAAAACAGTGGAGACCACCTCCGTACATCTGGTAAAAGAAAGAGCTTTTATTAACCCTTTCATCACGGGGTTTTCTAAGGATCACTACTCAAGCAAGCTATGGACGGCACACTGACAAAGGCTAACAATCCGCCTATCAACTCCGCCGTGGGCGTCCCTGGTGGCTCAGAGGTGAAGAGTCTGCCCACCAACGCAGGAGGCGCGGGCTCGATCGCTGGTCCGTCAGCGAAGATCCCACTGTCACGGATCAACTAAGCCCATGGGCCACAACCCCTGAGCCCACGCTCCAGAGCCGGGAGACGCCACAACCCCAGAGCCCACGCTCCAGAGCCAGGAGACACGACCCCCGAGCCCACGGGCCCACAGCCACTGCTGCACAACCAGAGCGGCCAACGCAGTGAGCTGCAAGCACCGTCCCGGGAGAGCGGCTCCCGCCCTCCCCAACTAGAGAAGCCTGCAGAGTAATGGAGACCCAGCGGAGCCAAAAGCAGAACAGGAATAAATGAAATCGTTAAACAAAAACTACCTTGTCAGCGGTGACCCTTCAGAAACAGGGGCTGCGGTGGCCTCTTGAGATTGTCGGCTCAGAGATGTTATGGCTCCAACACAGAAGCTTGGGTTGCTCAGCCAGTCTAATTCTGCACACGGGCAGAAGGGAGAAAAGATGAGTGAAATCAGTTCAATGGGCTTTCTCACGCTGGGAATCTATCTTACCAGCTGACATCCTAATTCACAACCCACATAAGCCAGACATTTCTGAACAGTCCACAGAGACTGAAGGGAACCCATGGAATTCTTACTTCACAGGGCATGGAGCTTTAATGCACTCTGAAATATTTAAGACTGGAATCCTCTTGTGATATCAGGCTGCGGCTTAAGCAAAAGCCAAGTAACAAGTGTGGCTTAAAATGCAACGAGACTGCATGTATTCCATCCACACACTAATGAGCATAAACCTCCCAAAGCATTAGGTTTTCCTGACCCCAAATTTGATTTAGACAATTCTGAAAAGTTTAAAAAAAAAAAGGCCATGCATAAAAACTTATCACACTTAACAGTATTACAGAAGACTCAGGTATGTTTATTTAAAAAAAATTACAATGTTCTATGCTAGTATAGGTTACTTTGACCCGTTATGCACTAACTCTGGACTTCCCAGGTAGCTCAGTGGTAAAGAACCCACCTGCCAAGGCAGGAGGCGTGGGTCCAACCCCTGGGTCGGGAATATTCCCTGGAACAGGAAACGGCAGCCCACTCCAGTATTCTTGCCTGTGAAATCCCTTGAGCAGAGGAGCCTTGCATGTCACAGTCCACGGGGACACAAAAGAGTTGGACATAACTCAGCAACTAAACAACAGCAATCTTTAGAGGAACGCAACAGAAGTTTTCCCTCATAACAGTACTCGGCGAAAACAAAAATGGAAGGTGTCAACTTTCTAAATGAATGCTAAAACTATACAAGGTATGAAGCATGATTATCTCCGGGTGGTGAGGTTAAACGCCCGAGAACAGTTCTTCCTGCTCATCCATTCGTTTCTGACTCTTCTACAATTTACAATTTCTAAATTACCCATCTTCTAACCTTTAGCAGTCTTGGCTGGAAGGGGAAACGCGGGGTGGCAGCGAGGCGGCCCGTGGAGGGCAGGGACCTCGTCCCGCTCTGTTTGGGAGCCAGGGCATAACCCCACGCTCAGGAGAAAGAACGCGCGAAGCGGCGGCAGTGGGGCGCGAGCGGGGGAGTCAGCCTGTGTGACAGCTGCGCTGGGACACAGCGCACGTGCCAGTCAGTGGCCTCAATGCATCCAGAATCCCGCCACCCTCACCGCAAGTTCAGAACGTCTCCACCCTCCCCAAGGAGCCCCCACCCGTCTGTGGTCACCCGCCTCCCGCTCTCCCACACCGCCCCCACGAGCCATAAGCAAGCCCCGCTCTACTTGCTATAGAGTTGCCTCTTTTGAATATTTTACTATAAACAAGACCATTCAATGCGTGTTCTTTTATAACTGGCTTCGTTCACTTGACGTAATGTCTCCAAGGTCCATCTGTGCTGTATGCAGCGTGTATCAGAATCTCACTCCATTCTGCTGCAGAATCATCTCATTGGAAAGGACCTTGATGCTTAGGAAGACTGGAGGCATGAGGAGAAGGGCGCAGCAGAGGACGAGATGGCGGGCTGGCATCACCAGTTCAGTGGGCAGGAGTTTGCGCCAGCTCCGGGAGATGGTGAAGGACAGGGACGCCTGGCGTGCTGCAGCTCACGGGTTGCAGAGAGGTGAACACGACTCAGGACTGAACAACAAGGGCGATTCTAGCTGATGGGTTTCCATCTTCAGTTGGGGGACATCTTATCCACTGTCAGCTGAGGGACACGGGCTGCTCCCACTTTGTGCCTGCTTAACAAACCCTGCTGTAAGCATTCAGGCACCGGTTTCCATGTGGACCCACGTTTTCCGTCATCTTGGGCAGCCATCTAGGAGCAGAGCTGCTAGGTCCTATCGGAACCCATGTTCAGCACGTTGAGGACTGCCAGACTGCTTTCCGCATCGGCCACACGCTGTATGCTCCGGTGAGCAAGGCACGCGTGAGGCTCCACCTTCTCCAAGTCGCTGGCAGCTCACTCCTGTCCTCCGGACCCCAGTCCTGCTGCGCGCGGGGTTTCCTCACTGTGATGGTGGTTTCCATCTCCCTGCTGACTCAGTGTCGAGAATCTTTTCACGCGTTTCTTGGCCCTCCGTAATTCAGGAGAAACAGTTATTCAAATCTTTGGCCCATTCTTTAATTGGGATGTGTTTTTACTATTGAGTTGTAAGACTTCTTTATACATTCTGTATCCTAGTCCCTGATGCTAAGTGCATCGTAGTGAGGAGGGGATACTGGAATGCGCATCCCGACGTTTCACTCACTGCTGTATCCCCAGCACTGAGACCGATGCCTGGCACACATCAGTAGGAGTTTAACAAACATCTGTGGAAAAGAGTGGGTGGAAGAAGGAAGAAAAGCTCCTGAAGAGGAAAGAGAAACAGCACGGGAAAAAAGGGAAAGAAGAGAGGGAATCTAGCTACGGAGGGCCTGACTGCAGGCCAAGCAACAGATTAAGCAACTTACATATTTTAACCCTCACAACACCCCCCTGCAGGAGGAACCACGGTCTCCACTGCGCAGGAGAGGAGACTCAAGGCACGGAGCAAGCGGTGAGGCCTGACCGAGGGGCGCTGAGACCGCTGCTCACGCGGGCTTTCCTCTGCTGTCTCCTTTCTCCTTCTCTGCTGGTTCCCTTCTCTCGGGCCTGATTTCTGGCAAGAGGTATGTGAAAATAGTTCCTGTCGCTTCACAATAACTGGGTGCTGCCACAGTGAAGGGCAGGGGAGCCTGGCGTGCTGCAGTCCACGGAGTCTCAGAGGGCCAGACACGACTGAGCAAGAGCGACAGTCAGGAGCAAAGGGAAAGTGGGGGAGACGGAGCAGACAGCGTGCGCGGAGATGCGCTCAGAGTCCGTTAGACCCTCCAGAAACACTCGGACGGTGGGCGCGGCCTGAGAAAAGCCAAGGCGCAAGAGCAGCAAAGCGCGGCCCTCCAGAGCCCTTCAGCAGGCACGAGCAAAGCTCTTCAGGAGAACGGCCACCCACTCCAGGAGTCTCGCCTGGGAAACCCCACGGGCAGAGGAGCCCGGCGGCCCCCGGACTCCATGGGGCCACAGAGTCGGACACGACTGAGCGACTGAGCGACAGGATGCATCTAAGGTTTTGCCGTATGGGGCCACCATGGAGAGGAAAAAGGTAGTCTATAAAGGACTAAAACTCTTGGGTTTCGAACTCAAATCATCGTTGACCCTCTGAGTGACCTTCATCTCAATCAAATGACCTTTTGTAGGAAAAAAGCGTATTTTGACCTGATAAGAAGTCGCTGTTTCCTCGGGTGGGCGGCCGGGCAGCTAGCGTATTAGCAGTGAACACGTGGAATATTTAATATTCACTGAATGTCAGGCCTGGAAAATTGGGGAGATCACCTAGTCCAGAAATTTTCACATTGTTTACCAAGGAACTCACTGTTGAAATGTAGTCTTTCAAAGGCCAAGACGCAGGAGAGAAGAAGCAGGATGCTGCCGCCGAGGGCTCCCAGGGGGCAGAGCCTTGATGCCCCTCCCTCTCCTACAGATCAGCAGTCAGAGGCCCAGGGGAGGGAAGTCACACACACCCCGACCCTGGGCCTCAACCCTCCACCCAGCCCCTTCTGACCGCGCCACGGCTAACTCTTCACCTCCTCAATAAAGGCGCTGTTTCTCCTAAGTCTCCTTGCAGGTGGCACAGCCGGCTATCACAGCAAGCCCCCTCTCGTAACCTCACTATCTGCATGTCAAGCCTTCCAATCAGATCCTAAGCCACAGGCCAACAGCTCAGATCTTCACAGGGGCCACGTGAGTCGGTCACTGCGACACCATCAAGAGCGGCAGCGGAGAAAGAGAAAACGACCCACGGAAACACCCCGCCAGCCAAGCAGCTGCACCGACCGCCCTACAGCGCTGGCTGCCAAGGCTCCAGCTGGCCTCGCTCTTCCCGCTCCCTTCTTCCCAAACCAAGAGCAAGAGGAGGGATGGGAGCCGCGGCGGCTCACGCCCGCGTTCTCCACTCCAGGCACAGGGCCTCGGGACAAAGCAGCGGGAGTCAAGGAGCATTTGCTGAATAAATAAAATGAGAGAGGATCCGAATCATCTCTCTGCGCCCTTGCACCCTAGCACCTGGTTCACAGCACTGAAAGCATTTGAGATTGTCAGACGGATGCCATTATCTAGGCACAAAGCTCAACTTTATAATTTCTCTGGTCTTCACTGTACACGCAGATTTAATCATTAAAGAACGGAATACCTACTGCGTGTACAGGCACAGCTCCAGGCTTTGGAGGCACAGTGGTGAACGAGTCCCTGCTCTCCTGGTGCTTCCGTTTAATCCTAACACTTCACATGACACATCTGCATTGTTAAATTTTAATTACACAGAATCCCAGAAAGCTATCTGAGATCAAAAGAATTAAAAATCAGATTGCAAAGTCCTTTCCTATATTTACTTACATCTTCAAATAATTTACAAATGCCTATTATGTATTTAGATAATTGTGCTAATACCAAGCAGGATGTAACGTTTCAGAGAAGACTGGCAGGATACCACTAGGGTTTAAGACAGAAAAGCTGACTGGCTGAAAACCTTTTGTCCCTGCAGGTAAGTAAATCACAGGTTGAGACTTACCTGGAAGTTAGCGCCCTGCTATACCCATACACGTCTAAGAAAGGAAGAAGGGGAAAGTGCCAGGCAGAAAAACAGCTTTAGACCTGCCGCCTAACAAAGCCAGGCAGGAATCGGAAGAGCCACATTATCAGAGACTTTACACAAAATAATACGAATTGTCATGAATACTTCAAGTGCAAAGCTTCTTGTGATCTGAATAAGTTGCTTTGAACTTTATATAAGTTTCTTATATAATTTCATTTCTCCATCACTAGGGGAAATGCTTTGATTCAATTCCATTATAGATAGAGGAGGCTTCCCTGGTGGCTCAGACAGTAAAGAATCTGCCTCCAATACAGGAGACACAGGTTTGATCCCTGGCTTGGGAAAATCCCCTGGAGAAGGAAATGGCAACCCACTCCAGTGTTCTTGCTGGGAAATCCCACTGACGGAGAAGCCTGGAGGGCTACAGTCCACAGGGTCGCAAAGAGCTGGACGTGACTAAAGCAACTAACACATGTAGATAAAGGAAAGAAGGAACTGTCACAGACAGATGTGAACTTTAGACACAGGTGTCGAATCACGACTGGATGAACACCTTGCTCTGCAGCCCTCTCTCATCGTGTGGCGGGTAGCCTCTGCTTTTCTACAGCTCACTTTACGCCACGTTTTCTTCCCAAAAGGTCTACATGAGTACCTATTTTCACTAACCTAAAGAAACCCAGAGAGGATTTTAGTGCTTACAGGAAAAAAAAAAAAAGGCAAAAAGCAAGAGGAGTATTTGGCATTCGTGTTGCAGCGAGCACCCCAGGTGGACAGGGGCCCCGCCACACGCGCTCCCGGGAACCAGGCTCCGCAGCTCAGCACCGAGCCGCCAGAGTGTGGAACCGTCTCTGCTTTATCCGCATTTGCCCTGTGCATCCCTCAGCAAGGGGCGTCCTGAGGCAACTGTTTCTCCACACACGGGAGGTGTCACAGGAGAGCTCTACCTTCCAGGAGAGGAGACCGGTGTAACACAGGAGCACCAACTGTTCCCATGAACAGAGGCGAGCACCACCCTCCAGGGACGCTAATTTCAAAGGACTCCCGGGCTCTACAACACGTGCATTAGGGAAGGGCACTGCTCCTTCAAAGAACAGCGCGCCAAGCTCTCCGTCCAGCTCCTGACAGAGTCCAAGAGCACAAGTTTTCATGCAGAAAGCACCTGGAAACTTGGCTAAGGACTGCACGGAAGACAGGGAGCACAGAGGACCTCCGCAAGGCCAGCCTTCCCACAGAGTTAACACACTTCGAAGAGACCCCGGGACCCAAAGGGAAACTGTGAACAAGCAAACCCCAGCACCGCACTATCACGGCGCGGCTCATAGTACACTTTCTGGTATCGGAAGGACCCGTGTTCAGACACTGGCTTCCTCGTCTACCCGCTGTGCAATTCTGAACAAAACGCGAGGCCCTCGTCTCTCCCAGCCTCCCCTTTCACCAGCACGTCTTCACTGAGAGCCGGCCACCGTTCTGAGTTCCGGAGACGTTCGGGAGCAGGACATGCCCAGGACGGCTCTCAGGGGCCTGACACACGGCACTCGGTCACGGGCAGCGAGACGCAGGCCGGGAAAGAGGAAGCCCACAGGGACAGCGGCAGCACAGGTGGGCTCCCTCGTGCAGACGAGGCAGGGCGGGAGCGCTGCCCGTGGGGACCGCTTATAAGGCCGCACGGCGAGAGGACGGGAGGCACGCGTGCTCCCAGGAGGCATCAAGGCAGGGCGGACGGCGTGTGCAGAGGCCTGAAAGGGAGAGGGCGTGACTGCCACGCAGGAGGCGCTGCTACAGCTGAACCTCTGGCAGTGACAGGAAGCAGGAGCGAGATGGCCAGAGAGGCTCAGGGCCTTCAAAGGCCGTGACGGTGTTTGTTTTACCCAAAGAGCAACAGAATCAGGCCTATGGTTCGGAAGCTCAGCGGCAAAGAGTCTTGTTTGCGAGAACACACGCTTCATCTCTGTCAACGCTCAGGCCCGCTTTGATCCTGGCATAGGTGTGGTGCAGTAGGCCTGGGGCTCCTCAAGTGAGAAGCCAGAGACAGCAGGGAGCTTTAAATGTTGTGTGTTGCGGTTTTTTAGCTCTGAAATTAAAATATGCAAAATTAAAAAAATAAAAGAGTCCATGATTTTGAAGCCAGACTGCTTGAGCCCAAGCCAAAGCCTAAAGCCTGGCTGCGCTTCTGCTTCCTTCTCCTAAAGAATGCTGATGATAGTGCTGACTCCACAGAGCTGTTATGAGGATTCAATGACTTAATACGTATTTGTAAACACTTAGACTAGTGAATCGCATACAGTTTATCTGTCAAAGTGTACTTGATTTGAAGTGTGCTGATCTGTGTTGTACAGCAAAGCAACTCCATTATACCCACGTGTGTGAAGCCGCCTCAGTCGCTCTTCGTGACCCCATGGACTGCAGCCTGCCAGGCTCCTCAGTGCCTGGGATTCTCCAGGCAAGCAGACCGGACTGAACTGCCACGGCCTCCTCCAGGGAGCCCTCCGGGCCCAGGGGCGGAGCCCACATCTCCTAAGTCTCCCGCCCCAGCCGGCAGGTTCTTCACCACCGGCACCATCTGGGAAGCCCACACCGTGGGCATTCTACTTTGTGCCCTTTTCCATTAGTTTCCCCAGGGTTCTGAGCCCAGTCCCTGCGCCGCTCCGGGGACCTTGCTGTTCATCCGCTCTGCACACAAGTCTGTATCGACTAGCCGCACACTCCCAGCCCCCCCACCCCCGCCCCTTCCCCTGCGGCACCACGCGTCTGTTCTCTGCCCCCGAGTCTGTCTGTGTCTCACAGACAGGCGCGTCCGTGCCATCATTCACACTCCACACGTGAGTGACGCCACGTGGTGTCTGTCCATCGCTGGCACCGCGGCCTCCTCTCGCCCTGGCTGAGCAGCGCCCCGCTTGCGTCTGCGTCTCCCTCCCTCCGCCCTTCACCTGCTGATGAGCAGCCAGGCTGTCTCCGCATCTCAGCTACTGCAAGCAGTGCTGAAACGGACACTGGGGCACAGCTATCTTTTCAAAGGACTGTCTTCTCCAGATACATGCCCGCGAGTGGGGCCGCTGCGTCATATGGTAGCTCTGTTCTTCGTTTTTAAGGAACCTCCACAGTGTTCCTCATAGTGGCTGCACAAACGTACATCCCCACCTGCAGAGTAGGAGGGTTCCCTTTTCTCCACGCCCTCTCCAGCATTTGTTGTCTGTAGGCTTTTTGATGATGGCTATTCTGACCCATTTGAGTTGGTGCCTAACTGTAATTTTGGTTTGCTTTTCTCTCATAATTAGCAATGCTGAGATCTCTTCACAGTGCCTACTGCCCATCAGTATGTCTTCTTTAGAGAAACGTCTACTTAGGCCTCTGACCACTTTTCAGCCGGGTCCTTTAGCTTCTGTGGTGAATTATATATGAGCTATTTGTATATTTTGGAAATTAAGCCATTGTGAGCTGTGTCATTTGCAATTATTTGCTTTTATTCTGTGGGCTTTTTCCTTTTGTCTATGGTTTCCTTTGCTGTGCAAAAGCCTGTAAGTTTAATTAGGTCCCATTTGTTTTCTCTTTACTTCTATTGCCTTGAGATACTACCTAAGAAAATACTGGTAGCATTTATGTCAGAGACGGCTTCCCTGATGACTCAGTTGGTAAAGACTCTGCCTGCAAAGCTGGAAACCTCATTTCAATTCCTGGGTCGGGAAGATCTGCTGGAGAAGGGACAGGCTACCCACTCCAGTATTCTTGGGCGTCCCTGGTGGCTCAGCTGGTAAAGAATCCGCCTGCAATGTGGGAGACCTGGGTTCAATCCCTGGGTTGGGAAGATCCCCTGGAGAAGGGAAAAGACTTATCACTCCAGTATTCTGGCCTGGAGAATTCCATGGACTGTATAGTCCCTAGGGTTGCAAAGAGTCGGACATGACTGAGCGACTTTCACTTTCACGTCAGAAACACATGAACTTCCCAGGTGGCTCAGTGGGTAAAGAATCTGCCTGCAATGCAGGAGAGGAGAGCCAGGTTCAACCCTTGGGTTGGGAAGATCCTCTGGAGAAGGAAATGGCAGCCCACTCCAGTATTCTTGCGTAGAGAACCCCATGGACAGAGGAGCCTGCCAGACTCAAGTCCGTTGGGTTGCAGAGTCGGACACGACTGAGCGACTGAGTGCAAGAGCACGGTCTCATTCATTCATTCATAAGCCTCGTCTCTCTCGTCCCAACTCTGTCCAGATGCCCGACTCCCAAGCAACAGTGTTTTATTAGAGGAGACAGTCCCCATCAACCTGACGATGCGGAAAGGAAAGCTCAAGAGCTGGAAGGGTCACACCCTGGGGGCTCTCTGCTGCCCCTAACACAAGGGACGCGCTGGACACCTGTTTGTTGACAGAATGAATTCTGCTGAACTCAGCCTCCCCAAAACGCGTACTGACTATGCCGCCTACTTTAATCCTGGCTTAACTCCTGACAGAACTGAGAGAGGAGAGGACACAGCCTCTCTCACCAGCTTTGGTGCTGCTGCCCAGGTTGTGGTGCTTTTGTTGTTTTTTTAAATTAAAACTGCACACATCAGTACTAACACCATCTTACATTTTCATAACACTTTACAGCATAAGGCCAAAAATACAGTGCTTCTGTTTTTAACAGCGAAACACCAGGAACAGTTCTAATGTCCTTCAGAGGGACTGACAGAATAAACATTCTGTCATCAAGTGGCGTTCACTCGATGGAGCACTAGGTACCAGCCAGAAGGACTGAGAAAGATTTATACACTCCAGTGCAGAGTGATCTCTGGGATTTAAGGTAAAATGCAGAATACTCTGCAGTTTAGAAACAGAAGTGGGGGGTGGGGATAAACTTGGGACTTGGCATTAACAGATACATACTATATATAAAATAGAGAAACACCAAGAACCTACTGTACAGCACAGAGAACCGTATTCTGTAAAAACCTGTAATGGGAAAAGTCTGGAAAATTTTATATATATATACATAGCTGAATTACCCTGCTGTACACCTCAAACATGGTAAATCAACTATACTTTAAGAAGAAAAGGAAGGGAAATGCAGTTGCTCATATTAAGGATAAAAAAAAATGGAAGGACACCACTGACTAATAAAAGTTCTACCCAGTAGGAGAAGGTTGGAGAACAGAGATGGAAGATTTTTAGGGGAAAGACGCATGGGCAGCTTCCTAACGGATGTAACAGGCTGTCCAGGAGCCCACTGGCCCATCTTAACCACTAAGGGAGCGGGAACTAGGCAGCTCAGCCTCCCGATTTGGATCAATGGCAAGTGCAGAGCAGACCCAGTGAGGTATTTTCAAACTGAACCTAACTCTCTAGATCTAACCACCAGCTTACAAGAAATTCTACTGTTCATAGGGTTCTCAAGGCAAGAGTACTGAAGTGGTTTGCCATTCTCTTCTCCAGTGGACCACACTTTGTCAGAACTCTCCACCACGACCCATCCGTCTTGGGCGGCCCTACACAGCATGGCCCATAGTTTCACTGACTTAGACAAGGCTGTGGTCCATGTGATCAGATTGGTTAGTTTTCTGTGACTGTGGTTTTCAGTCTGTCTGCCCTCTGATGGAGAAGGATAAGAGGGTAATGGAAGCCTCCTGATGGGGGAGACTGACTGAGGCCTTGTTCTGATGGGCGGGGCCATGCTCAATAAATCTTTAATCCAATTTTCTGTTGATGGGTGGGGCTGTGTCCCCTCCCTATTATTTCAGACAGGGCACTGGAGGAGGGACTCCCCAGGCTGGCAGGTGCCCAATATGCTACTGGAGATCAGTGGAGAAATAACTCCAGAAAGAATGACAAGCCAAAGCAATAACACTCAGTTGTGGATGTGACTGGTGATGGAAGTAGAGTCTGATGCTGGAAAGAGGAATATTGCATAGGAACCCTGAATGTTAGGTCCACGAATCAAGGCAAGTTGGAAGTGGTCAAACAGGAGACGGCAAGAGTGAACGTCAACATTTTAGAAATCAGTGAACTAAAATGGACTGCAACGGGTCAAATAGTAGATAGTAGCGTGTCTACTGCTGCGGGCAGGACTCCCTCAGAAGAAATGGAGTAGCCATCATGGTCAACAAAAGAGTCCAAAATGCAGTACTTGGATGCAATCTCAAAAACGACAGAATGATCTCTGTTGTTTCCAAGACAAACCATTCAATAGCACAGTAATCCAAGTCTATGGCCCAACAAGGAATGCTGAAGAAGCTCAAGATGAACGGTTCTAGGAAGACCTACAAGACCTTCTAGAACTAACACCCAAAAAAGATGTTCTTTTCATTATAGGGGACTGGAATGCAAAAGTAGGAAGTGAAGAAACACCTGGAGTAACAGGCAAATTTGGCCTTGGAATGCGGAATGAAGCAGGGCAAAGGCTAATAGAGTTTTGCCAAGAAAATGCACTGGTCATAGCAAACACCCTCTTCCAACAACACAAGAGAAGACTCTACACATGGACAATACCAGATGGTCAATACAAAAATCAGACTGATTATATTCTTTGCAGCCAAAGATGGAGAAGCTCTATACAGTCAGCAAAAACAAGACTGGGAGCTGACTGTGGCTCGATCATGAACTCCTTATTGCCAAATTCAGACTTAAATTGCAGAAAGTAGGGAAAACTACTAGACCATTCAGGTATGACCTAAACCAAACCCCTTACGATTATACAGTGGAAATGAGAAATAGATTCAAGGGATTAGATCTGATAGACAGAGTGCCTGAAGAACCATGGACGGAGGTTTGTGACATTCTACAGGAGACAGGGATCAAGACCGTCTCCAAGAAAAAGGAATGCAAAAAGGCAAAATCCTTGTCTGAGGAGGCCTTAAAAATAACTGTGAAAGGAAGCGAAGGGAAAGGCAAAGGAGAAAAGGAAAGATATAAGCATCTGAATGCAGAGATCCAAAGAATAGCAAGGAGAGATAAGAAAGCCTTCCTCAGTGATCAGTGCAAAGAAATAGAGGAAAAGAACAGAATGGGAAAGACTAGAGATCCCTTCAAGAAAATAAGAGATACCAAGGAAACATTTCATGCAAAGATGGGCAAAGTAAAGGACAGAAATGGCATGAACCTAACAGAAGCAGAAGATATTAAGAAGAGGTGGCAAGAATACACGGAAGAACTGTACAAAAGAAGATTTTCATGACCCAAATAATAACGATGGTGTGACCACTCACCTAGAGCCAGATCTGGAATTCAAAGTCAAGTGGGCCTTAGGAAGCATCACAATGAACAAAGCTAGTGGAGGTGATGTAATTCCAGTTGAGCTCTTTCAAATCCTGAAAGATGATGCTGTGAAAGTGCTGCACTCAATATGCCAGCAAATTTGGAAAACTCAGCAGTGGCCACAGGACTGGAAAAGGTCAGATTTCATGCCAATCCCAAAGAAAGACAATGCAAAAGAATGCTCAAACTACCACACAATTGTACTCATCTCACACACTAGCAAAGTAATGCTCAAAATTCTCCAAGCCAGGCTTCAACAGTACATGAACCATGAACTTCCAGATGTTCAAGCTAGATTTAGAAAAGGCAGAGGAACCAGAGATCAAATTGCCAACATCCACTGGATCATCGAAAAAGCAAGAGAGTTTCAGAAAAACATCTATTTCTGCTTTATCGACTAGACCAAAGCCTTTGACTGTGTGGATGACAACAAACTGTGGAAAATTCTTCAAGAGATGCGGATATCAGACCACCTGACTTGCCTCCTGAGAAATCTGCATACGCAGGTCAGGAAGCAACAGTTAGAACTGGACATGGAACAACAGACTGGTTCCAAACAGGAAAAGGAGTACATCAAGGCTGTATATTGTCATTCTGCTTATTTAACTTATATGCAGAGTACATCATGCCAAATGTCAGGCTGAATAAAGCACAAGCTGGAATCAAGATTGCTGGGAGAAATATCAATCACCTCAGATATGCAGATGACACCACCCTTATGGCAGAAAGTGAAGAGGAACTAAAGAGCCTCTTGACAAAAGTGAAAGAGGAGAGTGAAAAAGTTGGCTTAAAGCTCAACATTCAAAAAACTAAGATCATGGCATCTGGTCCCATCACTTCATGGCAAAGAGATGGGGAAACAGTGGAAACAGATGCAGACTTTATTTTCTTGGGTTCTAAAATCACTGCAGATGGTGACTGCAGCCATGAAATTAAAAGATGCTTGCTCCTTGGAAGAAAAGGTATGACCAACCTAGACAGCATATTAAAAAGCAGAGACAGTACTTTGCTAACAAAGGTCCATCTAGTCAAAGTTATCGTTTTTCCAGTAATCATGTGTGGATATGAGAGTTGGTCCATAAAGAAAGCTGAGCACTTAAGAATTGATGCTTTTGAACTGTGGTGCTGAGGAAGACTCGAGAGTCCCTTGGACTGCAAGGAGATCCAACCAATCCATCCTAAAGGAAATCAGTCCTGAATGTTCATTGGAAGGACTGATGCTGAAGCTGAACTTCCAATACTTTGGCCACCTGATTTGAAGAACTGACTCATTGGAAAAGACCCTGATGCTGGGAAAGATTGGGGGCAGGAGGAGAAGGGAACAACAGAGGATGAGATGGTTGGATGGCA
The DNA here is from genome assembly GCF_042477335.2 of Ovis canadensis. Lineage (NCBI taxonomy): Eukaryota > Metazoa > Chordata > Mammalia > Artiodactyla > Bovidae > Ovis > Ovis canadensis. The sequence goes on from NC_091251.1 coordinate 112,329,004, forward strand.
TCACCAACTCAATGGACATGAGTTTGAGCAAGCTCTGGAAGTTGGTGATGGACAGGGAGGCCTGGTGTGCTGCAGTCCATGGGTGCGCAGAATAGGTCAGACTGAGTGACTGAATTGAACTGAACTGACAGGAAATTCTAGGGTAGAGAGAGGCTTCCCTGTTGGCTCAGGGATAAAAAGAATCCGCCCGCCAATGCTAGAGGCCGGGAGATGTGGGTCTGATCCCTGGCTGGGAAGATCCCCTGGAGGAGGTCTTGGCAACCCACTCCAGTATTCTTGCCTGGAGAATCCTGTGGATAGAGGAGCCTGGTGGGCTACAGTCCGTGGGGTCACACAGGGCTGGACACGACTGAGGCACTAGGGCAGAGAAGCATGTTAGGACACCATAAGGATTTGGTGGAAAACGTCTGTCGGACAGAGGACCCAGTTTCCTCACTGTGTGCCACAATTTTTAACAACGCAGAGCTCCTGGGAATGTTCAAGGCTTGAATAAAGCATGTCACACCGTTACCTGACCTACAGTTAGCCTTCAGTGAATAGATGCCAGTGCTTATTCCCAGCAGCTGTGCCCACTACGTTTGATTGGGCTTCGGACCCTAAGTTTCTAGCCCTGGTTCGGACAAAAGACAGGCACCCAGTAAGCGATTCAGAAATAAGTAAAACGGGGAAGAAAGCAAGCTGTAATGAAGGACACCCAGCACTTGCATCCGGAGTCCCCCCCGTGAAAACACCACCGTGCCTCGGGAAGGGTTGTACGGAGGCCCCCGGCCCGCGTCCCCTCCCGCCTCTCCCCGCCTCCGGACGCCACAACTCCGGCCCAGAGGCCCGCCGAGAGGCCGGCCTCCCAGAAGGCCCTGCAGCGCCGCGGAGAACTCTGGGATACAAGCGGATAAACAAACCCAAGGCAAGCGCCGAGAGCCAGCCCAAGGGACTCCCCTCCAAGCCCGCCGAGCGCCTTCTTCATCCCTCCCGCGGGCTCACCTTTCCTCCCGCCGTCCGGAGCCTCGGCGACACCCGCAAAGGCGGGGAAGAGCGCCATGGTCCCAGGCCGCGCCGCCTCCTCAGCCCACAAAGATGGCTCCGGGAGCCCGAGGCCGACCGTAAGGCCGTTGCGGGGGCGGTGCACTCTGGGAAGTGTGGTTTTCTCTGTCGCTCCCTGAGCCTAGTCCTCAGCCATGGGGGCGGGGCGGAATAAAAAGGGGCGGGACGAAGGGGGCGGGGCAGGGCGGGGCGGAAGGGACCTCCTCCCAGTCGTCAGTACGGGCTTGCTTCTTTGAGAACCAGGAAACGATGAGAGTGGAGGTGCCAGTTCTTCAGAGCAGACAGTTCTAGGAATTTGGAATTCTGATTCCGCTCCTGAGTTTACACCCTGACCTGATGAGTGAGTCAAATTAATCAGATTCCCCAAGCTTTGTTTTGATGAAATAAAAAGCCATATTTTAAGGCAAGATAGAAATTGAAATGAAAATTTTCCCTACCCCTTGTCCCTCCTCCCTCCCCACTAGTGTGCATTGTGTATCTGCATTTTGCATTAAGGAGCCCTTCCCAGTAAGAGAAGGACTTCCCAAGAGGCTCAGTGGGTGAAGAATCTGCCTGCAATACAGGAGACCAGGGTTTGATCCCTGGGTGGCGAAGATCCCCTGGAGAAGGAAATGGCAGCCCACTCCAGCACTGTTTCATGGAGAATCCCAGGGACAGCAGAGCCTGGCGCGCTAAAGTCTGTTGGCTTGCAAGGAGTCGGGTACGACTGAGCAACTCGACTGCAAGCACACAGGCTCGCTCTCTGTTCCAATGACAGAAATGCCTGCTCAGTCATGACCATCGACTTATTTTGTTTGGGTTTTTTTTTTTTTTCTGATGCCAACTGGGTAATTCCTTAGAAGATAACATTCCTTTCACAATCCTGTAAGGGAGTCACTGATGACCCACCACACAGCTTGTAAGTGCAGACTTCTTTGGTGAACTCTGTATACAAAGCCAATATGTCATTTCCCTTAAAGATGGTGACTGGTGCAGAACAGACTGGTCAGAGGAACTTGGGAGAACACTGGGTCACATATTATGGAAATTCTTGGCTTAAATGCATGCTTATGACCTTATTAGTGTTACTAGCTATATTACTTATATTCTGCCTGATCTGTAAGATCATTTCTTGCATTACACAATGTGTGACTGAACCTCAGATAAAAGTAATGTGATTAGATGACCTGAAGTGATTGATCAAATACATAGTTCTATAAGATCAAACATTGTAATAGTGTAATTCTAGATAGGGGAAGAAGCAACGAGAGAGGACCGTTTCCTGAACTGTAGCAGACTAGTAAGACAGGCCGTCCAGGGCTTCCCTGCTGGTCTAGTGGTTAAGAATCTTCCTGTGATGCAGGGACAGAGGTTCTATCCCTGGTCCAGAAGGATCCCACACATCTCAGAGCAACTAAGCCTGCACACCAAAACTACTTGACTTAAAGCACTAGAGCCCATGAGCCAGGGCTGCTGAGCCCATGTGCCGCAACTATGAAGTCCCCGTGCCCAGAGCCTGTGCAGCAAAGAGGCCCTGCAAGGAGAGCCCGGAGCACCGCAGTGAAGAGTGAACCGCGCTCGCCACAGCTGGAGGGAGCCCGCGAGCAGCCTGGACTGAAAGTGAAAATCTTACAGACAGGCAATCCAGAGGCTCTTGGTTACGGTTAAAGGAACCTGGTCCAATAACAGGACATTGAGTGGCCTATCAGGAAAATCTTTTCCTAACCTGGGAAAGAGCATTCCTAGCTCATGATAAACTGGTCATGAAATGCCTCCCAAACCTTGGTCACAATTCAAACCAAAAGGGTGGGGATTGTAAAAGAAAGAATGTCGCCCACCATCCAGTTCTACAAGAATCAAGTCACAAGTCACTGAAGCCACTGAAAGGAATTTGTGAAAGGAATTCAGGGCAAGTATCAGGATGAGACTGTGCTCTGGGAGAATGGGACAGAACTGACCCTCAGGTAGTTAGAGCTTTACAGAATTATGAACCCAATTTCTTGCATCTTCCTATACTTAGAAAAGCACTAAAATCATTAACTAAGATATCTGTTCTTCCCAAATAGCAGTAACTTCTACCAAGATGAGAGTTAATTGCATGTAAGAAAGTGAAAGTGTTAGTCGCTTAGTTGTGTCCAAGCCTTTGTGACCCCATGGACTGTAGCCCAGCAAGCTCCTCTGTCCATAGGGATTCTCCAGGCAAGAATACTGGAGTGGGTTGCCATTCCCTTCTCCAAGGGTTGTTCCCAACCCAGGAGTTGAACCTGGATCTCCTGCATTGCAGGCAGACTCTTTACCCTCTGAGCCACCGGGGAAGGCCGGATTGTGCGTAACCATTCACCAAAATCACACACATGCTGCCTCCTCCTATACCTCTTCAGAACAGTTCTCAGAGTTATCTGGGAGATCATCTCCTGGATTACAATCCTCAGGTTGACTCAAACAAAAATTTCCATTTCCTTTCTAGATTGACTATTGATTATTTGTGTGTGTGTGTGTGGACAGTTTCCTCTGCAAAATGTTTAGGAGGTTAAACGAGCACAGAGGTAGAGTGCTTAGACTTGTACACAGCTCATCAAACGCACTTAATACAAGTTAGCTATTATGTGAGTTGTGACTGCAAGTCTGACTCAAAGCTGTGTGAAATAGCCAAACTTCAAACAATGTATCATTTTGAACATGCTAGGAATATGGAAGAACTCAAGGTCTTCTTGAGCTCAGAGATTTTTGCTGGTTAGAGAATATATTCACCACTTATGAACTATTCTTGACTCAGGGAAAATGAATCTAATGGGGACTGTCACCAGAAACATATGGTGACGGAACAATTTAAAGAGTTCATACTATGTAGCACCCTCACCCGGGAGCTTCCCTGGAGGCTCAGGTGGTAAAGCGTCTGCCTGCAATGCAGGAGACCCAGGTTTGAGCTCTGGGTCAGGACGATGGCCTGGAGAAGGAAATGGCAACCCACTCCAGTGTTGCTGCCTGGACAGTCCCGTGGACAGAAGAGCCTGGCAGGCTACAGTCCACGGGGTCGATCAAAGTCGGACATGACTGAACATTTCATTTCATTTTACTATCTAGAAGCAATCAGCCAAATTTAGAGAGTGGGAAATTATAGAAAACAGCCCAGTTTCTTCAATGAATCAGCATCTTTAAGGGTACGAGAGACTGCAATAGATTAAAAGAGTTTAGGGTTGTATCAACCAAATGAGATATATGGCCCCATTATGATTCTGGTTGGGAAATTTGTAAAAGGACCTTTTTTGAGATACATGGTAAAATTAAAAATGGATAGGGTATTAGATGACATCGAGTAATTCTTGTTAAATTTGTTAGACATACTAACGTACTATGGCACTGAGGTTACTTTTTTAAAGTTCTTATATGTTAGAGATACATACTGAAGTATTTGCTGGTATAAATAAGTAAATGCATGTATGGATGTGAGAGTTGGACCATAAGGAAAGCTGAGTGCCAAAGAATTGATTCTTCTGAACTGTGGTGTTGGAGAAGACTCTTGAGAGTCCCTTGGACTGCAAGGAGATCCAACCAGTCCATCCTACAGGAGACCAGTCCTGAATATTCATTGGAAGGATTGGTGCTGAAGCTGAAGCTCCAATACTTTGGCCACCTGATGTGAAGAACTGACTCATTGGAAAAGACCCTGATGCTGGGAAAGATTGAAGGCAGGAGGAGACGGGGACGACAGAGGATGAGATGGTTGGATGGCATCACCAACTCGATGGACATGAGTTTGAGTGAACTCCGGGAGTTGGTGATGGACAGGGAGGCCTGGCATGCTGCAGTCCATGGGGTCGCAAAGCGTCGGACATGACTGAGTGACCGAACTAAACTGAAATATATTGGGGGTGAGGAGAATTCCAGGAAGCTCAAAGATCCTTAGTTAGGAAACGCAGTAAGAACTAGAGAAGCAAATCTGCCGCTTTCAGGTTCTATCAAAATCTCCAGCTCTAAGTCACCTCAGTTAATTGGGGCAGCGCCTCTCTCCCTTAGCAGGTCCCCTCTGGTCGCCATCTTCCCCACTGTTCGGTATCCTTCCACTCCAGAAAAACAGTGTGTGGAAGGTTGAGAAGAATCAGGCCCACACCAGTAAGACGTCTGTCATCAGGCGGGATCTGGGCAGGGGCTTCCCTGCTGCTCTGGTGTCCCAGACTCCGTGCTCCCAGCGCAGGGACCCAGGTGTGATCCCTGCTCAGGGAACCAGACCCCACGTGCCTCAGCCAAGGGTGCCACGCGCCACAGTGAGGACTGAAGCTCCCACGTGCCCGCAGTTCAGGCCTGGTGCAGCCAAATAAATAAAGGTGAGAAAGAATAAGATGTCCAGACATATTTGATTTTTTTTTCTCCTGTGGATGTGTGAGAAAATTTGAGACCTAAGAGACCCCTTATAAGAACAATTTAAAAGTGTGTAAATGAGTAATTGCTTTAGCTTTCTGCTTCTAAGTCAAAATCTTGTATAGTTTAGGCAAAGTTTCAGAAGATGTAATAATTTAAAGTTTGCCATACTTTTAGGTATAATTCATTAGCTTTGTAAAAATCATTACTTAAGAAGATTGAGTATTTTGGGTTAACTGAAATACCCAAAGAGAAAGTGAAATGTATTAAATTTATAAATTTATGTAAAATGTATAAATGCTGAGCAGAGGTCAGCCAACTTTTTCTTAAAGGGCCAGAGAGTAGATGTTTCAGGTTTTGTGGGCCAGAGGGTCTATGCCACAGCTCCTGATTTCTGCCACTGAATTGGGAAAGCCGCCGGAGACAATAAATAAATAAATGAATGGGCATGGCTGCGTTCTAATAAAACTTTATTTACAAAAATGAACGGCGAGCCCACAGACTGTCATTTGCCTACCGCAAGAGGTCCTGTATTTTGTTGAGAAGTGTTCCATTAACAACCTTTATGAACTGAGAGCAAACATTACTCAAGTTTCCTAAAAATTATTACTAAAAACATAAATTGTGTAATCTGAACGTGAATATTTTAAAGCATTGTTCTGCAATTAAATATTTATTCCTTTATACCCAACAACCAGTTTTCAGGAAATGGAGGGACAAAGGAATATCTTAAACACCAGTAGGGGACAGAATCAGCGCAACTCTGACGGTGGGAAGCCATGGCGCAGACCGCCTGGCTTCATCAACAAATAAAGTACAAGAAAAAAACAATAACAATAAAGCAAGGAGCCCAAAGGAGATGTGGAGGGGCAGAGACTCGAAGGACTTCACAAGCGGTCCAGCGGTTAAGAGTCCGCCTGCCAAGGAGGGGACACTGATTTGATCCCTCGTCTGGGAAGATCCCACACGCCTGGGGTCAGCTAAACTCCTGCACCCCTGAGCCTGTGCTCTAGGTCCTGGGAGCCGCAGCTGCTGGGCCTGCTTGCCCTCAGGCCCGGGCTCCCCACGGAAGCCGCCACCGCGATGAGAAGCCTGTGCCCTGCAACTAGAGAAAGTCCCACGCGGCAGTGAAGACCCTGCACAGCCAGAAGTAAAGAGGTAGATGAATAAGAATGTTAGACAGAAGGGATTTGAGGGGCACACTGACCAGAGGTAATGCTTGGATCTTATTTGGATTCTGATTCAAACAAACTGTGTAAGAAAGATGAGGGCATTTATGAAACAGCCGAGAATTTGAACACCGGACATTAGACAAAATTAAGGGATTATTGTTCAGACATTATGGACATGATAAAGGTGTTGCAGTTATAAATTTTTAAAGGCTCCATATCTCTTAGAAATACATGCTGAAATGTTTGCAGGTAAAGTAGTGTGAGGCCTGAAAGAAAAGTGAAAGTGAAGTCGCTTAGTCATGTCTGACTCTTTTTGACCCCATGGACTGTAGCCTACCAGGGTCCTCTGTCCATGGGATTTTCCAGACAAGAGTACTGGAGTGGGTTGCCATTTCCTTCTCCAAGGCCTAGTGTGAGGCCTAGGATTGGCAAATATGAGAGGAAGTTAATGGGTGAGAGTATGGTTGAGAGAGCATTGGCCCTGAGTTGATAGTTGTTAAAGCTGGGTAATATTTCATGGGAAATAGATGGGAAACAGTGGAAACAGTGTCAGACTTTATTTTGGGGGGCTCCAAAATCACTGCAGATGGTGACTGCAGCCATGAAATTAAAAGACGCTTACTCCTTGGAAGGAAAGTTATGACCAACCTAGATAGCATATTCAAAAGCAGAGACATTACTTTGCCGACTAAGGTCTGTCTACTCAAGGCTATGGTTTTTCCAGTGGTCATGTATGGATGTGAGAGTTGAACAGTGAAGAAAGCTGAGCGCCAAAGAATTGATGCTTTTGAACTGTGGTGTTGGCGGAGACTCTGAGAGTCCCTTGGACTGCAAGGAGATCCAACCAGTCCATCCTAAAGGAGACCAGTCTTGGGTATTCATTGGAAAGACTGATGCTAAGGCTGAAACCCCAATACTTTGGCCACCTCATGAGAAGAGTTGACTCATTGGAAAAGACTCTGATGCTGGGAGGAATTGGGGACAGGAGGAGAAGGGGACGACAGAGGATGAGATGGCTGGATGGCATCACCGACTCAATGCACATGAGTTTGGGTGAACTCCGGAAGTTGGTGATGGACAGGGAGGCCTGGCATGCTGAGATTCATGGGGTCACAAAGAGTCAGACACAATTGAGCAACTGAACTGAACTGGACTGAAACCTGGGTACGAAATGACTTGTTAGAAAAGACCCTGATGCTGGGAAAGACAGAAGGCGGAGGAGAAGGGGACGACAGAGGACGAGATGGTTGGATGGCATCACCGACTCAATGGACATGAGTCTGAGCAAGCTCCGGAAGTTGGTGATGGACAGGGAGCCCTGGCGTGCCGCAGTCCATGGGGTCGCAAAGAGTCAGACACGACTGAGCGACTGAACTGAACTGAGAGCAGGGTAATGTGAACGTAGCAGGAAGACTGTCTTGCCTTCTTTGTTAGGTGTATTGAAATGTTTCATAATATAAAAATTTTAAACTAGAAATTAAAAAGCTTAGTTTTAAAAAAGCACAGCGGTAAAAAGGAGCAACCTACTGATAGATACAGCAGCGTGAATGAGTCTAAACCTGTGCTGGGTGAGAAAAGCCAGACACCGAAGAGCACTTGCGGGGTGATTCTGTTGATGTTAAATTCTAGAAAATGCAAATCAACAAATAGTGACGAACTAGTGGTTTCCTGGCGCCGAGAGCAGAGGGGAGGGTGCTCTATGTCGGGGGGAGGTGTGGAGGGTCTCTTGGGTGTGATAAAAATGTTCTGTGTCTTGATTGTGGTAGTAGTGGTTTCATGGACATGTAACCATATGTTTTTTTTTTAAGCTTAAAGCTTTTTTTTTTTTAACCTTGCACTAAGGTTTTGAATTTGTTATTTCAATAAACTGCACACTAATCTTTTAAACTAGGGCTCAGTAAACTTTCTGAAAAGGGTCACATAGAAATTATTTTAGACATTCCAGAACATACGGTCTCTATGGCAACTGAAATTTGAACTTTCACATGTCATAAAATATTATTCTCCTTTCTATTTTTCCCAACATTTGCAAAGGTAAAAACCATTCTTAACTAATGGGCCATGCAAATCAGTGTGGGCCAATCTGATACTCATAGTCTGCCATGCCGTGCTAAGTCGCTTCAGTCATGTCCAACTCTCTGCAACCCCGTGGACTGCAGCCTGCCTGCCAGTCTCCTCTGCCCATGGAATTCTCCAGGCAAGAATCCTGGAGTGGATCGCCGTGCCCTCCTCCAGGGGATCTTCCCACCCAAGGATGGAACCCGCATCTCTTAAGTCTCCTGTGCTGGCAAGCAGGCTCTTGACCGCTAGCGCCACATGGACAGCTCACTGGACCCTGCAAACTTTTTACTGTTAAACAAAAATAAAAGTAAACTTTTGCATGTCTTCTCTGCACAGGAAAAAGTACCCCAGAAATCTTGACCTTAATAAAGTGAACAGACTGGCCGTGAAGAATGAAAAAGACATCGGCATGAGACAGGAGCTGAGAACCATAGAAAAGAGCCTTTAAGCAATGGTGCTGAGACACAACATGAGCAAAAAGAGTGTCAAGAGGCAGTTAGACGCCACGTAGGTAGGTGTGTGCGTGCAGTACTTGTTTTCTGGGAAAATAGCACCTACCTACATAATTCACAACAAGGATATCAAACCAGTCAATCCTAAAGCAAATCAATCCTGAATAGTCACTGGAAGGACTGATGCTAAAGCTGAAGCTTCAATACTTTGGCCACCTGATGCAAAGAGCCTATTTGCTGGAAAAGCCCCTGAGGCTGGGAAAGATTGAAGGCAAGAGGAGAAGGGGCGGCAGAGGATGAAATTGTTAGATGGCATCACTGACTCAGTGGATATGAATTTGAGTGAATTCCAGGAGATAACAGAGAAGAGAGGAACCTGGTGTGCTGCACTCCGTGGGGTCTCAAAGAGCTGGGCGTGGCTTTTCAGCTGAGCAACGACAACGAACCATAGAACAAAGACTACGTAATGGGCACTTTTGTTCTGGTTCATTTGCCTTCTCTTTTCTGAACCCACAGGCTGGTCCTGTTAATACAGCGTAGCCTTGCTGTTCTGGCTCCATCTGATTGGCCAGGGTAAGGATGTGACCCAAATCGGCCACGTCTTCAGCTGGTCAGTGCTCAGCCCAGCTCTAGCTCAAGCTAGGCCAAGCAAGTTTCTTTTCTAGGAATTTTGGAGCTAGAACTGAAAAAGAGAAGCTGGTCTCTCTTTGTGTGTCTGGACTGCAAGATATTACAGTCCAGGAGCTGGTGGACAAGCAGAGAAAAGCTACCTGTGGAAAGAGAAGGATGAAAGTAGATATGAGTTGAAGAAGAGGGATACAGAGGTTTTAGAACTCTGAACCTAGTTGTTCCTGGAGCCTCGGTTCTATGCGTGGATTCTGGAAACGGCACAGTATCTCTCTCATCATGGATCCCTCATTTCAGTTAAGCAGATGCCACGTGACTTTGTCACTTACAACCAAGAGTCCTAGACGATACAGAATGGATGAGTGAAAGAGTGAATACATTTCCACACTCAAGGTCATGATCCCAGAGCCTAGAGGTGTCCGGTTCGTTTCAGTGATGATGAGACTTTTAAACTGGTATGAATATCACAGGAGGGAAACCTCACCGAAATGGAGCTTTTGAGGCCAGAAGGGTCTCTCATGCACGTACCACTTAGCCTCAGTTACAGGAAGAACTGTCTACTGGAGACGCCATAGAAGAGTCATAAGAAGGAGCCAGCAATTCCATGCGCCGATAGGAAAAAGACGGACGCTGCGTCCGTGACAAGAAATCCCACACTCCAGCACGGCAGCCGATGAGAAACTGTCCTTACGCCAAACTCATACTGTTGTCTAATTGTTGTTCAGTCACAAAGTCACGTCCAGCTCTTTGGCCCCAGGGACTGCAGCGCGCCAGGCTTCCCTGTCCTCCCCTGTCTTACCGACCCCTCCCAGCGTCCTCCTCTTCTTTATAAAGCCACCTCCCTCTCCTTTGTTTATGGGCTTACATATGGCTTTGGCTACAGCCTGCTTGTCCCAGATTGCAGTTCCTCCTTCATTCCCAGGTAACCCTGTTTTTGCTCATCAAATAACTGACTTTTATTTTTATTTCTTTTAATTTATTTATAATTGAAGGATGATTATTCTACAGCATTGGTTTGATTTCTGCCATGCATCAATATGAATGAGCCGTATGTCCTTCCCTCTTGAGACTCCCTCCCACTTCCCATCTTCCACCCTTCCCCACCCCACCAGGTGGCCACAGAGCCCCAGTGTGAGTTCCCTGACTTTTATTTTCAAGGTCAACATTGGTCTATGCCAAACATGTCAAAACTAACTCTTTCATATTGAGAAGGATGGAATCTTCACCGACTAACTCAGGCAAACTGGAGTAACAACTCAATCAACTCTCTCAGTCTTAAGGAATTTTCTGCCAGTCCCTGTGCAGTAGAAGAAAGACAACGTGCCTTTGGAAAACAGAAATAAATGACTCGAAGTCACCTCGTTCCTTGATCTGCTTTTTGTTTAAGGGGAAGAGGGGCGACGTGTCTTAGGTTGGAGTGCCTTAATATGTGGACGCAGTCCCAAGGAATTGTCCTTCTGTCCGAGCTGAACTGGCCTGTTTATGCCTTATCACGCTCAGTCACTCGTGTGTCCAGCTCAGTCCTATCCGACTCTTTGTGACCCCGTGGACTGTAACCCACCAGCCTCCTCTGTCCATGGGATTCTCCAGGCAAGAATACTGGAGTGGTAGCCACTGCCTCCTCCAGACGATCTTCCCACCCAGGGATCGAACCCGAGTCTCCTGTGTCTCCTCCACTGCAGATGGACTGTTTACCACTGAGCCACCAGGCAAGCCCATTATTGCTGACCCTCTTCCCTAATTTCTGTGTCCTGTGTGTGAAGAATCGTCTGCCAATGCAGGAGACACAGGAGACTCGAGTTTGATCCCTAGGTGGGGAAGATCCCCTGGAAGAGGGCATGGCAACCCACTCCAGCGTTCTTGCCCGGAGGATCCCATGGACAGAGGAGCCTGGCGGGCTGCGGTCCATGGCGTCGTAGAGTCAGACATGACTTAGCGACTGAACCACTACCACCGCCGCCAAGGTCGAACGTGTAGACAAATTGTTAGGAAGTAGATGACAACTGACTAGTGAAGGTATAAAGTAATACTGGAATTCAGAGGAAGGTATTGATGACAGGGGGAGACACGGGGTTGCAGAGAGTCAGACACGACTGGAGCAGCTGAGCGGGCACACGCGCACGTGAGCAGTAACGCTTGGTAATGACGTTAGCGGCTAGGAGGGTCTTTAGGAGGACAGTCAGGTTTACTGTCCTATAAGGGGGCTCTGTGGTGAGGCTGAGGGCATCACCTAAGGGCCTTGGAAAAAAGGGATTCTAACTAGGTATTTAAAAGGTTATATGAGTTTTATTGGGTAGCTTACTCAAACTAACATTTCTCCCCAGTTCAGTTCAGTCGCTCAGTTGTGTCCGACTCTGCGACCCCATAAACTGCAGCACGCCAGGCATCCCTGTCCATCACCAACTCCTAGAGTTTACCCAAACCCAGGTCCATTGAGTCGGTGATGCCATCCAAACATCTCATCCTCTGTCGTCCCCTTCTCTTCCTGCCCTCAATCTTTCCCAGCATCAGGGTCTTTTCAAATGAGTCAGCTCTTCACATCAGATTTCTCCCCAAGATGCCCTGAAAGAGTTTTCCAGTCTCTGTTATGAGTAGAGCTCTTCCAGAAAGTGGTATGTTTTATAAATTAAACTTATAGTGAAAGGGATCAGTGAAACAGCACAAGTCTTTTATTCTTTTTAAATAATGTTTAATAAGCAAATAGCTAAATCCCCAATATTCAGGCTACATTTCTTTGACTAGGAAAGTGTCATTTTTAAGAATTGGAAGTTTCCATTCAAACCTTCCTTTATCCCATTGACTTTTCTCTTCCTAGTGATTCTCCAGGCTTGTGGTGCTTTGTTTCTAGGTGTGGGGCAAGTGTGGCTGGTTTTTCTGTTCCCCTCTTATTCCCTTCTGCACTTCTCTTTTCACTGCCTCGTCTCATTTCCAAAAGAACGAAAATGTGCATTTTTTTCAACCAGTAGTTTCCAGTTGCAGATGGAAGTATCTAAATTAAATCGCATCCACCTTTTTAGGAGTGCAGAGAGGAACTACCCTGCCAAGCACGTGAAGCATGCTACCTATGCTTGATACAAGAAAAAAGTTTTACAGGAAATTACAAAGAATGTGGGGAATATTTGCCCATGTTTTCATTACCCAATGACAAATACTATTTTGGAGTATTTCTACAGAGGCCCATTCTTTCTTTTCTGTTTTTCTGGGGTCTGAGTTTATGAGTATATTTTTTCATCATAGTAGTGATTACCTTTCCTCCTAATGTTCTACATAAGCATGTCTGTTTACTACAAACCTCATAAATATCCATTCAGTTCAGTTCAGTCGCTCAGTCGTGTCCAACTCTTTGGGACCCCATGAATTGCAGCACGCCAGGCCTCCCTGTCCATCACCAGCTCCCGCGGAGTTCACTCAGACTCACGTCCATCGAGTCCATGATGCCGTCCAGCCATCTCACCCTCTGTCTTCCCCTTCTCCTCCTGCCCCCAATCCCTCCCAGCATCAGGGTCTTTTCCAATGAGTCAACTCTTCGCATGAGGTGGCCAAAGTATTGGAGCTTCAGCCTCAGCATCATTCCTTCCAAAGAAATCCCAGGGCTGATCTCCTTCAGAATGGACTGGTTGGATCTCCTTGCGGTCCAAGGGACTCGTCATCCAGTGAAATATTCTACTTCGCCACTTCCTGCTCCTAGACATCTAGCACACCTCACTTCTCGTGTCTTCTCATCAGTGTCACCCATGAGTTTTCCAGGACCCGGACGCACAGGCAGGACTGTCAGCCACAAGACCTTAAGTGGTAGCTCATCCACCAGTTTCCACTTTTCCCCTTTCTATTTGCCTTGAACTGATGGGACCGGATGCCGTGATCTTAGTTTTTTAAATGTTAAGTTTCAAGCCAAGCTTATCCCTCCCCTCTTTCACCCTCATCGAGAGGCTCTGTAGCTCCTCTTCACTTTCTGCCATAAGGGTGGTGTTATCTGCATATCTGGGGTTGTTGGTATTTCTCCCGGCAATCGTGATTCCAGCTTGTGATTCATCCAGCCTGGCATCGCACATGATGTAGTGACAGGTTGTATTTTCTTGGGTTCCAGTATCACCGCGGATGGCGACTGCAGGCATAAAATTAAAAGACGCTTGCTCCTTGGAAGGAAAGTGATGACAAATCTAGACCGTGTATTAAAAAGCAGAGACATCACTTTGCCAACAAGTGTCCACAGAGTCAAAGCTATGGTTTTGCCAATAGTTGTGTATAGATGTGAGGTTTGGACTATAAACAAAGCTGAGCACTGGAAATGTGGTGCTGGAGAAGACTCTCGAGAGTCCCTGGGACGGCAAGGAGATCAAACCAGTCAATCCTAAAGGAAATAACCCTGAATATTCATTGGAAGGACTGATGCTGAAGCTGAAGCTCTAATACTTTGGCCACCTGATGCAAAGAGCCAGCTCACTGGAAAAGACCCTGATGTTCGGAAAGATTGAAGACAAAAGAAGAGGGCAGCAGAGGATAAGATGGTTGGACGGCATCACCGACCCAATGGACATGAGTTTGAGCAAACTGGGAGACAGTGAAGGACACGGAAGCCTGGCACACTGCATCCATGGGGTCGAAAAAAGTCAGACACGACTTAGCAGCTCAACAACAGCACCAGTAGCCAGGAAGGATGTTTGTAACGAGGAGCTGCCACCGGGCTTGGAGCCTGGCCTTCCCAGACCGTCTCTGAATTCCAGAGGTCGTCAAACAGCTGCTAATAAAGGGAGGAGCAGCCAAGAAACCCCGGAGAAGGCAGTGGAGACCCACTCCAGTGCTCTTGCCTGGAAAATCCCATGAGCGGAGGAGCCTGGTAGGCTGCAGTCCATGGGGTCGCTGAGTCGGACACAACTGAGCAACTTCACTTTCATTCTTCACTTGCATGCACTGGAGAAGGAAATGGCACCCCACCCCAGCGTTCTTGCCTGGAGAATCCCAAGGACGGGGGAGCCTGGTGGGCTGCCTTCTATGGGGTCACACAGAATCGGACACGACTGAAGTGACTCAGCAGCAACAGCAGCAGCGCCAAGAAACTACCCGAACAAGATTAAAGGGACGAGAGGAGCTCATCAGATTAAGAGAGAAAAAAGAAAGTGAAGGTCACTCAGTCATTGTGTCTGTTTGCGACCCCTTGGACTGTATAGTCCGTGGGATTCTCCAGGCCAGAATACTGGAGTGGGTAGCCATTTGCTTCTCCAGGGGATCTTCCCAACCCAGGGATCGAACCCAGGTCTCCCACATTGCAGGTGGATTCTTTATTGCAGGCTGAGCCATCAGGGAAGCGCTGAGACAAGATTAAGGGATTACAAACCTGCTCACCCCCTAATCTTGTCAGCAACCCAACCCTGGAACCATTGTTCTAAAACTTCTCATCAAATCCTCATGGGTTGGTGTGTGTGTGAGTCACTCAGTCCTGTGGACTCTGTGACCCCATGGTCTGGCCATGGAATTCTCTAGGCAAGCATACTGGAGTGAGCTGCCATTTCCTTCTCCAGGGGACCTTCCCAACCCAGAAATAAAACCCGGGTCTTCTGCATCGCAGGCGGATTCTTCACCATCTGAACCACCAGGGAAGCATAGTTTTTGGAGGCAGGAGCCCGCCGTGTCCCCCTCTGCCTGGTTAAGTAATCAAGCTCTCCTTTCCTCCCTCACCCAAAACTGTCTCCAAGCTTCAGTTCACCATCAGTGTGCAGGGAAGCTGAGCTCCGGGTCATGTGCTGGAACGTGAGGAGTGAGGGGGCCAAGACGGAAGCCAAGGAGGGCGAGAGGACTCTTTCTAAAAAGACAAATAGGACTTCAAATAATGTGGGCAAAACTCCATGGAGCATTCCCTCAGCGGCGATGGCGTGACATGCCAGCAGTATCTACAGACGTCTCAAGGAACAAAGGGCAGAGATAATCTGTAAATAAACAAGGAGTGCTAGCGGTGCTGGGGAGGTGGAGATTAACTCTGCCTGGGAGGGCTGCTCACCTAGGTCTTGACAAACAAGGAGTTCACTGGCAGACAAAGGAGCAAACACATGTAGGCAGAGGAAACAGCATGTGCGGAGTCCAGGCTCGACAGCCTGGTCTCAGAACCAACGTGGGTCTTCCCTGGTGGTCTCGTGGTTAAGAATCCACCTTCCATCTAGGGGACACGGTGCAATCCCTGATTGGGCAACTGAGATCCCGTTACCAAGGAGCAACTACGCCTGAGAGCTGCAACTAGAGAAAGAAAAAAAAAAAGGTATGTTCCAGGACCCTCAGCCAGGGCATGCGGCTGCAGTAAAGCAAGGCTGGGGACCGGTTCTAAAGAGCCCTGATGCTGTGTGTTGTACAATAAATAATTTGCCCGATCCTTGTCTCTGATCCTATCTCGGTGGCAAACACTAAACCCTTGGAATTTCCTGAGTGATTCTTAGTCACTCATGGTGGCCCCTGGCCACACCTGTTGTTGCTTAGTCGATAAGTCTGTCTGACTCTCTGTGACCCCATGGACCGTAGTGCCCGGCTTTCCTGTCTTTCACTGTCTCCTGGAGCTTGCTCAAACTCACATCCACTGAGTCAGTGACACCATCCAACCATCTCATCCTCTGTTGTCCCCTTCTCCTCCCGCCTTCAATCTTTCCCAGCATCAGGGTCTTTTCCAATAAGTCAGCTTTTCACATCAGGCGGCCAGAGTATTGGAGCTTCAGCCTCACCATCAGTCCTTCCAATGAATATTCATGGTTGATTACAGAATGTAATGAGTTTAATAATATCTGTTGGAATAGGGTCACTTAAAGTAGGCTTATTAAGCAAAGATGCTCTAATTCAAGTCATAGTTTTACAAAAAATTTACAAATAGATGTTTGTGTTACAAATAATTTATGAGAATTTGGAGTTCATATTGAAATGATATTTCAATACAAAAAAAAAAAACCCAACTGAAAGAAATGAAAAAGTTACCAAAAAATGGAGAACAAAAAATAGCTCCTTGTTTTTTATTAAAAAAAAAAAAAAAGCAAGAATATCTTTTAACTGCATGCTAAGTACTGTGCTCTATGCTGATGATAAACTTTCATTCCAAGTGAGGGAAATAGCATTCAAGATGCCTTCAAGGATCTCACAATTCAGAGGGGACACAAAGCTTAGCAGAGAGATAGTGCTCGTGAGATGCCGTGGTGGGACAGTGAAAGAGACTTCTTCAGCATAACTGCAGCAGAGATGAAACTAAAGGCCCTTCTTCATCCCATTCAGACTATTGTTTTTAACCTTGTAATAGGACCTGAGAATGCCATTTAAATGAAAATACTCAAGTAAACATGCCCATTTAAAATGGTCCACAATAATCACAAAAGTCCACAAAAGTCCACAGTAACCCATTGTAAATTAAATGGCATAACGCTGGTTTAAAACTACGTAGACAGAATAGAATGGAGTACAGAAACAGTATTTGATCTAAGTATGGTATTCCAAATCAGTGAAGGGAGTATGGGTTATTCAATAAATGATCGGAAATAAACTCTAATTTGGAGGAAAAATTATGTCGTATCCATAGTTTTTCTTATTGACAAATTCTAGTTGGATCAAAGATTAAGTATTTTTAAAGCACGTGAAACACTATAAGAAAAGAGTATTTTAAAAATCTTGAGTCAAATGAGATCTTTCTAAACATGACACCAAAGTCAGAAATTCTAAAAGGAAACTGCTCGTAGATTTTTGCTTAGGTTAAATTTTTAAACTTCTGAATTATAGAAAACTGTCAAAAACAAAGGTAAAAATTAAAACAACAATAAAACAGAAAGCAACCTACGTTAAGGGAATTCTTCCGCAGTCCAGTGGTTTGGACTCCAGGCTTCTACTGCAGGGGGCTGGGATGTGATCCTTATTTGGGGAACTAACATCCCACCAGCCTCGTGGTGTAGCCAACAAGACAAAACAAAGCCTAGGTCATCTGGACTAAAATCCTTAAGACATATGAAGAGCTCTTATAAATGAATAAGAAAAATGTGACTTCCCTGATAAAATGGGAAAATGAAAATGCAATTCACAAAAACAAGCTTTGCAAATAATCATGTGGGAAGATAGTGTTCTTATTAATAGTCAAAGAAATGCAAATTTCATCTCAATAAATGGTGGTGAAGATATTAAGCCTGAAAATATCGTTTGTGCAGAAAGCAGACATTATTATGTGCTGATGGTGATAAGATACCTTGGTAGAAACCTTCTAGATGGGAATATGGTAATACGTGTAAAAGAGAAAAAGGAGAAAAGAAAATAGAGGCAGGTTGATGAGAAGAGGAGATACTGAAGGGAATATTTTTGAACTAGCCCTTTTCAAGAAATGTATCATAATTTATCTAATATATGCTTCAGGCCAAGGTTGCAGCAGGGTGGCTTTCTCTAGAGACCTCCAGGCCTGCAGACAGCCGCCTTCTCCCTGTCCTCATGTGGCTTTGCTCTGACGTCGTCTCCTCTTCCTACAAGGACACCAGTCGTTAGATTAAGGCTCCACCCTTATTAGCCTGAATTGCTCTTAAAGCCCTGTTTCCAAATACAGTCATAACGAGGGTTAAGACTTCAACATATGGATTTGAAAAGTGTGAAAGTGTTACCTCTGACTCTTTGTGACCCCATGGTCTGTCCAGGCAAGAATACTGGAGTGGGTTGCCATGCCCTTCTCCAGGGGATTGAACTCGGGTCTCCTGCACTGTAGGCGGATTCTTTACCATCTGAGCCAAATAGTGAAAAAGCGGAAAGAGCCTAATGGTACAGAAAGTAAATTACACAGCCGCCCAAGTCATGAAGTCAATCTATATTTATTAACATGAAAGGCTGCCATGATATATGACATGGTTGTTTTTTGGTGTTTGTTTGTTTGTTTGTTTGTTTTTTGCCACACCCTGCAGCTTCTAGGATCTTAGTTCCCCAACCAGGGATTGAACCGAAGCCCTCGGCAGTGAAACCTGGGAATCTTAACCACTGGGCCACCAGGGAATTCCCTATAACTTGTTCCTTAACAAGTTTTAAAACAACAGGCATAGTATGATCACACTTTTGCAAAAATATCAGTGTGCATTTGAAAAATAAAGCGAGTGCACTCCAAGGTAAATGAAGTGACATCTGGAGAGCGGAGTTTTGAAAAAATACATATTCAATTTTATATTTTTATGAATAATATATAATGAATATCTTAACCTTTACGATAAAGGAGAAAAAAGTTATTTTTGAAAGAACAGATCAGTCCTAAATTTATTTCTCCCAGGATTACTTAAAGAAATGGCAAATTCTGATTGCTAATTTTGTGCATAAATAATTGCGAATTGTGAGCCGAAGCGATTCTACAGGGTGCGTGCACACAGAGGTCACTGATGTGAGGCAGATTACAACCTTGAGTGGAAGTGATTCATTTGCAGAAACATTATGAACATAGGAAAAAGTTCATTCGGGCTTGCCCGGTGGTCCAGTGGGGGGGGAGTCTGCCTGTCAATGCAGGGGACTCAGGCTTGATCCCTGATCCAGGCAGATCCCACAAGCCTTGGAAAAACTGAGCCCGTGGGCTGCAAATACTGAGCCCACAGCCCGCAGTTACTGAAGCCTGCGTGCCCAGAGTCTGCTCCGCAAGGAGAGGCGCCGCACACCAAGGAACCCCGTTTGCTGCAACTAGAGAAAGCCTTTGTGCAGCAATGAAGACCCAGTGCAGCAAGAAATAAATAAATCTTTAAAACGTTAATCAACCAATGGAACTTAGAGGTGTGTTTAGCTGACACTAGAAATCAGCTGGTTCATCTGATCACTGCAGCCGTCAAACTAATTTAAACCAAAGAGCCCTGTCAGAATAGACAAACGTGCTGGCAAACTCCAAAGACAGTAGGTTCTTTTTTTTAGCAACGTGGACTCCTGTGCACAATCCCAACACCAACTAAATGGACTTTCACAAATAAGCTCACTCTCAAAACCAGGACAAAGACCCAACAAAACAGCATGCGTTAGTTTAATCCCTTTTGGTTTATCCACTAATTCAGTCCCCAGAGTGACAGTTCTTTCCTTTTAGTGAAAAAACCATCCCAATTTGCTGCTAATTTTGAGGTAGTTTTTGTACTTAAAGAACCAAAATTCAAGGAAGGTCCCTCAAATTCGAAGCCCTCAGCCAGGAAACGCCAGCTCGTGTGATGGCCCTTCAGACTAAGCAGTCCTCTGGTGCGGCTGTCTTCTGCACGGTTGGTGGCCATGTTGTAGCCAGAACCTTCACAATACAGCTTGATCTGCCTAAACAGAAGAAACAGGCCTTTCTCTGTTAGATTGAAAGGTGGCATCAAGGATGGAAATTCGCGTCCTGATTTTTCACCATCCTCAAGTAGTTAACTGATTTATTGGAATAAGTGAAAGCATAATGTGTTTCAACCTCTCTTGGGATTATCAAGTAGCTGACTGCAACCTTTCACAATCCTTCAGCATATGGGTTGCATAATCTTTGGGGAATTCTGCAGAATGTGCTGGTAATGTTTTCCACTTTGACATTCAAGTTAATTATCACTATTGAATCTTTAATACTTAAAAAAATATATGTTGCTTAATTTGTTCATGAATCAGTGGTTTAATAAATGCCAGCATATATACTGAATTATGTTAATGTTTGATATCTTTTGAGCAGTCGAAAGTGCATTAAAAATTAAAATATAATTAATTCTCACTTTCCCATTCTTACACTTTAGGTGATGTTATTTTACACTGTGCTATAGTGTTTTACAAGTTGACATTCAGTGTTTTGAATTAATGGATTTTTTAAAACTGAATGGAAACTCAATGGAATTTGTGATTTATTTACTGCCTGGGGTGTTGTTCATTGATTTTTCAATTACTGTAAAACTTTATACATCACGGCATGAGACCCTGAGCAATCAGATGAAAGGTACTAGGGGAGTTTTCCTTTCAAACGGGATTATGTAATAAAGACAGAAGACTAAATTAACATCTCTAATATGCCAGCCAGGAACACTGAACTCCATGTTGGTAGGCTTGTGAATGACCTTGCTGAAGTGAGCTTTTGAGAAACAGAAGGTTCAGGAAAGCCCGATCTCCCGCCCTTGAGTCACTGCAAACGTTCAAGACAAACCATTGTCGTCCACAACACTGAAAAGCAAGGACTTCTCGGCTGCAGTGACTGAGCGAGCGGCAGCTGAGATTTTGAAAGTCCTGACAGGCCGTGTTTTCTCATCAGCGTTCGGAGCTGCCAGGAGCGACAGCCATGCTCTGCACCAACACCTAACCGTGGCCGTGCGTTTCACTTCTTCCCGTCTTTCTCTCAGTGGGCGCTGCCAGGATTCCTAGCCCCGCCCTGGGCTCCAACACCTGAGGGAACAGAACCCAGAGATGACATTCCCCCAGAGCTGGGTTGTTTTTTTTCTTTTTTTTAGTCTCTTGCAAGCCCTGTGTCATTCCCAGGAGGCGTGTCCGTGTGGAGCACGGCCCCAGCGAGGAAGCGCACAGGGAGGCGAGGCGAGGAGAGGCTCCCGTGACGACGGAAGAGGGAGATGCCCGCGGGGGACCCAGAGAAGCTGTCGGCAAGGTGACGGAAGCGGCAGACGGGCTCGGGGAGGCCAGACGGAGCCCAGCAAGCCGCCTCCCTGAGGAAGCCACGACCGCGGGGCCCAGCCTCCTCAGCCAGCTTGAGCCACGCACCCAGGCTTCTCAGACCCACAGGAGCTTGGCACGTGCCAACAGAAAGGGGAGCGCTTCAGCTGGGGTGAAGGGGCCACTTCGAAGGGAAGAACACAGGCAGGAAGGACAGACCTATTAATGCCTCAGAAAAAACGGGCCTGACCACAAGGTGCTGCCTGCACCATCAATGCCCCACAAGGCCGGGCTGCCCCGGGGTTACTCGGGCAATCGGAGACCAAGCCACAGGAACCACCACAAGGACGCCTGTGCACCAGACGAGGGGGTAGCTGTGGGCTAGCTCATGCTGATAAACCTTCACTAGAGACGCCCTCGGGGCTTCCCTGGTGTGTCAGACAGCAAAGAATCTGCCTGCAACGCAGGAGACCTGGGTGCGATTCCTGGATTGGAAGATCCCCCGGAGGAGGGCATGGGATCCCACTCCATTCTGGCCTGGAGAATCCTCACGGACAGAGGAGCCTGGTGGGCTACAGCCCATGGGGTCACAGAGTCAGACAGGACTGAGCGATGAAGCACAGCACACAGAGGTCTCTTCAAGAAAACTAGAGACACCAAGGGAACATTTCATGCAAAAATGGGCACAATAAAGGACAGAAATGGTATGGGCCTAACAGAAGCAGAAGATATTAAGAAGAGGTGGCAAGAATGCACAGAAGAACTGTACAGAAAAGATTTTCACAACCCTGATAATCACGATGGTGTGATCACTCACCTAGAGCCAGACATCCTGGAATGTGAAGTCATGTGGGCCTTAGGAAGCATCACAATGAACAAAGCTAGCGGAGGTGATGGAATTCCAGTGGAGCTATTTCAAATCCTAAAACATGATGCTGTGAAAGTGCTGCACTCAATATGCCAGCAAATTTGGAAAACTCAGCAGTGGCCACAGGACTGGAAAAGGTCAGTTTTCATTCCAATTCCAAAGAAAGGCAATGCAAAAGAATGCTCAAACTACCACACAATTGCACTCATCTCACACGCTAGCAAAATAATGTTCAAAATTCTCCAAGCCAGGCTTCAACAATATGTGAACCGTGAACTTCCAGATGTTCAAGCTGGTTTTAGGAAAGGCAGAGCAACCAGAGATTAAATTGCCAACATCCGCTGGATCATGGAAAAAGCAAGAGAGTTCCAGAAAGACATCTATTTCTGCATTATTGACTATGCCAAAGCCTTTGACTGTGTGGATCACAATAAACTGTGGAAAATTCTGAAAGAGATGGGAATACCAGACCACCTGACCTGCCTCTTGAGAAACCTGTATGCAGGTGAAGAAGCAAAGTTAGAACCAGACGTGGAACAACAGACTGGTTCCAAATAGGGAAAGGAGTACATCAAGGCTGTATATTGTCACCCCGCTTATTTAACTTATATGCAGAGTACATCATGAGAAACGTTGGGCTGGATGAAGCACAGGCTGGAATCAAGCTTGCTGGGAGGAATATCAGTAACTTCAGATATGCAGATGACACCACCCTTATGGCAGAAAGCAAAGAGGAACTAAAGAGCCTCTTGATGAAAGTGAAAGAGGAGAGTGAAAAAGTTGGCTTAAAACTCAACATTCAGAAAACGAAGATAATGGCATCTGGCCCTATCACCTCATGGCAAATAGATGGGGAAACTATGGAAACAGTGAGAGATTTCATTTTCTTGGTCTCTAAAATCACTGCAGATGGTGATTGCAGCCATGAAATAAAAAGACGCTTACTCCTGGAAGGAAAGCTATGACCAACCTAGATAGCATATAAAAAGCAGAGACATTACTTTGCCAACAAAGGTCCATCTAGTCAAAGCTATGGATTTTCCTGTAGTCATGTATGGATGTGAGAGTTGGACTATAAAGTTAAGCGCCAAAGAATTGATGCTTTTGATCTGTGGTGTTGGAGGAGACTCTTGAGTCCCTTGGACTGCAAGGAGATCCAACCAATCCATCCTAAAGGAAATCAGTCCTGAATATTCATTGGAAGGACTGATGCTGAAGCTCAAGCTTCAATACTCTGGCCACCTGATGCAAAGATCCAACTCTCACACAAGAAACTTCAAGCTCTAGTTTTAATAATTTTATTCCTGTCTCAAAAACATAACTTCTGTTTTCTAGAATTTTCCTCATTCTGTTCTGGCATCTCTTAGCTGGTGAATCTGCCCTCGGTCCTTCGGTCACCTCCAATTGGACCCTGCAAAGCCATTGCCCCCTTGGGCACAGGGCTGGTCCCCAGTCACTGTCTGGCATCCGCGCATCCACCCGGCCTGGCCGCCTCCCGCCCGAGCACCTGCCGCTGGTCTTCAGGCTGTGCTCTGTGGCATTCAGGATCGAACCCATGCCTCCTGCACTGCGGGCGTGACGCCATAGCCCCTGGGCTGCCAGGGAAGTCTAGCGACCCCTCGTTTCTTTGCCCCAGTCCTTTCCTGACCCAGGTTCCATCCCTGGGTGGGGAAGATCCCCTGGAGGAGGGCAGGGCAACCTACTCCAGTGTTCTTGCCTGGAGAATCCCATGGATGGGGGCGCCTGGCGGGCTGCAGTCCAGGGGGTCACAGAGAGTCGGACACGACTGAGCAGCTGAGCAGACCCTTGCAGCGGGTGCTCAGGGTGGCCTCTCTGATCGCCACACTGTCTTCCGCCTCCTCCTTGATGAGGCCTGCAGAAGCCCCTCCGGGAGCTCCTTACCCGGGATAGGTCCGCACCACGCGGGCCCTGCTTCCTCCAGCTGAGAAGAGCAAGGCAGTTCAGGAAATTTTGCTTTTGAGGGTCAAGGAGGAAATCTTATTTTATATCAATTCTTTGTTAAATGTAGATCTATTATAAATGTGTCTTCTGGCTCCTCTGGGTCTTGGTTGCTGACAGGGGCGTGCTGGGGAGCGCAGGGGCACCTCTGGTTACCTGGCTTCTCATGGCAGGAGCTTCTCTTTTCGCAGAGCGCAGGCTCTCGGGCACAAGGCCGCGAGCGGCCGTGGTTGCAGGTCCAAAGTGCAGGGTCACGTGTCCTGGCCCACAGGCTTAGTAGCGCCCCCACACGAAGGGCCTTCCCGGCCGAGAGAGCGGACCAGCGGACCGCACATCGCAAGGCAGACTCCTACTCGCTGGACTGCCAGGGAAGCCCTACTTCAACTCTTGTGAATAACGTTTCTAAAACCGGGTGGATTTCTTGCCTGATCCCTTCCTCAGTAAAGCAGGATGGGATGTATCTCAGAGTCGTCACTCCAAACATTCAGTTCAGTTCAGTTCAGTCGCTCAGTCGTGTCCAGTTCTTTGCGACCCCATGGACTGCAGCACGCCAGGCCTCCCTGCCCATCTCCAACTCCCGGAACTTGCTCCAACTCATGTCCATCGAGTTGGCGATGCTCTCCAACCATCTCATCCTCAGTCGTCCCTTCTCCTCCCGCCCTCAATCTTTCCCAGCATCAGGGTCTTTTCAGATGGAGGTTTACAGCGACAGCTCATCCGACAAGAGGGCTCACCACGAGCAGGACCAGACCCTGGAGTCCCTGGCGTGAGTCACCTCTCTGGTCATTTGGTGTTCTCCGGCCAGAGACAAGTGCTGTGAGAACAGATAAGCCCGGGACCCAGGAGGCGAAGCTCTGAGGAGCAGAGGAGCTGTTAGACTTTCGGTGCCACAACCGCCAAAGTGGCCCTCGAAGCGACGCAGCCTCTGGAAAGGGGCACGAGCATCTTGGCGAGTAAATCCCTGCCCAGAAGTGCCCAGGAAATTCGTTTTAAAGGCTCTGCTTTAGGGTTATCTGAAGAGCCTGGATGAAGAGACCCAGCGTAGGCTGCAGTGAACGGAGGTTAAGCATTCCTAGAAAGTCATAACCCTTTCACCTCCAGCTCGGGTGGCTTGTGGACATACTGTGGCCAGCCGCAGCCTAGACCCACTCAGGGCCCTGCACAGCCTGCCTGGTATCCTCCAGACCCTGCGAGAAGGCGGCAACAGCCTAGGAGGGTGACCGAGGGAAGATTCAGGGATACGTCCCGCCCTTAGTCTCCGAGACAGGTGGGTCACTTTGGCCCCAGTTAGAAGTGAATCCCCCAAGCAAATGTCAGAGCTGTGATGCAGAGTAGACAGCAGCCGTGATATCTGGGGAACTAACCACATCATTTCCCCTTATCTCTGCTGGGAGAGCAGCTGACTGCTACAGGTCTGCTCCCAAGAGATCAGATGCCCCCACCTGGACTGCAGGAGACGGGGTCAGAAGATACTGCTGCCCCAGCAGCTGGGGGTGACGGCAGAGGCCTGCCGCCCCTCCCCTTGCAGCCGCTGTGAAAGCAGCGTTGACAGTCTGAGAGCCTTGATGCACCTGCTCACCTTGAGCTTGTCTTAGTAACTGTGATTCTAGATGGTCAGCTTTTATCCTGATCTTTAGCCTCCATCTTACATTTACTTTTTAAGCTTCATAGTGAATATGAATGAACGCGCTTACTTAAGGATTCACCTAGTGCCTATTTCTTTGTGTGTGGCTTTTATCACAGCGATTGCAAACTCCTCTAGGAGGATCATCTGTGTAAATATTGCCTCTAGCATTTATATTGGGAAATACTCGGTTGCCTTCTGCTTATTGTTAGTTCAGGGAACCCGTTCATTCTTAAAAGGTAAACTCTCTGCAGTCGAATCAAATGACTCAGGTCTTCACCTCCAGCGAGGCCGCCCGGCCTTTCCTTACAGCCCCAGACAGGGGTCCAGGGTCCCGAGCACACCTCACTCACCTGTCCCGTTATCTGAAAGTGTGTTCCCTTCTTTCCCAGAGTCTCCCTACCGACTCTGACCAATTTCACTGCAAACATTTCTGTATTCTTTGGGGATCCCACATCACTTACTGGAATCCGTGAGCCAGCCCTCCAAGATCACACATCACACTGGGTACATGTGTAAATATTTTCCTGGGAATACCCATGATTTTTGTTATATTCTCAAAGGGTCCACGACCCTCTGATCCACAAGGGTGGAAATGGCCCGTCATTTTAATCAATATTCTCATTAAGCTTATACTTCCAGTAGTCAGGCAGCCTCTGGGCTGACCTCTGACCTCACGGTCCTTCCGGTCTGTTCTGCTCATAACGCCACTCAGTTGACCATCAGGAGAACACGAGGGTCACGTCCTTAGCTCTCTCCCATCCCCCAGCCCCCAGCAGCCACTCAGTGGTGCCACCACACCGCTTTTGCGAGTTAGCTGCTTCCCTACCTAGAACTCATCCCCTGTCTCTCCCCACACCCATCCCCACCCCACAGGTCAGGGACCAGCCAAAGACACAACAGCCCAGACCAAGAGCAGCTAGGAGGTGGAGTTCAGTTTCAGACGACGGGAGACCTGAGTGGGGCTGTGGCCTGGGGCCTACAGGACTGGGAGCGTCTGCATGGAGCTGAAACCGTTGGGAAAGGATGGGCTCTCCAAGGTTTCAACCTTGAGAATGAAAGAGCTCTCCAATGTAAACAAAAGCGAAAATAGTCAAGTGTTTATGCTGACTGTCTACAGCACTTAGGTGCTGGACCCAGGGCTCTGCAGAGCCCACTTGAACACCTACAGAGCAAATGTGGGATGCTACACGAACATCTCATGGGGGGAGGGGAGCTTCACAAGGTTACAATTTGCCTGCAAAGTGTTGTGAACAAAGTACTTGGCAAAAAATAGGTGAGTTATGTCCCTAGTCTTTGCCTCAAAAATTGTAATTTAGAAAAGCACTGGCGTTGAAAGTGGTTTAAAGCGGCGACATCCTTAATAGGTGCCTATTAAATATACATCTTTCTATTAACATTTTTCAGGGGTATGATGACAAAGTCAATCTACAGTAGAGAGAGGGAAAGTACACTTTGCGTTAATAATTAGTGACTCAGTAATGCAGGCATGTCCTTAATTACTGTAACCTATGCAACTCACCCCAGGCATAATTATGCAGGAAAGAATTCACGTCTTCCTAGCAACACATTCTAAACCATTACTGTTGGTCTCTAAGGAGAAACTGTGTCCACAGTTAGGTTAGGTGTTTAACGTTATGAGTCAGTGTTAATATTAAACTAGGGCTGCAGAGAGAGCAAAAAACCGGCCGTGGTGCACAGCGGAAGGACCACGCTGCTACTGAGGCGGACAGCTGGGAGCGGCCCAGCTAGGAGTTACTGCGACGGCAGAGCAGGTGGGAAGCCGGCGGCGCAGAGGCAGGCCCGAGCCTCCTAAAGGCCCTGGCGACACAGCGTCCACCTCTGCAGAGGACAGCGGGGAGAGTCGGGGCTGGGCGAGTCTGGCCAGCTGCAGCGGAGCGGGGTCCCAGCCTCAGGCACAGAGCTGCGCGAGCCTGGCTTCTCCCCGGGTCCCCACCAGCTCGACAGCAGCTTCGGAATTCCCTGCCCCTCCCCAGGGCTTCTCTGTGCTCTTTGGAGCCCCGGACTTTCATTTATTCTTTTAAACGTATTTATTACTGACTTGGCGGCTCTGGGTCTCGGTTGCTGTGCGCAGGCTTTCCCTCGTTGCGGCTGCCGGGCTTCTCACTACGCGTCTCCTCTTGCTGCGGAGCGCCGGCTCCAGGAGCACAGGCTCCAGAAGTCGCGGCTCCGGGGCTCAGGAGGTGGGGTTCCCGGCTCTAGAGCGCAGGGTCAGTGGCTGCGACTCACAGGCCCAGGTGCTCTGTGGCGGGTGGGATCTTCCCAGACCAGGGATCAAACTCACATCCTTGGCTTTGGCAGGCAGAGTCTCACCCACTGTACCACCAGGGAAGTTTGAGCTCTTTATTTTTATTTATGTATTTGTCAACAGATATTTATGTATTTGGCTGCGGCAGGTCTTACTTCAGACAAGTGGGACCTTTTAGATGTGGCATGCGAGCTCTTAGTTGTGACAGGCGAGGTCTAGCTCCTTGATGAGAGGGGGAACCTGGACCCCCAGCACTGGGGACACGGACCCTTACCCTCTGGACCATCGGGAAGTCCCAGGAGTCCTTGAAACACCCTCAGCCCCAAAGCTGGCTTCCCACAGCAGCCCATCAGTGTTCGGACCACACTGCCCAACTCTGCCCCAAATCTGGAGAAATTCCAAGAAGGAGCCCTCGGCCATCACGGCTCTTCTCATCGCACACGTGTCGAAACAGACGCCTGGAAGATCCAAGAGCCGGGCCTGCACCCTGATCTGCCCCCAGTCCAGAGGACGAGTGCCGAATCCCGGGCGGCCAGCCGACAGTGACGTGGGGGAGCCAGCTGCTCGGGAAGAGAAAGTGCGGTGTGCCTCAGGACTCCTGAGCACATGGACCTTTGAGGACGATCAGAAAAGCCCAGTTCCAAACGACTGGAAGTTTTCCTTTCACAAAGTCACCTCCTGCCCATTCCTTTCCTCTGGAAACGGTCTTGGATGGCCCTCGCCATCATCACCCAGGTATGGGCACAGGGACTCCGGTCTACTAGACTCCCTTGAAAATGCAGTGAGCGCCGGCAAAGGACGGGAGGAGGAGGCCAGAGCGACAGCAGTTTTTGATGCTATTCCAGAGCAAGGCCCACAGCACAGAAAGCCAGACTCCGACAGCAGGTGTTTGCAGCAACATCAGCATTTATTTGCAGCAAGGGCTTCTGGTGGCTCGGTCAGTAAAGAACCCGCCTGCAAGGTAGGAGTTCCAGGTTTGATCCCTGGGTCAGGAAGATCCCCTGGATAAGGAAATATCAACCCGCTCCAGTATTCTTGTCTGGGAAACCCCATGGACAGAGGAGTCTGGTGGGCTACTGTCCAGGGGGTCACAAAGAGTCGGACACGACTGAGCGACTAAACCACCACCCAGCAAGGGAGTAGGAAATCACTCTCAGATCCACTCCGTCGTGGACTCTGAGTTAGGACTGTTTTCAAGGGGAAGAACAAAGAACCTGGAGTTAAGCACCTTCTTGTGACATTTCTGTGGCAGTTCCTAGCCGTCGTTTCGGGAGTCAGGATGCCTCTGTTTGCAATTCTCTGACCCGATGACCCGAGGCTCAGGCATCTGTGAGCTCATCCAAGTCTTTCTGTCCGCAATGATCTGTGTGTATAACGGCGATTTTTCTGTGTTAGTATTAGCGACCACAGCAGTCTTCGTCATCTGACTCTGATGAAGTGTTCAGTTGGCAAAGGACTGAGGTCAGAGGGGACAGGAAAGGGACTGAGGTTTGGAATGGAGGGGTTAATCATAAACTCCGTAAGGGGGCTCAGTTTTATGGGACTCGGTTTCCCTGTCAGTGAGCAAGTCCTTGACCTGAAAGCTGCCTCGGGTGCCGTGTCTTTATGAAGGGCTTTGGGCTCACAAACGCCTGGCCGCTCATAGGCTTCGGAGAGTCCCCGTCCTGCCTTGTCTCCACCAATTAGAGCTCCCTCGGCCCTTTCCTCTCTCCTCATTGGTTCAGGCAGATGGTCCAGGTCATCAGCAACACGGGCTGAGCTGACTCACTGAGGAACAGTTATCCCTTCCAGAGAAGATGTGCCATTCATTTAGACGCTGGAGCAATTATTTGCTGGCTGACAGTTGTAATTACGTTTTACTGCAGGTAGGAAACCGTTCCAGAAGCCAAGCTAATAGAATTACTGGTTTCTGAAGGGCTTTTGGAACAAGTAATTTTCAAATTGTCAGCACAGCATGGTCAGTGAACTTTCCGCCCGGGATAAATTCCTGCCTCTGTGGCTTCTCATGGCAGGCAAGATGTGGGCTCCTGGATGGGACCCTTTGGAGCAGCAGGAGTAATTTTCCTCCAGGACCGTTTGTTTGAAAATGGAACTTGAGCAAATCATACTTAGAGATATTTCCTGTTTGTTTTGTTTAGCTGCTCAGTCGTGTCCGACTCTTCGCGACCCCGTGGACTGTAGCCTGCCAGGCTCCTCTGGCCATGGGATTTTCCAGGCAAGAGTACTGGAGTGGGTGGCCATTGCCTTCTCCAGGGCATATTCCCGACCCAGGGATCAAACCCGCGTCTCCTGCACTGGCAGGTAGATTCTTTAACCTTAGTGCTGCCTGAGAAGCCCTGATGTTTCATGTTCTTTTTCCGTCGCTAAGTTGTATCCAACTCTTTTCGATCCCACGGACCGCAGCACGCCAGGCTTTCCTGTCCTTCACCATCTCCTGGAGTTTGCTCAAACTTGTTCGTGTCCGTCGAGTCAATGATGCCATCCAGCCATCTCAGCCTCTGTCGTCCCCTTCTCTTCCTGCCTTCAGTCTTTCCCAGCATCAGGGTCTTTTCCAGTGAGTTGGCTCTTTGCATCAGATGGCCAAAGAATCGGTGTGTCAGCCTTGCATCAGGCCTTCCAATGAATATTCATGACTGATCTCCTTTAGGATTGACTGGTTTGATCTCCTTGCAGTCCAAGGGACTCTCAAGGGTCTTCTCCAGCACAATTTGAAAGCATCAGTTCTTCAGCGCTCAGCCCTCTTCATGGTCCAATTTTCACATTCGTACATGGCTATTGGGAAAACCACAGGTTTGACTATATGGATCTCTATCAACAAAGCATTCTCTGCATTTTAATACGCTGTCTAGGTTGCCATAGCTTTCCTTCTGAGGAACAAGCATCTTTTAATTTCATGGCTGCAGTCACCGTCTGCAGTGATTTTGGAGACCTGGAAAATAAAATCAGCCAGCACTAAATCACTGTTCTAATGTTTAATTTCTCTGGGAGTCGGCATTAGATTACATCAACCTAGCCAAGCTCTGTAGCAATAGCAGGGTAAATAATTTTCCCTGGCGTGGTATCCCATGGCAACTCCTCCCTCCATGCTACCCGTTTCTGAAGGGAAGTTAAGGGAAAAATAAACCCAGAGGGCCTTTTAGTCAAAGTTTCTAACAAGGGCACCAACAACTGTAGACAATGATTTTGCAACAAGGTTCTCTATTGATAAGAAAATTCCCTTAGAATGCTTGGCAACATTGGACCCTATCAGCTGATCTGACATTTAACCGAGTTTAAAAAGCACATCCGTGGTCTGATGGGACAACAGTTTTTTTTTTTATTAAGAAGACGTTCAAGGTATTTTTTGCTGCTGTTTTTGTTGTGACTTAAACAAACCCCCTTCCTGCTTTGCTGTCCACTGACTAGCCGAGCTCTGGTTCTGAGTGGCTGTGGCTGTTCTCCGTGCATCCACGAATCAGGTTGTCCTGGCACCTGCCCAGGAGAAGGAGCAAAACGCAAAACTATGTGGCTTAGGAGAAGACTTAAGCCTCGTACCACAAGGAGAGACAGTTCTACTTTTAAGTAGATGAGAACACGGAGTTGCTGAGAATCAAGAGAGGATGAACTATATGGACTGTGCACCTGGAGGCCTTTTTCAGCTTTGTTAAAAGGTAATTGGGCTTCCCTGGTGGCCCAGCAATTAACAATATATCTGCCAAAGCAGAGGACACAGGTTTGATCCCTGGAGTGGGAAGATCCCACTGGCCACAGGGCAGCTAAGCCCGGGTGCCACAGCTACTGAGCCTGGGCACCATAGAGCCCACGCTTCCACAGCAAGAAGCCCCTTCAATGAGAAGCCCCCTCTAGAGAGGAGCCCCCACTCACCACAACTAGAGAAAGCCCGCTCGCAGCAACAAAGACCCAACCCAGCCAAAATAAATGAAATCAATAAAAAAGATAATTGACATATAACACATATGTTTAAGGTGTATAGTATGATAATGTGAAGTGAAGTGAAGTTGCTCAGTCGTGTCTGACTCTTTGCAACCCCGTGGACTGTAGCCCACCAGGGTCCTCTGTC
Organism: Ovis canadensis; assembly: GCF_042477335.2. Classification (NCBI taxonomy): domain Eukaryota; kingdom Metazoa; phylum Chordata; class Mammalia; order Artiodactyla; family Bovidae; genus Ovis; species Ovis canadensis. The sequence goes on from NC_091251.1 coordinate 112,361,034, forward strand.
CATGGGATTTTCCAGGCAAGACTACTGATACCCATTTACATCGCAAAATACTTGCCACAGTAAGGTTAATCATCTCACATAATTACCATTTGTGTGTGTGTGTTTATGGTAAGGACATGTAAGACCTACCCTCTTCAGTCAGTTCAGTTCAGTTCAGTCACTCAGTTGTGTCCCACTCTTTGCAACCCCATGAATCACAGCATGCCAGGCCTCCCTGTCCATCACCAACTCCCGGAGTTCACTCAGACTCACCTCCATCGAGTCGGTGATGCTATCCAGCCATCTGTCGTCCCCTTCTCCTCCTGCCCCCAATCCCTCCCAGCATCAGAGTCTTTTCCAATGAGTCAACTCTTCACATGAGATGGCCAAAGTACTGGAGTTTCAGCTTTAGCATCAGTCCTTCCAAAAGAATACCCAGGACTGATCTCCTTTAGAATGGACTGGTTGGATCTCCTTGCAGTCCAAGGGACTCTCAAGAGTCTTCTCCAACACCACAGTTCAAAAGCATCAATTCTTCAGCGCTCAGCCTTCTTCACAGTCCAACTCTCACATCCATACATGACTACTGGAAAAACCATAGCCTTGACTAGATGGACCTTTGCTGGCCAAGTAATGTCTCTGCTTTTCAATATCTTATCTAGGTTGGTCATAACTTTCCTTCTAAGGAGTAAGCATCTTTTAATTTCATGGCTGCAATCACCATCTGCAGTGATTTTGGAGCCCCCCAAAAATAAAGTCTGACACTGTTTCCACTGTTTCCCCATCTATATCCCATGAAGTGATGGGACCAGATGCCATGATCTTACTTCTTAGTAACTTTCAAATATACAATGTGCATGTGAGTCACTCAGTCTTGTCCAACTCTTTTTGACCTCATCATCTGTCCATGGAATTCTCTGGGCAAGCATACTGGCGTGGGTTGCCATTCCCTTCTCCAGGGGACCTTCCCAATCCAGGGGTGGAACCCAGGTCTTCTGCATCGTAGGCAGAGTCTTTACCAGCTGAGCTGTCAGGGAAGCCTAGAAATACAGTGCTGTGTGCTGCACCATAGCCTCCATGCTGCACAGCAGTCCTGGAACTCATTCATATTCACGACTGGGAGGCTGCACCCTTTGATCGGCATCTCGCCGCCCCCCCCAACACCCCAGTTCCTGGCAGATACTGCTCTACTCTCCTTCTTTGGGTTTGGTTTGTTCAGATTCCATGTATAAGTGAAATCATTTCTTATCTGTCTTTCTCTGTGGAGACTATTTGTGGGACTTTTTGACATGATCAATGCATAGAGACCTGTTAGGGATCCAGGGATGTTTTGCTCTCAGTTTGGTTTATTGATACACAAGTTCATTAGAGTCTGGGATCCTCACAGAAGGAATTGTAACCCCACAGCAAACTTCCTTTGCAGTTCTCAGGAATCAAAAAACTTTATTTACCGTTAGGGAAGTTGAAAGGATGCTAGATAACTGTCTTCAAAGCCTGGAAAATGCTTAGCTGAAAATCATAAAGAAGGTTTAAGAAAATGTTTATTATTTAATGTCACACAACACTGAGTGTTACCACAACCTTTGCCAGTCATTCTGATGAGGACACTGAAGAAAGTCAAGCCGCTGGGTTGTGCCCGACTCTTTGTGATCCTATGGACTGCAGCCCACCAGGCTCCTCTGTCCATGGGATTCTCCAGGAAAGAATGCTGGAGAGGCTTGCCATGCCCTCCTCTAGGGGATCTTCCCAACCCAGAGATTGAACTCGGGTCTCCCGCATTGCAGGCAGATTCTTTACTGTCTGAGCCGCGATCCACAAAGTGGCACTAAAGTCACCCTCAATCACAGGACCCTAGCTCTAAATCATTAGGGGGGTAGAGTTTGCAAATTATGAGCATAAGAGTCAAAGCAAATGTTTGGAATCAGACAGGACTGGGCTCAAATCCTACCATACCGCTTTCTGCCTGTGTACAATCCTATCTCTTTGTCTGGCACATAGTAAATGCTCAACAAACTGTGACCAATACATTAATCACTCCAATGAATCATGCTTCCTTCAATGACATACATTATTGGCATTTCAAAGAGTGCACCCTTTGCTAGCCAAACCTCCTTTATGGAAGATCTAACATTCTGGGTGTTGAGGAGGAGTCTAAGGCACCCATGTGACTTATGCTATCACGATAGGTCAGTGTGGTCACTCGTCACAGTGTGGTCAGCGGGCCACTGCTCCAGGATCATGAATAATGTATGTTTGTAAAACTGGTTTCTGGCAGGCAGAAGTCCGGCTGTACTGGTCAGGACTGGCCAGACCATGGTGCAGCAACAGACACAAACTAGATGGTCAGTGAGTCCACCCTGAAAGGTTTACTTCTAGCTCTGAGTGTCCTCCAGGGTGTCTCATTTCCACCAGGGCTCAGGGACGCAGGGTGTTTCGCTCTGGTGGCTCCACCGTGGAGATGAAGCCTCTTGACGTTGACGTGCAGGTGAAGCCCGTCAGGGTGACTCCGGGCACATCGACTCACCATCTGTCAGCCAGAACCTGTCACGTGACCCCATCCACTGCCAAGAGCTGAGAAGAAAGGAGAGGAGGGTAGACATTAGGTGAACATGAAATGCCTCTGTCTCACTCACTGAATCTTCTCCGGGGTTAGGGTCTAGGACACTATGCTTTCGAACTCCCCGGATGACAGGACTCAAAGTTACAGGGCTGTGATTACCTACCTGGCAGTGCTCCTTTACGGGCTAAGCAACTCGAAACAGCGGAGATGAGAGGGTGGCTCTGTCAGCCCAGCGATTAGCATGAGAGTCCGAGAGTCTGAGGCATTAGGCTCTTTTCTAACTCTTACGTAAGTGAAGCTCTTAGGCACAGACGCCTCTCAAATCTTCTCTGGCCCAGCCTCTCCACTGCCCTCAAACTGTTGTACACTCAGCCAGGTTCTCACAAACCTCAAAGCGTTCATTTTTACCAAGCCTGTCCCCACGTCCTGGGCCATTACCTATACCCACCCTCCCAGGGAAATTCCAAGGCTTTGTGACTTGGGGGTCTTCCTGAACTCTACCTTTTCCTCTTCCTTAACTATTCCTGTAAATAACATTATTAAACACACACACGGGAAAAGTTAAGGAAGGCTCCCAAGTCACAAAACCTTGGAATTTATTTATTATATTATTTTAAATATATTTTTAATTTTTATTTATTTTAAAATTATATTTATTTTTTGTTTTTGGCTGTGCTGGGTCTTCACTGCCGCTCGGGCTTTTCTCTAGTTGCAGCGAGCAGCGGGCAGGGTGGGAGGCACACTCCAGCGGCGCTTTGCAGGCTTCCCTTTGCGGGGGCCTCTCCGGTTGCAGAGCGCAGGCGCCGGGGCGCACAGGCTTCCGCAGCGGCGGCGAAAGGCTCCGGCGTTGCGGTCCTGGGCTCGGTCGCTGCGGTCCTGGGCTCGGTCGCTGCGGTCCTGGGCTCGGTCGTTGCGGCACGCAGGCCTCGGTGCTCCGCGGCCCTAGGATCTCCTCGGACCGGGGATCAAGCCCGTGTCTCCCGCGTGGGAGGGCGGACTCTTCACCACTGAGCCACTAGTAAAGCCCTCTATTTATTTTTTAATATTCATTGATTGATTTGGCCGCACTGGGTCTCAGTCGAGGCCTGCGCGATCTTTAATTGCAGCCTGTGGAAGCCAGCTCCCTGATCAGGGATTGAACCTGGGCTCCTCGGGAGCGCGGAGTCGAAGCCCCTGGCCCCGGGGGATGTGGGCTTTTTCTGTTTTCCTGACAGCCCGCAGGCAGGGGCCTGGACGGCGTGTCTGCCCTTCAGCACACACTGCGCTGTCCCTGCCCTTCCTCCATCCGTGGCCCCCTGCCCAGCTCCGGCTTCTCCTTCTCTGGCGTCGCCCTCAGGGTGATGACCTCGCCTTCACCGCAAGCCTGTTCTCACTCTGTGGGACTCAGAAGGCTCCTCTCAACCCCGCAGCCTTTTGGAGCCGACTCCCCGGCCGCTGTCCCCGCGGACTTCTCTCAGGGTCCCTGTCAGTGCTCGTCTGCATCTGGGCACTGGGGGCCCTGCAACCTCTCAGGACAGGTCCCCTCAGGACTGATCCCCTCTCAGGAAAGGTCCCCTCAGGAAAGGTCCCCTCTCAGGATGGGTCCCCTCTCAGGACTGGTCCCCTCAGGACGGGTCCCCTCAGGACGGGTCCCCTCTGGACTGGTCCCCTCAGGATGGGTCCCCTCTCAGGACTGGTCCCCTCAGGATGGGTCCCCTCTCAGGACTGGTCCCCTCAGGACGGGTCCCCTCAGGACGGGTCCCCTCTGGACTGGTCCTCTCAGGACAGGTCCCCTCTCAGGACGGGTCCCCTCTCAGGACGGGTCCCCTCTCAGGAAAGGTCCCCTCTCAGGACAGGTCCCCTCAGGATGGGTCCCCTCTCAGGAAAGGTCCCCTCTCAGGATGGGTCCCCTCTCAGGACGGGTCCCCTCAGGATGGGTCCCCTCTCAGGACGGGTCCCCTCTCAGGACAGGTCCCCTCTCAGGATGGGTCCCCTCTCAAGACTGCTCCCCTCTCAGGACTGGTCCCCTCAGGACGGGTCCTCTCAGGACTGCTCCCCTCTCAGGACAGGTCCCCTCTCAGGACGGGTCCCCTCAGGACTGATCCCCTCTCAGGACGGGTCCTCTCAGGACAGGTCCCCTCAGGACGGGTCCTCTCAGGACAGGTCCCCTCTGAGCACAGGTCTCCTCTCAGGACTGGTCCTCAGGGTGTGACATCACACTCAGCACCCAGTGGGCATGAAGGGACAGAGGACTGGGTGGGGTGGGGCGTCGCGTGGGGTCTGGCTCCTGGTCGGCACCGCAGAAAGTGTATAGAGTGGAGTGCATGGCTATCCAGCAATCCTCTTCCACTTAGATATCTCAAATATCCATGAAAGTCTTTCATCAAACCCCAAACAATAAACTAATTAAAACTGACTATGCATCTGCACAGAAACGGCACTTTTTCTTTGAGGACTTGATAAGCAAAACCATCTTCACTGGAAACCATGTCCTGCAGCCATGATCAAAGATGAGAACAAGAGGCGGAGCGAATCAATCGTGTTCAGGGCGTCTGAGGAATATCCTTCTGCAAGGAGAGCTCTGTTTTAATTTGCAGGAAAATAATTTTGAGTAAAGCCAAGTAAATTAAAAGTAAATTGCATGAGTGAACTAATTCTCAGTTCAAGAAGGGCCAACAAATGAGAGTGATATGGTTTTTCTTAATCCGCAATATAATCCATAAATATCTGGTGGAGTTAAAATAGTAGTGTTAATAGTTCTTACATTCCTGAACATCAACAACAGTATTTACCTGCACATAATAAATAATGAGCAAGAAATATACTCACAATGTATTTCTAGGGGCATGTTTGTATTTCTAGGATCCATTTAAACATTATACAATCTGTCTCATGTCATAAATCGTAATACAATTTTATTACAAAGGTTTTCTTTTGTCTAGGTCTATTCTTTCACATTTTTAAGGCAAGACTTATCACCTCTACTTACCCAAGATTTCCAGAAAATGACCCTCAAATAGGAGACTCTCCAAGAGATGGTAGTCTTCTAATAATGTAGAGATAAAGAGAAGTGGATGAGTTAGAAATAGTACATGGAAGATATCCGATTCCTTAAAACATAACTTTAACAAAGCATGAGATATTCAGATAGACAATCAAGAATGATCAAATGAAATCAGTCGTAATTCCCCCCCAAACAGATAACTACTAATTTTTTTTTAATTTATCTGAAATTGCACACAATGTATGATGTAGAATAGAAATCAAACTTTTTTTTTCCCCCCTAAATACAGTTTAGCCAGTTACCTCACTTATACCATTGGGAAAAGCCTCAGAAGAAGTTAATTCACACATAAGCAAACCAAGGCTGTAGCTGTGTTGGCAGCTCTTCCTGGTCTTTGGCTTCTGCCGGTTCCAAACTTTCTCTGCTCTCTGCCTGAAGGAACCGCTCCGGCAGTGGGGGCCATGCTGCCCACCAGCCCCCACGCCGGCGCCTCCCTCGAGAGGCTGGGAGGGTTCGTCCAGCCAGGATGCGGAGATCCAGGCCAGCACCAGGCGAGGGGACAAGGGGAGGAGAAAGGGTGCTGCGCACATCTTCCGAAAATCCAGACGCATGTGCCCAGGATACCACGTTTTTGAATCTAACTGAAAGAAGTACTTGCGCGGATGGACAAAAAGTAAGAGAAACTCTGACCATTGCGGTATTATCAATTACAGCAAAAATATCAATAGGAAGCTGGTTACAGAATGATCCATGTATATCATGGAACACTTTGCAGAGAGGGAGGGAGAGAAGTCTGCAAAAACAGCTTAATGAAAACCAAGTCATAGAATGATATGTATGATTTGATCTTGCCCATGTAAAAAGAACCATCATAAATGTATATATATATGTGTAATAGACATATATACACATTTATATATTATATATAAAATATAATATGATAAATATATACACGTATGTATATATACACACTTATGCATTCCTGCTCAGTCGTTAAGTCAAGTCTGACTCTTTGTGACCCCATAGACTGTAGCCCAACAGGCTCCACTGTCCATGGGATTCCCCAGGCAAGGATACTGGAACTGGCTGTCATTCCTCCTCCAGGGCATCTTCCTGACCCAGGGAGCAAGCCCGTGTCTCTGGCGTCTCCTGCATTGGCAGGCAGATTCTTCATCACTGAGTCATGTTCCCAGGTAGCCATATGCATATATAAAGGTACGTAAAATAGATATATGCAGACTTATATATGTGATATATAGTACACCTTTAGGACATCTAGGTGTTTGTACCCAGAAACAATTTTGAAAAGATGGAAATCCCACTAAGGAAATCACAAATGGAGTTGATAAGGGGAGTGCTGGGAAGAGAGATACCGGCAGATACATTTTTCTTACATCTTACTTTAAATACTTAATATTTTTAAAAATCTTTTATAGTAAAAAGAAATGCATGAAATGCTTATGCAATATTTTCAAAAGAGAGAAGTAAAAGTATAAGCAAGGAAGACTTTTGCAGAAACCTTCAGCCCATTTACCCCAGCGTGAGCCAGCATGTTCCTGACCTGCCTCCCAGTGCAGGCTCAGCTTTTACCAGCCGGTGAGGCCGAAGGCCGGTCCACAGGTTCACGCCCATGACATGAAGCCTAATCCATGAAATGCAGGGTGGAGCACAGGAGACCAGGACACAGAGGAGCCCCAAGACCGCTTATGTTAAGGACCAAGTCAACTCAGAATTTCAAAAGATAGAAGGGGCCACCCACGGTGAATACAACGAAAAGAATCATCACCCTCGTGGAGAGGACTAGGTGGATTTCGTTCTAGGTTGGGCATAATTAGACCATGGCATGAAAAAAAAAAAAATATATATATATATATAAAACTTCTTTTTTTACTGCCTCAGAATAAAAATACAAAAGATGTGCCTTGAAGTGACTGAAAATCACAGTTTTATTTTTCATAGTGGAAATGATTAGCTTCCCTGGTGGCTAAGATGGTAAAGAATCCGCCTGCAATGTGGGAGACCTGGGTTTGACCCCTGGGTCAGGAAGATCCCCTGGAGAAGCGAAAGGCTGTTCACTCCAGTACTCTTGCCTGGAGAATCCCATGGGCAGAGCAGCCTGGCGGGCTTCAGTCCGCGTTGCGCAGAGCTGGACACGACTGAGCGACTTCCACTTTTGCCACTGGGGGGCATGTTAGCAAACTGACTGGCTAAAGACTTGGCCTTTGGGGCTTCCTGTATTTACAGCAGGTGCCAGATTAGAGTCTATCAAACTGGAGTGGGAAACACCTGCCCTGGCCTGCAGCATCAGCCCAGGTCCCAGGGCCGTCTGAGAGAGAGAGGCATGGGGAAGCCCCCGGGAGGGAAGATGTGGGCACCCCTCCATCAGAGGCCAGAAGGAGAGCTCTTCGAGGGACCTGCTCCTCGGAGGCTGACTTCTGTCGATGAGGGAAACACATGGGGAGCGGGAGTGGGGCGTCCCAGCCGTGGGTGACCACCGCCGCTGCTGCCACCCTTTATAGGTCTGTACTAGAAGACGGCATTTTATTTCCCATTGCCACCCTCCCCTTGCCCAGGGGTGACAGGAGGCAAAATGATTTGCGTGGATACTTGTATGGAAACCTGCTCTGCTTCTCCACGGAGGGCTGGGCTCCAGAGGCGAGCGTGGGAGCAGCAGTGGCAGCGTGCAGGCCTCTCTAGTCGTGGCCCCTGGGCCGAGCCGCCCCGCTGGCACGCAGGACTGCAGTTCCCCCTCAAGGTTCAAAGCTGTGCCCCCTGCATCGGAAGCTGGACTCTCAACCACCGGACCACCGGGAAAGGCCCAAAGGGCGGCAGTGTTACTGCAGACGGTCTTCACGCCCTTCCTCCCACTCCTCAGACCCCTCCAGCCTGGCTCCCTCCCATCTCACCGCCCCAGACCACCTTTCCAGAAGGCCACCGATCACTTCTGCCTCGCTGCCTCCACGGGACATCTTTGACTCTCTCCGTTTGACCCCTCCCTCCCTCTTCCCCTGGCCTCTCTGAAGCCATACCTCCCTGGTTTTCCCCTCCCCTCTCTGGCTGCTGCAGCTGCTGCTGCTGAGTTGCCTCAGTCGTGTCCAACTCTGTGCGACCCCATAGACGGCAGCCCACCAGGCTCCCCCGTCCCTGGGATTCTCCAGGCAAGAACACTGGAGTGGGGTGCCATTTCCTTCTCCAATGCATGAAAGTGGAAAGTGAATTGAAGTCGCTCAGTCATGTCCGGCTCTTTGCGACCCCATGGACAGCAGCCTACAAGGTTCCTCCATCCATGGGATTTTCCAGAGTACTGGAGTGGGGTGCCATCACCTTCTCCACCCCTCTCTGGCTGCTCTGCCTTAATTTCCTCTGTGGGCTCTCTCCCATCATTGCCCTCAGCCCTCTTCTCATCCCCCCGTCGGCTCTCTCGACCAGAGCGCACACCTTCAGTTATCAGGTACACGCCAGTGATTCGCATTTTCATCTTCAGCTGGGACCTTCCCTCTCAGCCCCAGACCTATAAATGCTGACGATTCCAAGAGGGGCACCCGGGGCCTAACATACCCAAACTGATCTCACAATTTTGCCCCTAACCTGCTTCATTAGTGCAGTTAGGCAAATGAGTCAGAAGTCCAGGACTGAATCATCCTTGACCGTTGCCTCCTCCATCGTCCATCGGATTGATCATCGAGGCTCACGGATTTTCCGTTCTGCGAACACTTCCGCCTTCGCGCCTCCTTCTCTCACCGGCTGCCCTGCGAGGCTTCCTGACTGGCGCCCCTGCGTCTCTTCTTGGGATCACAACGCGCTCTGCACACTGCAGCCAGGGCGGTTTTCTCAAAGCGCAGACCTGACCGTGTCTTATTCCCACTGAAATTCTCCAGTGAAGTCGCACTGCTTTATGACCAAAGCCCCCGATGCGGCCCAACCACCGCTCTTTACGTCCATTCCAGCCTCCTCTCGGCCCGCACGTGCCCTTGCTCTCTGAAACTCGGAGGCCATGCTTCTTCCCGCGTGCACCGCGTCCCCTGCCTACAGCATTCCTCTGTCGCTCTGCCCCAGGGCCTGCTATGGGTTGAACTGTGGCCCCTGAAAGAGATGCGATGAGGCTCCAACCCCAGGGTCCTCAGAATGTGACCTGGTTTGAACGCAGGGTCTTTACAGAGGTGAAACTGAAAGTGACGTCATTCAGTCATGTCCGACTCTTTGCGACCCCATTGACTGTGGCCCACCAGGCTCCTCCGTCCATGGGATTCTCCAGCCAAGAACACTGGAGTGCGTTGCCATTTCCTCCTCCAGGGGATCTTCCTGACCCAGGGATCGAACCCGGGTCTCCCGCATTGCAGGCAGACGCTTCACCCTCTGAACCACCAGGGAAACTACTACAGAGGTGATCACATTTAAAGTGAGGTCGTTAGGGTGGGCCCTGACCCCATAGGACCGGTGTGCTTATTCCAGAGGGGCCATCTGGGCAGAGACAGACAAGGCCAGGGGGACGGCTGCATGAAGACGTGACAAGGGAAGACCGCCGCGCGCCTAGAGCTCTGTGCCCACAAGGCAAAGCATGCCTGCGGCTGCCGGCGCACTGGGAGCTGGCGGAGACAGGGAAGGCTCTCCCCAGTACTATCAGAGAGCACACGGCCCTGCCGACCCCAGATCTCAGGCTCCCAGCCTCCAGAGGCACAAAATGATACATGTCTGGAGTTTTAAACAGGTTTAAACCTAACCCAGGTTTGGTACTTCTCATGGTCCGGTCGTGGGTTGGAAAAGAATTTCCAGACACGAGACAGAATGAGAGGGAAATAAAGTTTATTAGAGCGGGAGACGCTGCTAGAACAGTGGGCCAGCTCAGGGGAGAACCGACTTTGAAAGGGGTCCTCAGCGCACTTCTATGGCCGGGGTACACGGAGCAGGGTCTTGCGGGTCATTTGCTGATTGGATGAGGCAGGTATGCTGGGTGGGGGGAGAGTAGGGCAAATACCTTCTCCCTGTGGGGTAGGAGGGGTGACGGGTGAGGCTGTTCCCTTAATAGTTACAACACCGGGGAGGCAAAGGCGATAAGGGTCTGGTTTTTCCTGAGGTTCCAAGGCCCTCCTTGGTTTTATCTGCTCTTTTGTCCTTGGGTCACCACAGATTTCTAATGCAATCCTGGGAAAACAGTATATCTTATCGACTCTTTTGCCTCATTAACTCCCGCTCGGTTCACTCAGACTTTCCCAGGGGATACGTCCTGGGTCTCCTGGCTGCAGCCCTGATTATATGTACAGGGCACTCTGTTCTCCCCTTCCTAGCACTTCCTACAGTTTTAACTTGACATTTATTTATACAATTATTTGACAGAACCTCTCCTTAGACGAGAAAGTCCGCTGCAGTAGGAGCTGAGCCTTTCTTTGCTTTCTTGTGGTGCACCCTGAGCCGTGCCTAGCACATCACACATATAAATATTTGCTGAGTAAATGAACCAGAGAAAGAAAGCAAGGGGCATGCTGGAGCTGGGACCAGAGACTAAGGCCTTCACAGACGATCAGGGAGATGGCTGAACAGGAAGTAATTTCCAGAAGCGCCACCCAGATACCTCTGCTGTCAGCTGATGCTGTCTGTTCTTAGAAGAAAAGGTTGACATGCACGTTTCCCCGAGAGAGATAAGACATTAACCTAAATTTTGATTAGCATATTAATAACACCCTTCCCAGAAAGTAAGCTGGAGACGAGGGTGTGGAGAAACGCTAAATCTCGACTCTGAGTGTCTGAAGATGGAAGCTGTGACTTGATGATGGGAGCCAGGGTGAATGGTGTAAAACATAACCTTTCGCATGTCACAGTTTTGTTAAGAGTCAGCTTACCCTTGGTCAGAAACAAACCGCAAGATTACCACTTACCAAGCGTCAACAAGGGGCTTCCCAGGTGGTACTAGTGGTGAAAACCTGCCTGCCAACGCAGGAGACATAAGAGACTGGGGATTGATCCCTGGGTTGGGAAGATCACCTAGGGGATGGCATGGCAGCCCACTGCAGTGCTCTCGCCTGGAGAATCCCAGGACAGAGGAGCCTGGCTGTGGTCCACAGGGTCGCAAAGAGTCAGACACAACTGAAGCGCCCCTCGCAGAGAATTCTAACACATGCCTCGCTGACACCCGGCACGCACTGGCAGCCAGGGAGCTGCCTCTATTCACCGAGACGACGCTGGGGCTTCCTTATGGCTCGGCTGGTAGAGAATCTGCTTGCAAGGCAGCAGACCTGGGTTCAGTCCCTGGGTTGGAAAGATCCCCTGGACAAGGGTACAGACACCCACTGCAGTATTCTGGCCTGGAGAATTTCATGGACTGTATCAGTTCACTTCAGTAGCTCAGTCATGTCCGACTCTTTGCGACCCCATGAATCGCAGCACGCCAGGCCTCCTTGTCCATCACCATCTCCCAGAGTTCACTCAGACTCACATCCATCGAGTCCGTGATGCCATCCAGCCATCTCATCCTGGGTCGTCCCCTTCTCCTGCCCCCAATCTCTCCCAGCATCAGAGTCTTTTCCAATGAGTCAACTCTTCCCATGAGGTGGCCAAAGGACTGGAGTTTCAGCTTTAGCATCATTCCCTCCAAAGAAATCCCAGGGTTGATCTCCTTCAGAATGGACTGGTTGGATCTCCTTGCAGTCCAAGGGACTCTCAAGAGTCTTCTCCAACACCACAGCTCAAAAGCATCAATTCTTCGGCACTCAGCCTTCTTCACAGTCCAACTCTCACGTCCATACATAACCACAGGAAAAACCATAGCCTTGACTAGACGGACCTTAGTCGGTAATGTCTCTGCTTTTGAATATACTATCTAGGTTGGTCATAACTTTTCCTCCAAGGAGTAAGCGTCTTTTAATTTCATGGCTGCAGTCACCATCTGCAGTGATTTTGGAGCCCAAAAAAATAAAGTCTGACACTGTTTCTACTGTTTCCCCATCTATTTCCCATGAAGTGATGGGACCAGATGCCATGATCTTCGTTTTCTGAATGTTGAACTTTAGGCCAATTTTTTCCCTCTCCTCTTTCACTTTCATCAAGAGGCTTTTTAGCTCCTCTTCACTTTCTGCCACAAGGGTGGTGTCATCTGCATATCTAAGGTTAATGATATTTCTCCCTGCAATCTTGATTCCAGCTTGTGTTTCTTCCAGTCCAGCGTTTCTCATGATGTACTCTGCATATAAGTTAAATAAGCAGGGTGACAATATACAGCCTTGACATACTCCTTTTCCTGTTTGGAACCAGTCTGTTGTTCCATGTCCAGTTCTAACTGTTGCTTCCTGACCTGCATACAGCTTTCTCAAGAGGCAGGTTAGGTGGTCTGGTATTCCCATCTCTTTCAGAATTTTCCACAGTTTCTTGTGATCCACACAGTCAAAGGCTTTGACATAGTCAAAGCAAAAGTAGATGTTTTTCTGGAACTCTCTTGCTTTTTCCATGATCCAACTGATGTTGGCAATTTGATCTCTGGTTCCTCTGCCTTTTCTAAAACCAGCTTGAACATCAGGGAGTTCACGGTTCACGTATTGCTGAAGCCTGGCTTGGAGAATTTTGAGCATGACTTTACTAGCATGTGAGATGAGTGCAATTGTGTGGTAGTTTGAGCATTCTTTGGCATTGCCTTTCTTTGGAATTGGAATGAAAACTGACCTTTTCCAGTCCTGTGGCCACTGCTGAGTTTTCCAAATTTGCTGGCATATTGAGTGCAGCACTTTCACAGCATCATCTTTCAGGATTTGAAACAGCTCCACTGGAATTCCATCACCTCCACTAGCTTTGTTCGTAGTGATGCTTTCTAAGGCCCACTTGGCTTCACATTCCAAGATGTCTGGCTCTAGATGAGTGATCACACCATCGTGATTATCTGGGTTGTGAAGATCTTTTTTGTACAGTTCTTCTGTGTATTCTTGCCACCTCTTCTTAATATCTTCTGCTTCTGTTAGGTCCAGACCATTTCCATCCTTTATAGAGCCCATCTTTGCATGAAATGTTCCCTTGGTATCTCTAATTTTCTTGAAGAGATCTCTAGTCTTTCCCATTCTGTTCTTTTTCTCTATTTCTTTGCGTTGATCACTGAAGAAGGCTTTCTTATCTCTTCTTGCTATTCTTTGCAAGTCTGTATTCAGATGCTTATATCTTTCCTTTTCTCCTTTGCTTTTCGCCTCTCTTCTTTTCACATCTATTTGTAAGCCTCCCCAGACAGCCATTTGGCTTTTTTGCATTTCTTTTCCATGAGGATGGTCTTGATCCCTGTCTCCTGTACAATGTCACGAACCTCATTCCATAGTTCATCAGGCACTCTATCTATCAGATCTAGGCCCTTAAATCTATTTCTCACTTCCACTGTATAATCATAAGAGATTTGATTTAAGTCATACCTGAATGGTCTAGCGGTTTTCCCTACTTTCTTCAATTTAAGTCTGAATTTGGCAGTTAATTAAGGAGTTCATGATCTGAGCCACAGTCAGCTCATGGTCTTGTTTTTGTTGACTGTATAGAGCTTCTTTATCTTTGGCTGCAAAGAATATAATCAATCTGATTTCGGTGTTGACCATCTGGTGATGTCCATGTGTAGTCTTCTCTTGTGTTGTTGGAAGAGGGTGTTTGCTATGATCAGTGCATTTTCTTGGCAAAACTCTATTAGTCTTTGCCCTGCTTCATTCCACATTCCAAGGCCAAATTTGCCTGTTACTCCAGGTAACTGAAGCCATACTCACAGAAAACTAGTCAATCTAATCACACTAGGACCACAGCCTTGTCTAACTCAATGAAACCAAGCCATGCCTGCGGGGCAACCCAAGACGGGTGGGTCATGGTGGAGAGGTCTCACAAAATGTGGTCCACTGGAGAAGGGAATGGCAAACCACTTCAGTATTCCTGCCTTGAGAACCCCATGAACAGTGTGAAAAGGCAAAATGATAGGATACCAAAAGAGGAACTCCCCAGGTCATTAGGTGCCCAATATGCTACTGGAGATCAGTGGAGAAATAACTCCAGAAAGAATGAAGGGATGGAGCCAAAGCAAAAACAATACCCAGCTGTGGATGTGACTGGTGATAGAAGCAAGGTCGGATGCTGTAAAGAGCAATATTGGGTAGGAACCTGGAATGTCAGGTCCATGAATCAAGGCAAATTGGAAGTGGTCAAACAGGAGATGGCAAGAGTGAATGTCGACATTCTAGGAATCAGCAAACTAAAATGGACTGGAATGGGTGAATTTAACTCAGATGACCGCTATATCTACTAGTGTGGGCAGGAATCCCTCAGAAGAAATGGAGTAGCCATCATGGTCAACAAAAGAGTCTGAAATGCAGGACTTGGACACAATCTCAAAAACGACAGAATGATCTCTGTTCATCTCCAAGGCAGACCATTCAATATCACAGTAATCCAAGTCTATGCCCCAACCCGTAACGCTGAAGAAGCTGAAGTTGAATGGTTCTATGAAGACCTACAAGACCTTTTAGAACTAACACCCCGAAAAGATGTCCTTTTCACTATAGGGGACTGGAATGCAAAAGAAACACCTGGGGTGACAGGCAAATTTGGCCTTGGAATATGGAATGAAGCAGGGCAAAGACTAATAGAGTTTTGCCAAGAGAACACACTGGTCATAGCAAACACCCTCTTCCAACAACACGAGAAGACTCTACACATGGACATCACCAGATGGTCAACACCGAAATCAGATTGATTATATTCTTTGCAGCCAAAGATAGAGAAGCTCTATACAGTCAGCAAAAACAAGACCAGGAGCTGACTGTGGCTCAGATCATGAACTCCTCAATTAACTGCCAAATTCAGACTTAAACTGAAGAAAGTAGGGAAAACCGCTAGACCATTCAGGTATGACTTAAATCAAATCTCTTATGATTATACAGTGGAAGTGAGAAATAGATTTAAGGGCCTAGATCTGATAGATAGAGTGCCTGATGAACTATGGAATGAGGTTCGTGACATTGTACAGGAGACAGGGATCAAGACCATCCTCATGGAAAAGAAATGCAAAAAAGCCAAATGGCTGTCTGGGGAGGCTTACAAATAGATGTGAAAAGAAGAGAGGCGAAAAGCAAAGGAGAAAAGGAAAGATATAAGCATCTGAATACAGACTTGCAAAGAATAGCAAGAAGAGATAAGAAAGTCTTCCTCAGTGATCAGTGCAAAGAAATAGAGGAAAAGAACAGAATGGGAAAGACTAGAGATCTCTTCAAGAAAATCAGAGATACCAAGGGAACATTTCATGCAAAGATGGGCTCAATAAAGGACAGAAATGGTCTGGACCTAACAGAAGCAGAAGATATTAAGAAGAGGTGGCAAGAATACACAGAAGAACTGTACAAAAAAGATCTTCATGACCCAGATAATCACGATGGTGTGATCACTCACCTAGAGCCAGACATCTTGGAATGTGAAGCCAAGTGGGCCTTAGAAAGCATCACTATGAACAAAGCTAGTGGAGGTGATGGAATTCCAGTGGAGCTGTTTCAAATCCTGAAAGATGATGCTGTGAAAGTGCTGCACTCAATATGCCAGCAAATTTGGAAAACTCAGCAGTGGCCACAGGACTGGAAAAGGTCAGTTTTCATTCCAATCCCAAAGAAAGGCAATGCCAAAGAATGCTCAAACTACCACACAATTGCACTCATCTCACATGCTAGTAAAGTAATGCTCAAAATTCTCCAAGCCAGGCTTCAACAGTACGTGAACCATGAACTTCCAAATGTTCAAGCTGGTTTTAGAAAAGGCAGAGGAACCAGAGATCAAATTGCCAACATCAGTTGGATCATGGAAAAAGCAAGAGAGTTCCAGAAAAACATCTACTTTTGCTTTATTGACTATGCCAAAGCCTTTGACTGTGTGGATCACAAGAAACTGTGGAAAATTCTGAAAGAGATGGGAATACAAGAGCACTTTATCTGCCTCCTGAGAAATCTGTATGCAGGTCAGGAAGCAACAGTTAAAACTAGACATAGAACAACAGACTGATTCCAAATAGGGAAAGGAGTATGTCAAGGCTGTATATTGTCACCCTGCTTATTTAACTTATATACAGAGGACATCATGAGAAACGCTGGGCTGGATGAAGCACAAGCTGGAATCAAGTTTGCTGGGAGAAATATCATTAACCTTAGATATGCAGATGACACCACCCTTATGGCAGAAAGTGAAGAAGAACTAAAGAGCCTCTTCATGAAAGTGAAAGAGGAGAGTGATAAAGTTGGCTTAAAACTCAACGTTCAGAAAACGAAGATCATGGCATCTGGTCCCATCACTTCATGGCAAACAGATGGGGAAGCAATGGAAACAGTGGCTGACTTTATTTTTCTGGGCTCCAGAATGACTGCAGATGGTGACTGCAGCTGCAGTCACGCCTGCTCCTTGGAAGGAAAGTTATGAGCAACCTAGATATCATATTAAAAAGCAGAGACATTACTTTGCCAACAAAGGTCTGTCTAGTCAAAGCTATGGTTTTTCCAGTAGTTGTGTATGGATGTGAGAGTTGGACTATAAAGAAATCTGGGTGCCAAAGAATTGATGCTTTTGAACTGTGGTGTTGGAGAAGCCTCTTGAGAGTCCCTTGAACTGCAAGGATATCTAACTAGTCCACCCTACAGGAAATCAGTCCCGAATATTCATTGCTGAAGCTGAAACATCAATACTTTGGCCATATGATGCAAAGAACGGACTGATTTGAAAAGACCCTGATGCTGGGAAAGATTGAAGGCTGAGGAGAAGGAGACGGCAGAGGATGAGATGGTTGGATGGCATCACCGACTTGATAGACATGAGTTTGAGTGAACTACGGGAGTTGGTGATGGACAGGGAAGCCTAGTGTGCTGCAGTCCATGCGGTCGCAAAGAGTTGGACACGACTGAGCGACTGAAATGAACTGAACTGAACTGAGACGATGCTGGAGGATGGTGAGAGGACATGTAGCTGGTACCCCCCCAGAAGGGAAGAATCAAGCCCTTCAGTCCTGAGCACAAGGTACTTCTGCTGAAATTAAAATGGAAAAGTCTTCATCACTGATCCACGTCCAGATCCCACAAGGTACAGGCCACTGTACACATGCAGTTGATAAAGGCCAGTCGTCTTTTTTGGGAGGTCAAACTTCAGAACCCAGGAATGACAGGAAATGGTCCTTATGTTTTATTAAAAAGGGCTTGCTGAAGGTCAGCAGAAGTAGCAGAGAATGTGAGTGGTTTCTTTCCTAAAGCATTTGTAGAGCTGCAGGAGCTCAGCTTCCTTTTCTCTACCGTCAACGTGACTTTAATGGCGACAGAGAGGGAAAACGAAACGATTTTTCTTCACTGCCCCAATTCAGGATATAGTTCCAGAATAATGGCTAAATATCCCCCAAATGCCTCCCATTCATACTCTCTGAAATTGTTATGGTTAATCATTTAACCGTATTAATCATTTTAGTAAACCGATTTACTAAAATCTTAGACTTTCAGAGTTAGAAGGGATCTCCAAGCATATCCAGTGAAAAAACACATTCTACAGAATGTCCCGCAGTGACCTCCACTTACGCTTGAGTTTTCACAGGAGCAACGATCTAGTTTACTTCTTTTACAGCCAAATTATTCCCTTATTAAGCAATTATACTCAAGATTTTCAAAATATATATACATCTTATTTCTTGTGTGTGTATGTTCAGTCGAGTCCAGCTGTTTGTGACTCAGTGGACTGTAGCCGTCGGGCTCCTCTGTCCTTAAAATTTTCCAGGCAAGAATACTGGAGTGGGTTGCCGCTTCCTCCTCCAGGAAATCTTCCCAAGCCAAGGATCCAACCCATATCTGTGGCACCTCCTGCACTGGCAGGCAGATTCTTTAGCCTGCCCCACCTGGGAAGCCCAGGGAGCTCTATAAAGCCAGGTGAAAGTGTTGCTCAATCTCGTCTGACTCCTTGGGACGCCATGGACTGTAGCCCACTAGGCTCCTCTGTCCATGGGATTCTCTGGGCCAGAATACTAGATTGGGTAGCCGTGCCCTTATCCAGGGGATCTTCCCAACCCAGGGATCAACTTGGGTCTCCCGCACTGCAGGCGGATTCTTTACCCTCTGGGCCACCAGGGAAGCCCTGTAAAACCAGGTGGCTCCGTTTAAATTTGCCTGGTAGCTCATTCTTCCAGCAGGAATCCCCTAAAGAATCACTTAATTGCATCTTTAAGCAAAAGGCACGAAATTGGCAATGATTTTATCTTGGACTCATGGCCTCTGGAATATTCCTGTGACAAGAATAAAATTAAGCTAAACTTTGAAATGTTGTAGATAGCTACACACTTAAGTCTCAGCATGTGAATGGCACAGTTGCGTTCCCTCCCCAAAACCAGGTTCAAGCATGAGAGTTATTTCAATCTTCCCCTTTTTTCGTGAGACTTTTA
Organism: Ovis canadensis; assembly: GCF_042477335.2. NCBI lineage: Eukaryota > Metazoa > Chordata > Mammalia > Artiodactyla > Bovidae > Ovis > Ovis canadensis. The sequence goes on from NC_091251.1 coordinate 112,379,943, forward strand.
CTTCACAGAACACTTATTTGTGAGCTGTCTTTCCTACAGTGACTCATTTGTATGAACAATCCCATTTCTATAAAATATATTGTTGGCACATGGTATAGTCATTTAGTTTTATAATGACAGTATATTTTAAGAGTGAAAGCAAATGTAGATGATTCTGAAATTCTGGAACATGAACGAGCATCTGGAAGTAAAAACCAAAAGCTTTCTCAAATATGTTTTAAGTGAACTAAAAAGAAAACTTTTAACTCTGATCAGAATTTTAAAACATTTTAAATATCCATAAAAATCTTAAAATACATAACCAAAATACACAGAGAAACACAGAGGTCACAGGCTTCCGATTTGGTTCAATGTGAAAATAACACTACACTATTTCCTGAGATTCACTGATAGGACTTAGTCAAAACAAGACAGAAAATTCTAAAGAAAAGGGATCTGATAATTAAATATGAGATGATTAGCAAAAGCGTTTACCTTCCAAGAGGCAGCAGGAAGAAGGCAATCACAGCCAACATCTCTATTCAGCAAAAACGGGGCTCCGAGAAGCCACAGCGGTTTGGCTGGTCCTCCCCCACTGTCTGTGTGACTGAGAGCGGCTGCTGCTGTGCAGTCGGGTTTTAAGGCTCCATACCGATGACAAGCAGTTAAAGCAAGAGAATCCCAGGGACGGGGGAGCCTGGTGGGCCACTGTCTATGGGGTCGCACAGAGTCGGACACGACTGAAGCGACTTAGCAGCAGCAGCAGCAGTAGCACACTGTCAGCCACGTCCAAACACCGCCGTCTACTGCACCATAATAATCACGTTTCAACTTGAAAGGGATTAGAAGCTCCACAAATACTGAAGGATATTGAAAATACATTGAAAACCAGTGGCAAATAGAGCATGGTTTAAACAGCTTCATGAAAGCAACAACCTTAAACAAGAGAATTACCACTCTTGCCCCACGTAAAATTTCAGAGTGGTCTTCAAAAGCAATCCTTAGATCATTCCAGTGTCTCAAATTATATTAGTGGGAAGGGGGGGCATGACAGTTTTATTTGGGTCTGTTTGGGACAAAACAAAATTCAATTAGAGATAAATTCTATAATTTTCTTAGGAAGCAGAGTCTCCTTCCCTTGGTCGTTTTATTTGCAATATTTTAAAGTTACAGCTTTGAAAGAGTTGGAAATTGTTCCCTACTGACTCTCCCATGTTCACTGTGGACAAAAGTTCTGTGTTTCGGATCCTGTACATGATAGAAGATGAATACTAGGAGGAGACGGAAGGAGTGGATCCCACCAACACTCACCCTCGTGGCAGAGGGAAACCACCAGCTCTCACAATTTATAGCTATATGAAAAGGAAACAGGAAGCCTGTAACACTTTACGACCATGGATGAGTAGCTGATCACAGCTTTCGTGAAATATGCATGCCAGCATGTGCCCACAACCAGTGCAAAGAGCCATTCTCTTGTTCCAAACAATTTCAAAAGCAAAGGTATAGCTATTTGGGAAAATTAAACTTTGAAAATGATATTAAATGCTGCCTAGAAAATAATTATTGGGATCAATAAACAATTAAAATTGGCAAGAATCTGCTTGCCAGTGTGGGGGACATGGGTTCGATCCCTGGTCTGGGAAGATTCCACATTGCCACGGAGCAACTAAACCTGTGCACTGCCGCTACTGAGCCCAAGCACCTGGAGCCTCCCGTGTACTGCAGCTACTGAGCCCAAGCACCTGGAGCCTCCCGTGTACTGCAGCTACTGAGCCCATGCACCTGGAGCCTCCCGTGTATGGCAGCTACTGAGCCCAAGCACCTGGAGCCTGTGCTCCTCAGCTACTGAGCCCAAGCACCTGGAGCCTGTGCTCCTCAGCGAGAGAAGCCACTGACCGCAGTGAGAAGCCTGCTCGCGGCAATGGAGAGCAGTCCCTGCTTGCTGCAAGAGTGAAGACCCAGCACAGCCAAACACAATGAATAAAATATAAAATAGATTGAGAAGTCAAAAAAACTGGAGGCAGGACGTTCTTAGATTTACTTGGATTCTTTCCTAGACAGCTAAATTAAGAATTATCAAAGAACATAAATTTCAAAATACTGTTTAAGCTCCTTTGGAAGGTACATATACATAAGTAGGTATTCTCTTGATTAGTTCTAAAATCATCTCCTGACACTAACTACCCTGGCTTTTGGTAGTACCATTTAGGATCCATAAGGTGGCAGGCCTAGACTTCATAGCGCTAGTCTTGGAAATGTATGAATTCCGGTTGCCTGGAAATACATATTGCATATCAGCAGCAGTGTGTGGCTAGTAACAGTATTAAGGGTACCCATCAGATTAAATTTGTAAATTAAGAAGCAAGGGAACTGTTGACAAGCGGACGCATTCTATTAGTTCATAATGGATCACAGAATACTAGAGTCAGAAGAAATCTCACCATCACCTATTTAAGTCTTATCTTTTGGGCTTCCCTGGTGGCTCAGAGGGTAAAGCGTCTGCCTGCAATGCGGGAGACCCGGGTTCGATCCCTGGGTCGGGAAGATCCCCTGGAGGAGGAAATGGCACCCCACTCCAGTATTCTTGCCTGGAGAATCCCACGGGCTGAGGAGACTGGTGGGCTGCAGTCCACGGGGTCACAAAGAGTCGGACACGACTGAGCGACTTTACTTACTTCCCTACTTACTTCTCCGTACAAGGAAACCAGCACCTAGACTTCAGTGCTCTGCCCAAGGTCAGCAGAGAGAGAATCTAAATCGCTCTTCCTCATCTCTTGCTCCCCATCTCTGGCAGTTTTCTTGAATTGTTTGTCTCTTTGGCTGCGCGGGGTCTCGGCGGCGCCCTCGGCATCCTCCTCGCCTCGTGCGGCCTCTTTTGTTGCGGCGCAGGTGCAGCAGCGGCAGGATGTGGGCTCGGTTGCTCTGAGGCCTGTGGGGTCTTAGTTCCTCGACCAGAGATCAAGCCCACGTGGCCTGCATTGCAGGGCAGATCCCTAACCACTGGACCAGCAGGGAAGTCATAATTCATAATTTTTCAATGAATGTGAAGTGAAAGTCGCTCAGTCGTGTCCCACTCTTTGCAACCCCATGGACTGTAGGCTCCTCTGTCCACGGGATTGTCCAGGCCAGAATACTGGAGTGGGTTGCCATGCCCTTCTCCAGGGGATCTTCCAGACCCAGGAATTGAACCCAGGTCTCCCTCATTGCAGGCAGATTCTTTTCCGTCTGAGCCACCAGGGAAGCCCTTTTAATGGATGTAATATAAAATAATTAGCGCCGAAACTTTTTTCTAGGTATCCTGACAGTGATAGCTACTATAAATATACTTATTTCCTTAAAAATTCTCCTATTGATTGGCTAGAAATCTGTAAATTAATCAATTTCATGAAAAACAGACTGAGGAGGGGCTTCCGGTTACAGGAGAATAGAGAACACAGCACTGACCCGGGACTTCACTTTTCTGTGCCCACCCGCACCGGGACAGCCTGCAGGTGCTGGGAGAAGCCTGTAGACCGAATGTTGCATTATTACGTCCTCTTTCTGATTTCGATCATTGCACTGTAGTTATGTGATAGAGTGACCTTAGTTTCGGAATTACACACTGAAGTGTTCAGGGACAAAGTTATTATGTCTGCCGCAAGAAAGAGTGAGCACAAGAGAAGATATAGGAACGTGCCACTGTGGCAGATGTTAACATTCGGGAAATAAAGGGTAAATGAGGATTCTTTGCCCTACTCGTGGGACTTTCCTGTAAGTCTGAAATTATGTCAGAATAAAAAATTAAAAGAAAGAAATCAGAAAGACAACTTTTTTTGATGGTTACATGTAGCGCTACAGTGGAAACCAGAAGTAGAAAGATTAATGGGAAGGGCAAAATTGTCCTGGAAAGAAAGCCTATTCACTGAAAATGCTGGATTTCTCTGGAGTTTGAGTTTATGATACTAGACATCATACATATTCTATGTGCTGTAGACAAAGATGCTCCTGCAAACATCTGTAGATGAGTCCTCACCTGGTAACATGAATATAGCTATAATGTCACTGTTTGTGGCTTGCATCTTTATTTCTATGTTCTGCTTTAGCAGGTCTTTACCAATAGCCAGTGTTATAATTTAAAATCCCTCCACAGACCATTCACAGGAAGTTTCACTAAGATGTTATGTAAAAACACACCCCAAATAATTAAAGACGATTTTGAGACTATGAAATAGAAAACATACACAAATAGAAAAGCAATTTCCCCAAAAAAATGACATTTCAAAAATTATTTTACACCAAAAGAGGGAAGGAAAACCAAGACGAAAAAAAAAAATGGACTCTAACATGTGCCTTCCCTGAGTGCACAGGGAGCCTGTTCTGACGTCCCCAGGATTCAGCGCACATAAACTACCCTGCTTACTACGTGTTAAGGCATTCAGAGAGTCTGGTAATAAATGATTTTCCATACGATTATTAACAAATGTATTTTTCAATTACCAAATGTGTAATTCTTAGTGAAGAATTACATAGATTTTGTCTTCTGTAAATTCTTATTTGTGATTCACACATCTTAAAGGTAAAATGCCCCTGAATTGAGACTGCAGTTTGGGCTGAGGGGGAGGCAGGAGGATGCTATTGGTGACTTTCTAGTTATCTGAGTAGGCAGTGCATTCACTGGGGCTTATTTTAATATGCTTAAAAGTTTACATTTACTATATATTATTTTACATTTATCAAATATCACATAATAAACATGTTTTAAAAGAACATGTGTAGCATTTTCCCTTTTAAAAGTTACATTACAAAGCAGAATTTTTCTTTTTTTTCTCTCCAACTATTTTAATAGTTGTTGATTCAGATGGTCAACCTTTATTTATTTAGCAACTATTATATGGCAGACTGTTGTAAGTATTGAGGGTGTCAGCAAACATAAATTAACTAAATAAAGAGAGGAAACCATGGCCCCCACCTGCATGTGGGTTACAGTTTAGCTGTGAGAAGCAGGGCAGAGTTGTGTGTAATTCTTTGCAAGCTCAGTGCTTTCAGAACGCTTTGCCCATGGAAAAACCTCAATAACATTCACTGATGACACTGATGATGTTTGCACCCGCTATAGACCCTTTTGATGGGTAGAAGATCCTTTACGTTGTAATTAGATCATGTTACCATTTAAAATAGACTTCATCCAGCAGTAAAGAAATCTGTCATACTGGATTCCTAAAGGCCACTTGAAATTGCATCCTTTTGGGAAATCTCAACATCCTTGTCTTGCTGAAATAATCATCACTGCACCAGGTTTTCAGGTAGAAGCAGAGTTGTAGACGTTTGTAAACTTGGCTTGGTATCCAGTTGTACCTCCATTAATAATCCACACAGAGAAGAATTTCTCAAGTGACAGCTTGTATTCCCTTGCACCATTTACACACGCGAGTTTTACACAAATTCGTAAATTTCAGGTTCCAGATGACAGACTTTCTCTTAATCGGTCTTTCTGTAACAAAATTTAGCAAACCTGATGCTAATTAGGAAGAGCAGCACAAGGGAATAAAAAAACCCCACTGGTGAGCTGTTCTGCAAATGTCTCATGCAGTCAGTACTCATTCTCTTCAGTGGAGATATTTTTTGGAGAGAATAAACAAACATTGATCAAAACATCAATTGTACTAAATCTCATGCAAAAATGCTCTGTGAAATATGTCATTTATGTACCTGATTTTATTATATATATTTCGGGTTACACAAAATTTAAAACAAGAGAGAGACCAGACCTTAAAATCTTCAAAGACGAGGTTTACCAATATGGCATATTATAATTTGAAAAATGCTTGTACCAGTGACAAGTCAGAACTTTTACCTTAATGAAAAAAATGATGCTATCATGTATTTTGCCTCCCAGATTTCAGTAGCAAAAGATAGCTGTCTTTTGCTTTAAAGTCTTATGATTAAAAAGCAACAATTCAAGTATTGAAAATAGTTCCCTTAGTGCGACTTACACATTTAGCCAACTACACTACACACAGATGCCTACACACATACATCACACGCTACCATCCAGCGGCAAAGTCGAAACTTATCACGCTGAGCAGAGTTTTCAGACTTCCAGTCTGCAAGTCTAGACTCTGGCAGGAGTTGCAGAATTATTTTATACGTTTTACTGGGAGGTTTCTATGGCTTTTATTAGACTCTCAAAGGTGTTGATGACCCAAAAACCATTAATAACCGTGACCGCAGGAGAGAGCAATCAGCATTCACACTCAGGGGGATCTGACATATAGAGTGAATTTAATGAAGAGTTGAATGAATTTTGAATGAATAATCTTTTTCTAGAGTTTCACTGAATTTTCAATGCTATCATCAGAGATGTATTGACTAGAAAAATCAGCAAAAACAAGAAGATGACGAATCAAGGTTGAGTGACTACTATATGCAGGACAACGGTGCAGGTACTTTCAGTTTTCAATGAACTTACAATCTAATCAGAATGATACAAACACACAAATTAGGCAGGAATATTAGCAAAGGGGATAAGGTAGCCAGGCTGTTGCAAAATGTACACCAGAAATTTTTTAAATTTTATTAATTTATTTTTGGCAGTGCTGGGTCTTCACAGCTTCCCGGGCTTCCTCTACGTGGCCAGCAGGGGCTACCCTCTGGCTGCAGTGTGCGGGCTTCTCATTACGGTGGCTTCCTTTCTTGCAGGGCACAGGGTCTAGAGTGTGTGCGCTCAGTGGTTGTGGCTCCCAGGTTCACAGTCTGCACAGGCTTAGTTGCCCCGAGGCATGTGGGCTCCTTTCAGCGATCGAACCCTCTCCTCCTTGAAGGATTTTTTACCCGAGTCACCAGGAAAGCCCCTAAAATTACTAGAATTACTGAAGAGGAAAAGCCTTTCCTAGGTTTGAAGGATTTTTGACAAAACCAGAAGCACAAAGGGTAGGGAGAGGTGGAATAGAAGGGGCTGGAATAAACGAAACGTCCCCCTCCCTGCTCCTCTTTTTACCATCTTTGGTGATTGGGAAGACAGCACCAAGGGGGACACAAAATAACCCAGTGGTTCTTGAGGGGCAATTGTTCTTGAAGCTCTTCCTCCTTAATGCTACCAAGGTTTTCTTTGGGGGGGAGGGGCATCATGGTGGGGAGGAAGAAATGGCAACCCACTCGTCTTCTTGCCTGAAAAAGCCCATGGGGACAGAGGAGCCTGGCGGGCTGCGGCTGCAGAGTCGGACATGACTGAGCACCTTCAGTGGTGGAGGTGAGGGGTGCTGACATGACCGGAGCGTAGGAAGATCACCCCTCCAGTGCTCCAAATCCGTTAAGTATCTTTAAGCGGGTACTAGCCCAAAGTCTTCCTCCCGCAGGCAAGTCCCTTGAAGAATTCCAGTTCACGTTCAGGAAACACACCCGATCAAGAGGCGTATCTGGAAGCTTAACGTGGCACATCCCCAAGCCATGCTGCCGGCACCCTCCCTCCCCGCGGTGTCTCAGTTTGGCAGGAAGGCCAGGCCAGCTAGCATCTCTACCCTTTCCCCATCTGGGTATCGTGTGGTTTTTTTAAAAACTTGAGCGACACATTTTGCTTACTGATCTCTCTTTCATATAGAAAAACACGTAGGAGATACACGCTGAAATCAACACTGGAGAAGACAGTCCAGAATTCAGCCCAACCGTACTAATATCTGCTGCTTTTTTATTCTTCACCTCAAGGTGCATAAAGTACTGTAAGTGGACAGGTATCACTTCCTGGACTTTCTCTCATCTCACTGCTAACGCTTTAAGGCTAATGCGAGGACCAGCTCCTGTATACAGTGAATGAGCTCAGCTCCCAGCTCTGTCACCATGGGTGAAGCCAGGCAAGGTATTTACCCTCTCTGACCTCAATTCCTTTATCTGTGAAAAGGAATCAATAAGGTTCTTACGAGCTGTGAGATACTGCAATAAGGATGTTCTCAGTTTTCATCACTCTGTCTACAGCGTCTCTCTGTAAAATCCACCTCCCACTTTGCTGCCACATAATTCTTAACCCACCTCTGACTTGGTCGGTCTCTTGTCAAAACTCTGCAACGGATTCCGTGTGCGCAGGAGAGCCGTGCCTTCTGGCCTGCAACGTGCGGCCATTCTCCATCTAGCCTTAACCAGCCCGCCTCCAGCCTGTCTCTCATGGGGCCCCTCAGTAACAGACAACTTCTCCTTCCTCAACAGCCCCTGCTCTTTTCAGCTTGGCTGCTTTGTTCCTCGTAATCGCTCTGTATGGAATGCCTTCCCAGCGTACACCCATTGCGTTGCTGACCCACCAGGCGAGCTCGGATGCCACCTTCTCCACAAAGCTCTAGCAGAGTGAGCACTCCTTCTGGATGTGATACTTGTTTTCCTTCACCTTGAAAAGAAGTGTTACTTAGGGTCACATTTCCCAACCTAAAATGTAAGTCCTTTAAAAACCAAGGTTCAAATCCATTTTATATCTTCAGGGCCTTGAGAGGCCACACTACAGGGCCACACTCACAAAAGAGCTTGTAAAGCATTTATGGAATGAGTGATCAAATACTCACGGCAGACAGTGAGAACAGAGAGGGTAAAATAAAGCACTGAGGGGGTCCAGCGGAGGGAGAAATTATATCAGCCAACTTCGCATTTGAAGTAAATCTTTAAGGGTATCAGAACTCTGTTAGGGAGAGATGATGGAAACCAGAAATCGAGGCCCAGAGAGCAACCTGAATAAAAGATGGAGGGGGAAAACACTGAAGAACAGTTCGTATGGCCGAAATTTAGGAGATGCAAAGAGCAGCAGATTATTAGGACTGAAAGGTCAGATTGTAAGACCCTGAAGGAATTGCGAAGGAAATTTACCTTAATCCTGGAGGCCAAAGGAAGCCACGGGCGGTTGAGGACAAAAACCATATAGCCATATGTATGCTTTAGAAACACTACCCCATCAACTGAGCAAAAGACGGAACCAGGGGTGAAAGAGCAACTTTTGCAACAGTTAGAAAACGGTCTTAACCATATTGGTGACATACAATGGCAAGAATGTAAAGGTGAAAGAGAATAAACGAGGACAGACGGGAAAGAGGACTGCAGCGGGGTGAGGGGGAGGGAGCAGGCTTCTGAACCTGGCCCGCTGCTGCTGCTGAGTCGCTGCAGTCGTGTCCAACTCTGTGCGACCCCATAGGCGGCAGCCCACCAGGCTCCCCCGGCCCTGGGATTCTCCAGGCAAGAGCACTGGAGTGGGTTGCCATTTCCTTCTCCGACAATTCAGGTCCGTGAAAGTAAAAGTGAAGTCGCTCAGTCGTGTCCGACTCTTTGTGACCCCATGGACTGTAGTCTACCAGGCTCCTCAGTCCATGGAATTTTCCAGGCAAGAGTACTGGAGTGGGTTGCCATTTCCTTCTGCAGGGGATCTTCCCAACCCAGGGATTGAACCCGGGTCTCCCACATTGCAGGCAGACGCTTTACCATCTGAGCCACCAGGGAAGCCCCCAGGTCCATGAACCTGGGTGGAAAGCAGAACATCTGTCTTCACTTGCCTCTAAGTGAAGCGCAACAGCATTAGGCTGCGTAAGACTGGCAAAGGTGTCCTCAGCATGAACAAGAGCCTCTGCACTCAAGTGATGAACCATTTGGGAAAGCCTTTACCAGAGACTGGGCTTCCCTCATAGCTCAATTGATAAAGAATCTGCCTGCAATGCAAGAGACCCGGTTCAATTCCTGGGTTGGGAAGATCCCCTGGAGAAGGGAAAGGCTATCCACTCCAGGATTCTTGCCTGGAGAATTCCATGGACTGTATATATAGTCTATGGGGTCGAAAAGAGTCAGACACAACTGAGCGACTTTCATTCATTATCAGAGATAAAGATTAACATTGAATAAGAAACTTCAAAAATATGAAAGGTCAATTCTGTGTGGGGACAGAGAAGGAAGAGCACTAAAAATGGATAAAACCATGTCTGACTGGGACATGCAACGTTTCAGGCCCCACCCCACACTCATCTCAGCACAAGGACATCCCTGTGCTTGAGCCCAGCAGCTCCAGCTGCAGGGGAATCTAACTGCCTGTACACAGTTGGACTCTTCATTTCCTATTCTGTTCATCCTGCCATTCTGTGGCAATGAAAACAATCCAAGGGTGACCAGGTGTCCTGGTTTGCCTGGGACAGAGGGGCTTTCTAGGACACGGGGCTTTCTAGGACACGGGGCTTTGATGCTAGAACCAGGAAAAACCAAGGCAAACTGATGAGCTAGCTAGTCACCCTAAGGGCCCTCAAGTCTGGCACTGCACGCCAGCAAGGCTATATTAATACTATGCTTCAATTAAGAAAGACACCAGGCCGTTTAAGGCTTATTTTAGATCTGCGTTTGTCCATCTGTTCTTCCCACAAAGCAGAAAATATTGAAGGAAAATATTCCTATCACAAGGTCACACAATTATGGGCACTCCAGTGCTTTAGCAGATGAATATTATCGTCAATAGTCCTACAATTTACCAAGTCCTGGCACATTTCTGGCTTATGCAGTGCTCACAAGGACTGTGAGACAGACGTGGTTCTCTTCACATTACAGAAGAAACCAAGGTTCTGGAAGATCTCGTCCTTTGCTCTCACAGTGCAAGCAAAGTGGCTGACTCCTGGCACTGCAGCTGCTGAAGAACACCGAATCACTGCGTGTTCCACAGCGGCACGAGGGGTTCTTGCTGCATGGAGACTGTGCGGAACTGCAGTCGTCTGTCTTCTGCAGTGTCCATGAACTCTAGGATTCTACTCACACACAGTAAAATGCAGCGTCGGCTTTCGGCATAGGTAAAGTGAGGCCTATGGGAAAACGCGTAAAAGCCAATGATTAAGTGTTCCACTCGATGGACGTCAGTTTGAGTGCACTCCGGGAGACGGTGATGGACAAGGAGGCCTGGCGTGCTGCGATTCATGGGGTCGCAAAGAGTCGGACACGACTGAGCGACTGAAGGGTTCAAAGTCAGTATGATTAGATAAGAGAAACAATAACTTACAAATCAAATTGTATAGCAAATGGTTATCAAACCCATCCTCCCACCTGCAGCCTCTAATTAGAAAATCTTGTAAGGCAGAGCCTGCGCGGCCTTGGCCAATACTGGAATCAACACAGACCCACGTGTGCCTGTAACGATCAGTCCAGTATCTTGGAGAGGGATGGGAAAGGTGAAAGCCTGGATACACTAAGCTGGGTAGTCAATTACTACTAGGACTTCACACAAGGGAGCAGCCTGGCCTTGCCGGGTTTATAGGCCCTGCAATTCACCAACGCCCTCTCCCTGCAGCCACGGCAACGCCCACACCACAAGGCAACTCCAGAATTCACCTTTGGATAGCCACGCAGCATCGAGTTTGTACCTACGCGACTCAAATAAAGCCCAACCAAGACACCACTCCCACTAAAGCAGACGACCGTGACCTTTTCCCGTTTCACCCAGGGAACATAGCTCTTTCTCTTCACCCATATCCACCGAAGCGGGTCCTGAACCACGACCACTTTTGCTACAGTAAAAAAAATTTTTTTAAAAAGCGGGCTTTTTTTTGCAGGGGTGGATATCAGAGACGAACGAAAGCCGGATGCACACACAAACGTAAGAGTTGCCTAAAAAGACAACCAAACTGGTCTGATCAAAATAATTTTCAGTCAACGCCTCGCAGCGTGTCTGTCAGGCAAGCTCCGTTTCGCTGCCGCAGGCCACGGTCTCTGGAGCTGGTAAATAGTTTCCAAGACGGCTGTTAGGATTTACAGCTCTAAAAAATAAAAAATAAATAAAACGCATTCCCTGCAGGCGGGGACCGCGCTCGGCGTGAGCAAAAACCATGACGTATTCGGGAGAGGTTTCCAGAACTGCCTTCCAGCGCAAGCAAGATACCCAAGGGGCGAGTCTCCCTGTCGCGCCTAGAAATGGAGTCAAAGCGCCCTCCCGGCGCCCGCGGACGCAGCGCACACCCAGCGGCCTGAGGGCAGCGGCCTCGGCCTCCTAGCAGGCCCGCCTCACCCAGGGGACCCGCCCGCCCTCCAGTTCTGCCCCCGCCGCCTCCTGAGACCTGAGCACACACGAGGCGGCCCACCGCAACGGAAAGAGGGAAGAACCTGCTTCCCCTTCCCTCCCCACCCCCAGCTTCTGTCGCAGAGCCTTTCTCTACCGGCCCGAGGGCGCCGTGAGAAACCCCGACGAGCCCGGGGCGCCCGCGCCGCCCCTACTAAAGATGGCGGCCACAAGCGGAGCCGCTCCCTCCCGAGGCGGCCGGCGGCCCCTCGGCCCACAGCCGTTCACGCGGAAGCCCTCCACGCCCACCGCGGCTTGACGCATTGCAGGTGCGGCGCGGCCAATCAGGCGGCTCGACTCTTTCCGGCCAACCACTGCAGGGTCGCGCTGGCCAATCAGAGCGCCCTTCTCTGATTGAGCGAGGAAAGCAGCCTCGGCAGCGCCAGCTAAGCAACCGGCTCCAGGGCAGCGCGTTTTGGAGGCTGTGAGTCGCAGTCCGTGTGCTCCTCCGCCGGGAGATATAGTGCCCCCGCCCCGCCCCGCCCCGCCCCGCGCGCGCGCGCGCGCGCTTAAACGGCGTCGGCGCGAAGCTGGCCGCTCCTCTCGGTCCCGGAGCGGCGCGAGGCGGGTAGTTCTGAGGAGCGGGCTGGTGCTCTGCCTTGCTCTTGGCCCTCCGAGGGCCAGTCTCGAGCCGTCCTCGCCCTGCCTCCTGGCTCGGTGAGGTCGCGCTCCTGACGGCTCGTCCGACACGTTCTGTCAGGTGCCGCCGGAGAGATGAGGAGAAACATCCCCTTACCTCGAAAGCCTGACCCGCTCGGCCTCCGAAGGCGACCCTCCCTGTTTACAGGCGGAGGCCCAGCCGCCCGCGAGCGCACTCGCGGGCACCTTTGTTTCAGAGAGACCCGTTTTCGTTTCCCTCACGTGGTTTTTTATTTTTTACCTTGTCCCGCGGGCGCGGGTTTCCCGAGCCGGCCGGGCCGGAGGAGGACGCCCCAGGGGCCGGCCCGGGGGCCTGGGGACGGAACCGACGGTTAGCTCCGGGGTATACCAAGGGGCAGTGCCTTGAGCCCCGAGGAAAGACTCTCCTAGATAAGGCTTGGCGAGATAGCCTGTCAGATGGGCCATCAGTAATGTCAGTCGCTCAGTCGTGGCCAACTCTTTGCGACCCCATGGACTGCAGCAGGCCAGGCCTCCCTGTCCATCATCGGAGCTTGCTCAGACTCACGTCCATCCAGTCGGTGATGCCATCCAACCATCTAGTACCAGTCTGCCTAGTGCAGAGTCTGTCTGGGGACCTCTCATCCCGCTCTGTGCAGTGAGCAGTCTGAGATCCAGAGAGGTCAGTCCACTTTCCTGCAGTCGCCCCGCGCTTGAGGAGCAGAGCACAGACTAGAATCCAGGTTGTCTTGTCTCCCAAGCTAGTGCTATAGCAACACCCCATCTTATGGAGCTTTTGCTGTACTGTGAGATGACTCAGAAAGTCCCTTTTACATTTATTTCCACACTGGAGGGAGAGTCCCCATTTACCAAGAAGTTAGGTTTACCGTAAAGTGTATCCCAGGCTTATCTTCGTGTGAATCAGTGTGCCACAAAAAATTCCTCTGAGCTTACTTAAGTCCTGCTGCTGCTGCTAAGTCGCTTCAGTCGTGTCCGACTCTGTGAGACCCCATAGACGGCAGCCCACCAGGCTCCCCCGTCTCTGGGATTCTCCAGGCAAGAACACTGGAGTGGGTTGCCATTTCCTTCTCCAATGCATGAAAGTGAAGTCGCTCAGTCCTATCTGACTCTCAGCGACCCCATGGACTGCGGCCCACCAGGTTCCCCCGTCCATGGGATTCTCCAGGCAAGAGTACTGAAGTGGGGTGCCATTGCCTTCTCCGTACTTAAGTCCTAGTACATATTAAACCCACTACTTTTTGGTGGTCAGAAAACTAGCTGGCTAAATTGTGAGCTCCTCAAGGACAGGACCTATCACATTTGCTTTCAGATTCTCAGCGTTTGGTGAATTTCATTTCCATAAGCTCAATAAAGTTTTATAGAAGGCATAGATAAGCAAATAATTAAGACAGAGGTAGAAAGAAAACCTGGATATGAAAGGTTCTTTTGAGTTCCAAGAAAGTCAATCAACCAATACTTACTGAGAATCTATTGTATAGAAAGTATAGTTTCTTCTTTCAACACCATTTTTTTTTCTATTTGAATTGTCTCCACTTGCTTTTAAATTAAGAAAATATCATCATTATGGGACATTATCTTTTGAAATAACAGGGTTTATTTCCAAGCTTTCCTTTGTATAGTCTATTATGTCCTTTGAAGAATACAGATGTAGAAGAAAATGATTTTTTAAAAAATCTGACTCATTCAAAATTGCTTACTTTCCCCTTTTATTGTTGCTTTTCTCTTCTTTGTAAAGAGATAATGTCATCTGCCCAGCTTTTGACTGTTTTCGCCAGTTTTTGGAAATGTCCAGGATTGATCAGTTGGAGGAGCAGACATGGCCTAGTCTGTTCTAAGTATTTTAACTGTAATTCAACAGAGTAAGAACTCTATAATAGTCTTAATTTTTACCATTTATAAGAAGATGTAACTCTTGAGTCAAGTCCCCTGTGACCTTAGCTCTATTTGTAGCTGCATCTCCAGGGGTCTCCTAGTTACAAGGGAATTCTGCACAAGTTCCTCACAAGTTTCACAAGCAAAATATTTAGAATAATAAAATTCTAAATCTGGGAGGAACCAAAGTCCATCTGGGTCCCCTTTTCCAATTTTCAGATAAGAAAACTAAGTTCCAAGAAGTATAAGTTCAGGACAGAGCAGCTGTTAGGATCCTACTAGACTGAGCTTTTCTTTGACCTTTGAAAACATTTTAATCAAGGATTAATCATTTTAAGGGAAGCAGAGAAATGTTATCATCTGCAAGGCCTCCAAGTGATGGAAAATCTCAAGATGACTTTTCTTTGGACTTTGTGATTCCATTTAGGGATTGGCTGTCCTGAATCGTTCTCTGTGCTAGACCTTATCTATACAGCTTGTTTAAAATCTTTGCCCTTCATTTATATTGCTGACACTTTCCTCTTGTTGAGCTTTATCATATTTACTTACAGCTTCTTCAGGCTAGCAGAGGTCCCCTTTTTTATTCCTAAAAGAGCTCAGAGAAGCTAATCATTTTTAAATTGAAGTATAATTGATTTGCAGTGTTGTGCAAAGCTCTTTTTTTTGAGATGAGCAATAAACAAATGAAAGCAAAGGTAGTTATATAATTATAATTCTTTTATAACCTGAAGTGTTTTTCAGGATATTCAGAGTGCTAGTAAAGAATAATCATGGTTATATCTTCATTTTTCACTATGCAACTTATAAGCTGGTTCCTAAAAACTTGGTTCTTTTGTTTAGTTGATTAAAACAGGTATAACTGAACTTGTTCAGAGTATGGTTCTTTTTCACAGAAACAGAAACTTGTTCCATGACTTTAGCAATGCCTAACCCTCTAACCTAGCTGACCACCTTGCAAATGTTACAAGCAACAGAGATTTAGAAAGTAGAAAATGGCTTTGTGAGGGCCTGTGGTATCACCACACAAAACAGGTTGAAACCTCAAAGTACCTCAAAATACAAAGTTCCCACAGGTACAAAGTCCTGACTGGCTTTGATCAGTTTTTGACCTATCTTTGGACTTGAAAGTCAGAAATGCCTCTGTCAGAATCACTATGTCAGTAGACCATTGAAAGCATGGCTTCTACATTTTGCTGCTGTTCAGTTTTAAGGTCATTTTCTGGTGACTCAGACAGTGAAGAATCTGCCCGCAATGCGGGAGACCTGGGTTTGATCCCTGGGTCAAGAAGATCCGTTGGAGAAGGGAATGGCTGCCCACTCCAGTCTTCTTGCCTGGAGAAGGCCACAGGTGGAGGAGAACTCCACGGATGGACAATTCACAGTCCCTGGGCTCACAAAGAGCAGGACGCGACTGAGTGACTTAACACCTAGGGTTCAGCTCTGTGTGAAACAGGTGCAACAAGGAAACGCTGTGTGTCAGAGGAGGGCTAGGGCAGTGAAACGTGAAACTGTAAATCAGCTCTCTGAGTCACCAATTTCTTTGGCTGCTCTTGAAGAGGGTGATGACTCAGCAGCATTCCAGGGCTGTGGTGGAGGAAATGAGGCTGCGAGGGCTTGTTGCCCTGGGTACCAGCCCATTGGGGGCGCTGAAAAATGGGAAGCCTTGGATCTTCCTACTGCTGGACTGTTGGATTCCCTGAAACTGCCTGATTCCCTGACTGGTTCTGAATTGCCTTCTATCTGACCTTTGCCGTATTTAGCTGATTGATGCTATAAAATATTATGAACAAACACAGTTTGTATTTGTTTAGGTCTTTATTGTTTACAAACTAATCTGACATTCTTTTCTCCTCCATGGCTGAGTCTCTGTGGTTAACTGGCTAAGGAAATAGTCATTTAACCTGGCAGACAGTATTGCACAATGTTATCCTTTTCTTGGGAAATAACTGTTTTCTTTGTCAGAACAATAAAAATAACAAAACTTTTCACTGAGAGGAGACAACATTTCTGTCCCTTGCTTTGGTTTATAGGGAAGAATGTGAGAAGAAAGGTGCCCACCAGTGCTCCCCGTATAGCTTGAAAACTCTCCTGAAGGCAAATCTTCCCAGTGGCCAAAACGATCCGGTCATCCTGCGGTGGTGCCTAGAGTTGGTTCATTAGCCAATGACTCAGAGTCTCTACTTAGAATGAATAAAACTCAAAAGCATCTTCGCTGGACTTGAATAGAGATAGGCCCAATTTTTCTGTTCAACAACCTGCCTTTGGCCAAATTTTCTCCGCACAGGAAGCTGGGAAAGGATCGAGTCTCATGAAAGTGGGGAAAGAACTGCCAAAGAAAGGAAGGCTCAGCCCAGGTATGTGCTTGTTCAGGGCTGTAAAGGGTACGGGTCAGAATCAAGGCAGGAAAAGTCCAGCCTATTCCTGAGGAAGTATGACCCACAGTACTCTAGGGAGTCTTGCTTCCGGCGGTAGCTCTGGTGGCGAGGTTAAAGCAGAGGACTTCCTTTTCCTTTTCTCTCTGTTTTGGAAAATTCATGTCTCATATCCTCTCTAGCCCAGTAGTGAACTGAGCTTAGCACTAATCAATTAGATAATCTATTGATATTTATTACCAGAGACTGAGCTGAGTTCAGAGTATAAGATGGTAGCTTCTGCTAGTATGAGGAGATGGAGTATATGAAAAGATAATATCAAGTAGAAATGGGCAAAAGGTATAGGAATTCAGGAGACAGGAACAATTATTTTGAATTATAGTGTTAGTTGCTCAGTTGTGTCCGACTCTGTGACGCTGTGGACTGTAGCCCGGCAGGCTCCTCTGTCCACGGGATTCTCTGGGCCAGAAGACTGGAGTGGGTTGCCATTCCTTTCTCCAGGGGATCTTCCTGACCCAGGGATAGAACCCAGGCCTCCCACACTACAGGCAGATTCTTTACAGTCTAAGCCACCACCAGGGACTGAACCTGCACCCCCTGCCCTGGAAGGTGAAGTCTTAACCACTGGATCACCAGGGAAGTACTACTCAGAGCTATGATCACTGGGAAGATGTGAAAGATATGTGCTTTAAACAGGACGTGAAGGGCTGGGAGGATTTAGACAGGTGGCAGGGAAATGGGCGGGGCTTCCCAGGGGACCTCCCCGGTGGCTCAGCTGGTAGAGTCCACCCGCAGTGCGGGAGACCTGGGTTCGATCCCTGGGTTGGGAGGATCCCCTGGAGAAGGGAATAGGCTACCCACTCCAGTATTCTGGCCTCAAGAATTCCATGGACAGTCCATGGGGTCATAAAGAGTTGGACATGACTGAGCGGCTTTCACCTTCCCAGGTGGCTCAGTGGTAAAGAATCTGCCTGCCATTGAAGGAGGCTCAGGAGACAGGGGTATGATCCCTGGGTTGGGAAGATCCTGTGGAGAAGGAAATGGCAACCTACTCCAGTATTCTTGCCTGGAAAATCCCATGGACTGAGGAGGCTGCTGGGCTGCAGTCCACGGGGTCGCAGAGAGTCAGACACGGCTGAGCATGTGCACGTGCACACGCACACTCACGCACACGCACAAACACGCACACGTGCACACGCACACTCACGCACAAACACGCACACGTGCACACGCACACTCACGCACACGCACAAACACGCACACGTGCACACGCACACTCACGCACAAACACGCACACGTGCACACGCACACTCACGCACACGCACAAACATGCACACGTGCACACACACTCACGCACAAACACGCACACGTGCACACGCACACTCACGCACACGCACAAACACACACGTGCACACGCACACTCACGCACACACACACGGATCTGGACAGGTATCTGGACACTGGGAGTGGCATGGAAAAGGAAGAGAGTTGGGAGGACGCAGTGTGTATTCAGGGATCAGAAAGTAAACCAATCTGTCTGAAGCAGAAAATCCGTGTTTGCAGCATAACAAAAGTAATGCTGAAAAAGTAGATTAGCAGTGTGTTGAATGGCTCTGAATGCTAGACACAAGGACTTTACATTTTATCTCCTGCAGGCACTGGGAGCCTCTGAAAAGTTCTGAGCAAAGAAGAGACAGGATGAAGCTACGTTGGTGACTGTGTGCTGGATGGATCAGAAGGGAGCAAAGTCATCAGGGATGAACAAAGACTAACACATGTGAGACTGAAAATTGGGAGTCCCTCAGGATTCTTGCGGAGAAGGCAATGGCACCCACTCCAGTTCTCTTGCCTGGAAAACCCCATGGATGGAGGAGCCTGGTGGGCTGCAGTCCGTGGGGTCGCTAAGAGT
Source organism: Ovis canadensis (assembly GCF_042477335.2). Lineage (NCBI taxonomy): Eukaryota > Metazoa > Chordata > Mammalia > Artiodactyla > Bovidae > Ovis > Ovis canadensis. The sequence continues at coordinate 112,398,718 of NC_091251.1, forward strand.
CAGACACGACTGAGTGACTTCATTTTCACTTTTCACTTCCGTGCACTGGAGAAGGAAATGGCAACCCACTCCAGTACTCTTGCCTGGAGAATCCCAGGGACGGGGGAGCCTGGTGGGCTGCTGTCTGTGGGGTCGCATAGAGTTGGACACGACTGAAGCGACTCAGCAGCGGCAGCAGCAGGATTATTGATCCCAGTAAACATGGATGTTCCTTCCTTTTTTCTTTTCTAAAGTTCTAGAGTGGGGTTCTCAGTCTAGCTTGGTGCAGCCCAATAAGACTTCTGTGATGATGGAAATGTTCCACTGTTTAACTAGGTGACCACTAGGTAACCCCCGCTAGCCACGTGGGCCTACTGAGTACTTGATGGTAGCTAGTGAATCAAAGGAACTAAACTGAAAGTGTAATTCATTTTGATTTTGATAGCCACACGTCACTCATGACTAGTGGACAGCACAGCCCCAGAGGCAGGACAGAGTTATTTGTTATGAGTCAAAACCAAACCACACAGTCACCAGAGCGTATCTTAGTTCTGTTGGCATCGGTGAGGCCCATTCTTTGGTATAATCCACCATCAGCATCAGTTTCTCTGATTTATCATTATGGTCCAGTTTTCTGCATATCAAGACCTCAATGAAAGTACCAATTTGTGCTGACCACTGGCTCTGCCCTTCAGGCAAACTGAGTCACCCCAAAACCAACCATGCCAGCTTACCACTGTGGCCGCAGAGCCCTCCCCGGACCTAGTTGTTAAATCATCTGTAAACTGCTAAATGCCTATTGTTGCCTGAACGTCTTAAACCTGCTCTCTAGTGTGTCCCCAATTCTAGCACATATGGTAGAAATGAGACGTTGTTGCTTACTGTTCAGATGTTGATTGAAGTAACTTTTGGCACTTGATTTTTGGATTAATGGGGAGAATGGTGACTCAGGAAATTTCCAAAATTAATATGGCTTAAAGAATACTTTGCTCGGTAGGTCAGAGCAATTAAAAAAAGAAAACAGTTTGAATTTAGTGTAAACAACTAAGGCAAAAAACGATGATCTTCTCCCACTGGGCATTTTGGAATTTGAATACTTGGTCCCTAAGTCTGTAGAACTATTGGCTGCCTGTGACTTGAGATCCCACTCCATTAAAGCACAGGTCCCCTGGAGGAGGAAATGGCAGCCCGCTCCAGTGTTCCTGCCTGGAGAATCCCACGGGCAGAGGAGCCACAGGTGGTGGGCCCGTGGGATCGCACAGAGTCGGACACGATGGAAGCGGCTGGGCGTGCATGCAAAGCAGAGCTAGTGAGGCCCAAGTCGGGGTCCATCTCACTGCCTGTCGGTTGCTTCGCTCTGTCTCTGTCCCTGACCTCAGCTGGCTGTGTCGCATACTCATGGCCTTGGTCCCAAGGGTGGACCAGGTGGAGGGAACAATGCAGACCCATCACCACAGCCACTAGCGAAACAAGCAGAAGTGCTGCGAGTGTCGGGCAGGACTCATCCTCTGCTGTGCAGAGCGATTTAGAACAAATGAGAATGGGGCGCACATCCCAGGGGAATGGTGCTGTTTCTCTTTAGATCATTAATATGCTGAGGGCTGCTGCAAGCTGGAACACATATAGGGTGTGTAGTGGTCTGGTTATGATTCCTTTAAATTCTGGGACACTAAATAGACATAGGGCTTCCCTGAAGGCTCAGCAGGTAAAGAATCCGCCTATAATGCAGGAGACACAGGTTCGATCCCTGGGTCAGGAAGATCGCCTAGAGAAGCGAATGGCAACCCACTCCAGTATTCTTGCCTGAAAAAAATCTCATGGAGGACAGAGGAGCCTGATGGGCCTCGGTCATTGTGGTTGCAAAGGTTCGGACACACCCGAGTGAGTAAGCATGCGTGCTCGCAAATTAGACGCTAAAACTAGTTATGCTTTTCTCACGGTGATAAGTCACGGCTTAAAACTCACTCATTTCCTTATGATGGGAACACATTTCAAATTTAAATGTAATGTTAGAATCTTCCCTGTGTTTTTACCTGAGAGTCATTTATAAAAGATAATAGCAAAAATAGATATTGTAATAGCAAAATTTTTAAGTGGAAAAATAGTGAGGTATTTTGTTATTGATAGAGATAGTAAAGCTTATATAATAATCCTGTATAATATTTAACGAAATGTAAATCCACACACAAACAGCAGGAGCCTGTTTGGGCTATTGGAGATGATTAGTGAGGAAGAAAACCCCAAATGGTGGATCATCATCAAATTGTATTGGACCATGGGGCAGAGAAAGAGGCAGCTGTGGATGGCAGAGAGGGCAAAGACAAGATTTCTTTCCTGTGAGATAGCTCAGGAGAGGGGCTCCAGTTTTGGACTGCAAATTTCTAAACGAAAATTCTCTAACTAGACAACCCATCTGTGAAGACGCAGCAGCCTACGGCTACAGTGAAGGAGTTTAGACGCGTGACTCTGTGAGAACCATCCAGCCAAGCACCACCTCCCTCCCGCCATCCCACGGCCCCGCCCCCACACACAGAGTCATTTTCTCAGAACAACGTAAGGTCCATGAAGGCTACAGGATCTGTCTGTCTACCTACCTGCCTACCCATCCATCCATCTGTCTCTATTTAGTTTAAAATGCCAACTCCTCAGCTTCCCTGGTGGCTCAGTGGTAAAGAATCTGGCTGCCAGTGCAGGAGACAGGGGTTCAGTCGCTGACCTGGGAAGGTCCCATGTGCCGCGAGGATCTAAGCCCGCGCCCCACGGCTGCTGAGCCTGTGCTCTGGAGCCCAGGAGCCACCACTGCTGAGCCCAGGTGTCACAGCTGCTCAAGTCCAAACGCCCTAAAGCCCACGATCCCCAGCAAGAGAAGCCACCCCAGTGAGAAGCCTGGGCCTCACAGCTGGAGAGAGGCCCCCGCCCGCTGCAGCTCGAGGAAAGCGGAGCAGTAACAAAGACCCAGCACCGCTGTAAGTAATAAATGCATTTATAAAAATAAAATACCAATTCTGAGAGACGCATCATGGAATAGGACAGGGATGAGAGAGTTCTCGGTCGTCTCTTTCAGTGACAGCATAGAGTCGTCAGCCAAATGTTTGATGGTGAGCAAGTCTCCTCACCTCTTTAGACCTCGTTTGCAAAACGAGAAATGTCCTCTGGCCAGGAAGCACCATAAAGTGAATGTTTTGCTTTTTCTTATACACTCTGCTCCTGGTGTGGTAGGTACAGCTATTACTACATCCCTATGATTTTATTTTAATTTTAAATCCTTGGGTAAGTATTTCTTAAAAAAATATATATTTTTTTAGTCTTGCTGTGTTCCTTCCAAAACAAAATTAAAAATAAATTCTATTAATTTACAAGAGATATAGTGTAATGCTTATGTGCTTGGTCCTCTGATACAGATTTTTTCGTTTCAATACTTAAATTAGGCAAATCCCAGAGTTGGACATGACTGAAGTGACTTACCAGCAGCAGCAGCTGAGCCTCTCAGTGCCTCAGTTTCTATATAAGGATAATGGTGCTGGCCTCACAGCATGGCAGGGGGATGAAATGATAGTTAGCACAGGGCCTGGCCACAGCCAGCGCTCAGTCCAGCTCAGTTCAGTTCAGTCGTGTCCGACTCTTTGCAACCCCATGGACCGCAGCACACTGGGCCTCCCTGTCCATCACCAACTCCCGAAGTCTACTCAAACCCATGTCCATTGAGTCGGTGATGCCATCCAACCATCTCATCCCCTGTCATCCCCTTCTCCTCCTGCCCTCAATCTTTCCCAGCATCAGAGTCTTTTCCAATGAGTCAGTTACTTGCATCAATCAGGTGGCCAAATGCTCAGCAAATGTTATTATTATTTTTTAAATTTTCGGCTGTGTCACAGGGCCTGAGATCTTAGCTCCCAACCAGGGTTCAAACCCACATCCCGTGCATTAAAAGCCTGGAGTCTCAACTGCTGGACTGCCAGGGAAGTCCCATCAAATGTTAATCTTTAAGCTATTTCAATTTCTTCATTTGCCCTCTTCACCTTCAATACCTTTGTGTGTACACACACATATGACATATATGATGATACATATTATACATGTATATTTTATAATCATATATATTAGAATCTCAGGCACAGGGTTTACAGTTGGAAGGAATTTCTAGATTAAATCCAAACCTGACTTACCCCTGAATATGTACAATGATTACATTTGTATTTTTTCTGTTACACTCAAATGGGTGATCAGGTTAGTGACAGAAGTGATATTAAAATTTGAGATTCCTGACATAGGGTTGCATTCTTTCTATTTTTCTTCAATTTAACATTACTTTATTCCCCAGTGGCTCAGATGGTAAAGAATTTGCCTGTAATGCAGGAGACCCAGGTCCAGTCCCTGGGCCGGGAAGATCCCCTGGAGAAGGGAATGGCAATCCACTCCAGTATTCTTGCCTGGAGAGTTCTGTGGACAGAGGAGCTTGGCAGGCTACAGTCTGTGGAGTCACAAAGAAGGGACACGACTGAGCAAGTAACGCTTTCACTTTTCACTTATTTAAACAATCATAGCCGTTTTCCCTCAATATCATGAACTATTCCGTAGTCTTAACTCTCAGTAAATCATGACTTCACAATGCACTGCTGTGCTCAGTCGTGCCAGCTCTTTGAGACCCCAGGGACTGTAGCCAAGGTGGTTTAATGGTCAACAGTCTGCCTGCCAGTGACTTCACAATACTGTGGCTTCAGTTCAGTTCAGTTGCTCAGCCGTGTCCAACTCTTTGCGACTCTGTGGACTGCAGCATGCCAGGCCTCCCTGTCCATCACCAACTCCCAGAGTTTACCCAAACTCATGTCCATTGAGTCGGTGATGCCATCCAACCATCTCATCCTCTGTCTTCCCCTTCTCCTCCTGCCCTCAGTCTTTCCCTGCATCAGGGTCTTTTCAGATGAGTCAGCTCTTCGCATCAGGTGGCCAAAGTATTGGAATTTCAGCTTCAACATCAGTCCTTCTGGTGAATATTCAGGACTGATTTCCTTTAGGATGGACTGGTTGGATCTTCTTGCAATCCAAGGGATTTCTTGATTCCTGATCTTTTCATAAATTAGAAAGTTTATTCACTTAAATCTTTAATGAAAACCCAGAAGAACCTGCTTCAGGAAATACATAAATCTTCACGTGGTACATTTTCAATTTTCAGATGTTAATTTCATTAGCATGGAATCTAGTCTCAGAGTCCTTGAACGGGGGCTCACACTC